>NC_133656.1:183853513-184166205 GCF_009905375.1 Apium graveolens | reverse complement strand
TTAACATCAAAACATGTTTTTGATACCAGAAACCGAAAGAACAACTCGAGAGGATCGATTTGGATACTCACATCGATCGATTTGGTGCTCAGAAACGTTCAAAATCACCGATTGATTTCTGACCCGAATTCCGACCCGAACTGTTCTTCAGAGAATTTCCAAAAATTTGCAGAATTTTTAATAATTAATTAATTATAATTAACTGATAATTAGGCTATTTATAGTGTGAAAAATAATACTCCTAAATAAAATTAAGGGGCTAATTGTACATCTAATAAAAATATTTGGCCCTAATTTTTATAATTTTTGGGTATTAAAAATTAATTTATAAATATTTTATATATATAATATATATGCCAAAATTTCCCAAAAATTATGAATAATGCGAAAATACAAAGAAATGGTATAAATAAAAGTCCTATAATTTTATAAAAATAAAAATGTGATTTTTGTGGGGTTTTTAACACCCAATGGGGCCCGTAAAAGTCATTTTTCGCAAAACGAGAAAATTTATAAAATATCTAGATGTTCAGAATAATGCAATGGTAAAAGCCGTTTGATGAAAAATAAGGCCCATTATTTTATTTGAAATACTGGCTTTAAAATCATGGTTTGGGTCGTAAAACGTTTGAAATGAAAACA
The DNA here is from genome assembly GCF_009905375.1 of Apium graveolens. Classification (NCBI taxonomy): domain Eukaryota; kingdom Viridiplantae; phylum Streptophyta; class Magnoliopsida; order Apiales; family Apiaceae; genus Apium; species Apium graveolens. Next base: position 184,165,563 of record NC_133656.1, on the reverse strand, counting down.
ATGAATGTAAACTAAAATATCCGAGGAATATCTTAAACATACAGAAGTGACACGGAATACACGTAACACGTAACAATTTAGGGTTTAACAGATAATCACACATAAATGACATATTAATACACATAATTTATTATAAATGTGATATAATACTACGTAAATTTCCCAGTCGTTACAACTTTTACTTATTAAGTTTAGTTTTATTTTGTTTTTCACCCTTTTAACTTTAAGTTTTGTGTTCTTTATTTCCTTATGTATTGTTATTTAATATATTATAGGTGTTTGGTTTTATCAACTTTTGATTTCACCCTTTTTGAATTTCATTATAACTCTAAATGTATAATATTTTTTACTTCTATATGACTTATAATATATATATATATATAATATTATATATATATATATTATTTAACCCGTTTTTTAATTGCAGTTCTTATATTGATTTCAACTTTGAAATCCTATTTTTTATATGACTCAATAGTATATTTTAATGAAATAATAAATTTTTTGAAATCGTATGATAATTATAATTTTTTATTATAATCATAACACAAATGTCGTACTCTTGGGAGGGATTTTTTAAGTAAAAATTAGAAATTTTTACATGGCACTTATTATATTCCATATTAAAAATTATTTAAATAAATTAACTCGGTTCGTGTTTCGTACGGGTTATGAACTAGCAGTAATAATGTAAATTATATTAAATTGAAGGATAAGACGATTATTGTTCATTTTACAAGGCAACGGTGATGGAGTATAATGAGTCAATGACCTTGTCGTTGTCTACCTACTATTTTTATTCCCGAGGCTAGAACATGTTGAAGGCTAAAGCTGTTAGCTAAACTGTACAAGTTGTAACACTAATTTACAACTAACAAGTCATCATAACTATACTGTTGAAACAATGGCTTTCACCTCCATGGACAAGTACTTCATATACTTCCTCATCACATACTTAGTTACAGCTCTTCTTTTTCAGTTGTTGACCAAGAATCGTCGCCCGAAAACTCAACTTATTCCTCCTCCAAGCCCTCCAACACTGCCAATACTTGGTCATATCCCTCTGCTTTATAGCTCTACTGATCCCTTTCACAAGTCCTTGACGAAGCTTGCTTTTCGAGATGGTGCACCTTTCATGAGGATCTCTGTTGGCCCGTTTTCGAAGTTCATGGTTGTTTCTGAGGCTAGCATAGCTAAACAAGTTCTTGAAACTCGTGACATGAGTTTTGCATCCACTAGGTTTAAGAATTTTGACTACGGAATACTGTCGCATGGTTCGTCCACCTTGGCATTTTTGAGGAATTTACTTGCTTCTGATTCTCAAGTTAAACGTTTCACGGATATGCAAGAAAACGAGGTTTTGAGGCTGTTGGAAGTTGTTGCTAGGAGTTCGGAACAAGGGGAGGCTTGTGACTTAGGTACGGAGTTGGAGAAGGTTGTTACTAATGTTCTGTTCAGTGTGATTTTAAGTGTTGGAAGTGATAGTTATGAAAGTGTGAAGATTAGGGAGTTTGTTAATGGACTTAGTGCTGAGGTTGGTGGCAAATCAGTTGTTTTCAATGAATTGATTGGTTCTTTCGGGTTTGGAAGAAAAAAGGTGGAGGGCTTGTTATTGAAGTTCAATAAGTTTTTAGAAGAGGTCATTGTGGAACATGAAGAAAAGAGAGGATTAGCTGGAGCTCAAGATTTACTTAATTATCTTTTGGATAATTATGAAGAACAGGGTGAACATGTCAAGCTAACTAGGAAAAACATCAAGGCAGTTTTACTGGTAATAATAATCATCTCTTTAATCAAATATGTTTTTCAATATGATTTCTTTTATGGTAGTAATGATAGTGACTGTTGAGGGTTCAAATGTCGGTGGAGACTTGCCGCGGCAGTCAGCATAGTCAGCCTGCTTGCCTTCAAGTAAACGAATATGACATTTATGTTGTACTAGTTGCAAACTGCAAGTGGTTTAATGTATAGCTTTTTAAATCTCTCATTTACCCGGTCGAGTATACTGTTGTGTGCTTATTAGATTAGTCCATGTGTGTGTTTCGTCAGACTCGTTTGTTTGTAGGAATGACTTAATTAACAGATCAAACTTGATTCAGGAAACTTTGATGGCTGGTTCAGAGACAATGACTGTGGCGTTGAAATGGACACTAGCAGAAATCATCAACCACCCGAGTGTGTTGAAGAAACTAAGAGAGGAGATAATTGGGACGGTAGGGTTGCATAAGCTGGTTATACATGATTCGGATATCCCAAAATTACCTTACCTGCAATCAGTAGTGAAAGAAAGTCTTCGATTACACCCTCCAACTCCATTGATTTTGCGAAAATGCACAAAAAGCTGCCAAATTGGTGGGTACGACGTGGTACCAGATTCAAGAATAATTATTAATGTCTATGCCATTTTGCGAGATCCTGGCACATGGAAATTTTCAACTAAGTTCATTCCAGAGAGGTTTCTTGAAACTCCTACTAGAAATAATGAGCTTCGGGTGGACGTGAAAGATGAAAATCTATGTTACTTGCCATTTGGAAGTGCAAGCAGTGTTTTCCCTGGTGCAAATCTTGCAATAAGTATGATTCAGACAGTGATTGGAAGTTTGGTGCATCACTTTGATTTTGAGGCTAGAGGTGGCGTTAATCTGGAAGAATGGTGTTGGGGTGTTAGTGCAGGGATGGCTAAGCCACTTGTTTGTCATCCTATTGATAAACATATTATCTAACCATCTGAAAATGTCCTTTTTAGTGACACCTTCACTTATAGTCCAACAATGGAACCTTAGACAAAGCTCAGTAGTTTCCTTGCTCTTGTTGGACAATGTACTCATAACAGTATTAGGACTACCACTGTTTTTATTCTTCGAGCAACTTATGTTTTGCTTTGGCCATCTCCTGTAATAAGTTGTTGTTGGACTATGTATGTCATATGTAGTCGATGGTCTTTCCTCCTTTTGTATTACAGAGTTCGTTGATGATTTGGCTCCTCATGTCCTGTGGTCTGCAGCAGTTCAAATTCTAATATTCAGTTGTTGTTTGTGTCTTTAAAGAGTTGTTAAAACATTGTATATAGATTGCGGACTTTTTTTAAAAAAAATTATCAAAAAAAAAAAAGAAGATTGTGGACTTTTAAGCAATACGTATAAACTTGCAGATTGATTCAGAAATAACCAGGTATCATTGGGGCAGTCACACACAGTTTCTGTGCTGAGTAGTGTCTACTGCAATGTGTTTAGAGAACCGAAAGCATTTGTCATTCATCTGAAAATTGAGACTCTTTTCATAATATTATCAGTTATAATGGTGCCAATCAAGTTTTATCTTTCAACCTTGTTATCATTTTGACAAAATGAGCAACAAAGTGTTGGATGCTGCATCAGCACTTTGCAACAAATTTCGAAGTTTGTATCCGGAAACAAAATATGTGATGATGGTTTTTCGTCGAAAAACGCAAACACTATTTGGTGGTTGTGTTTAATGGTGGCTCATATTGCTTAGAATTAGCGGCGGCTCCTTTGCGCTCCCAACTTCTGACCCCTTACAATTTGTCTATGTATCCCTATTTATAGGGAATCAAGCTAACGTATTTCTTGGTGAACAAGAAACTTAATGGGTTTAGATTTCTCCTCCAGAGGCCCAATAGAAAACCTACTGGAAACCGTCTTCTATTACCTTTAGGATTGTCCGCCGATGAGGCCTAACCACAAAGACCCAATGCTCGTCCGTGGCTTCGAGACTTCACGGATAAGACATCTCCCCGGCGAGGATAACCCTCCGCTACCAGCTGTTTCTCTAGTCCGTGGACGTAAGTATAGTCATGGTTTACCCCAAATATTTGACGCATCCTTGTCCCCCGGATAAGGAGCCCCTACCAGATTGCAGGACAAGTGATCCTAAGTTTTTGGGTGCAAAGTGCAGGATTGTTAAGTGGCATTTATATCCACTTGGAACGCTTCGTAAAGGCTCGAATTGGTGTTTTGTACTCAAGTTGTTTGTGTTTTGATGTGTTTTTGATGTGTTTTGCATTTCAGGGCATATTCGAAAGAGGGAGTGAATCTTGCATGATTTATGCTTAGAAGAGTGTTAGGATGGAGCCTCGGCTGATTGTGCAAAAGAAACCAGCATTTGCAGTCAAGAAATAAGAAAAAAACTAATTTTTCCAGAAGCTCAGGGCGGTCGCACTACACTTGGGAGCGACTGCGCCATACTCAAAGCGGTCGCGCGGGATCTCAGGGCGACCGCGCTAGGTTGATTATAAAGAATCCTGTTTCTAATAGAAGATTGATCTGCTGGACTTCTGATCGGACGGGCTGGTATTTAAAGACTCCAAAAAGACATTTTTCATAACGGAGAGCAAGGAGATAGCAGCGAGAAGACCTAATAGCACAATACAACGAAGGAGAAGAAGATCTAGTTTTTACTTGTGATTCTTTGCTTAAGTTGTAATCTTGGATGCTTGTTTTCTTTATTGTTTGAACCTAATACTCTTGATAACGTACTTTGATATAATTATTCAGTTATTTCAGACCTAGTTTATCTTAGTTTATTTACCATGCTTTCATTGGAACCCATGGCGACGATGAGTTCGATTATGAACTAATCGTTATCGTGGGATTCTAATAGATTTACTTATGGATTTCTATAGTTAATTGTTTTGATACCTAAGGGTATGGTGATTGTATGATATCCTAATATTGGTTGTGCTTATTCGTCTTATGTGCGTCGCGAACATATAAGATAGCGTGTTAATCTCTTTTGAAGAGACAATGAATATAGAGGTTTAGAACTTGTCATGCTAGCATAGGTTCATGAATAATTGTTATGCATGATTCGTAGGTAATTTTAACCATCTTACTTGCCCTATATAATCACGATAGATAACTTGTGCATTAAACCTTTATGTTGTCAAATTCTATAGACATATAGGGTCTCAACATAATTGGTGTCTATTCAGCTTCTATCTCTTTTGTGGATGTCTGGTAGTAGGGTATTCGTACAACGACAGTTGGCGTTTACTAGTTTTGTGTTATTTGATTAGTTATCATCACCATTGCATGTTAAGGTTAAGACCAATGACTTTGAATGAAGTAGTAATGAAGTTAGAAACCCATGTTTGTCTCATATAGTTAAATCAACCTTTTAATCTCTTAGTTATTTACATGTTAGTTTAATCTTAGTGATAATCATCTCAACTTATTATTGTCTTAGCATTGAACAATAGCCATACCTTTGTTGCATAGGTGCATAATCTTAAGTTAACCAAAAAGAGTCTATGTGGGAACGAACTAGAAAGTATTCTATATTACTTGCAAATGCGTATACTTGCGTGTAATTTTAGCGCGTGTTTTCGTCCTAACAAGTTTTTGGCGCCGCTTTCGGGGACTCGGTGTTAATTTTTAGTTTATGTGTTTGACATCAGTGGTCGTTAAAGTTCACTGACTCGGATATTTTACTTACTTATTTGCTTGGTTGTGTTTCAGGTACTCTAGAGAGCGTTTATGCTAACGCGTTCTCGATTTCGCAAGAGAACACTGGATAAAGCAGAGGAAGAAGTCGAAGTAGTTGAAGAGGTTTTTGAACAAGTTGAAAAAGCTGAAGAAGAAGCTATTATTGCAATGGGAGAACCAGTAGCGAATCTGAAAGCTTTGATGGATTATTTTCAGCCGAAGATCAATGATATTCAGTCTAGAATTATCAGACCAGCCATCGCGGCTAATATTTTTGAAATCAAATCTAACACGATTCAGATGGTGCAGAACTCAGTCCAGTTTGGGGGTTCTCCTACGGAAGATCCCAACATGCACATCAGAGATCTCATCGAGATCTGCGACACGTTCAAATTCAACTATATTTCTGAAGATGCTATAAAGCAGAGGCTTTTCCCATTCTCTCTAAGGGATAAATCTAAGTGTTGGTTGCATTCTCCACCACCAGGCTCTATTACTACTTGGGAAGATCTTGCTCAAAAATTTCTTACTAAATTCTTCCCTATGGCAAAGACAACTACAATCAGGAATGCTCTTACTCAATTTGCGCAGCAATCGAGAGAGTCTTTGTGTGAAGCTTGGGAGCGCTATAAGGAGATGCTTTATAACGCCCTCCAGACCCGAGGTATAAGTCTGGGGGTTACTAGCTAATCACCAAACCTGTACAATCTTATTTACAAATAATAAAGAAATGAATATAAACCCCTTTAACACTAACCATGACCTTTTTAGGTTGAAGTATGAAAACAAGAACCACTAACTACTTTATTACAAACCAAATTCAAAATCTAACAAACTTTCTTTATTACAAACCATTGTCTAACCAGTTTTAAACTAATTTCATCTTTTATTCAAACACACACACTAACTATCTACACTCTACCTGTTCGGGCAACTCAAAGCTTTCTTCCTAGATTGGGATTAACACCTTGGGTATGAGAGGATCCCGAGGCTTGACCCGCTTCTTTGCCACTCGAGTCCTGATGGGTTTCATATTCCTTCTTAACTGAAAATAATAAGGTGAATAACAACAAAAAGGGGTGAGCCAAAAATTGTTCAACAAGTCCGCAAAATATAAACAGTGTTTAAGCAGTTTAAGTGAAACAGTAACCTGGGTATATCTGCAAAGATATAGCCTCGCGAGAATCGAAAGAAGGCCATTACTAGCGAGTACAAACGAACTAAACTGGACACAAGTTCGCATCTATACCCTGCTGATAAGCCAGGATACAATGCAGATCTATATCCCACTATATAGATCCCGTCGGGCACCCAGGCACTACGGCCCATCTCAAGGATCCGGTTATGTCACGGTTCTTAGGATTAAGTAAACTTAATCCCCAAAGTATCATTATCCAGTCCATGGAATAGCAACCGGAATAATCAATATGCTTTGACATATTCTAATCACCGGAATATATCAATAATTGTGAGTAACAATTAGAATATGAAAAATGAATTCAAATAAAAAGGATAAATCAAGAATCGAAATATGAACAAGAGAATCAAAAGAGTACAAGCGTGATAAGAATCTGAAGAAATATCACTATTCTGAAAATAGAATAGGGGAAAAACTTGCCTTCTGCACGACTCACTGCAATTAAGTCACCTTCGTCTATCACCGACTCAACCTGCCTTGCTGGCTTAGCTTCTGTTAGAGAAATACACTGGTTTAGTCATTTCGTACTTCAATTGCGTCTTGAATCGACTTCACATCGTTCCTATTACCTACCCATGCGCTTTTGACTGACTCGTATATTATATATTAGCAAGTAAGACTCGATTAACCACATAATACACATAAGCACATAGGCACATAATCATTTTTATTGTTAAAATAATTTTTAGAATCAAAATCGACTCGTTGATCGCTCAACTGATCATTATCTAACTCGTTTCTTATTATTCGGAATTTTTCGGACTCGTCTCGGCACGCAATTCGACTTATAATCAAAAAATAACAAAGTCAACTAAGTTCTGGAAGAAATTAGGTCTTAATATTATTTTTAATGAGAAAAATTCATTTTTCTGAGTCAAAGGGCTTCGTTTCACTCAAATCGGACTAACGGTTTAATTATTACGAATTAAACAAGATTTAATTAATTAATAATTAATTATAAATAATTAATTATAATTAAATAATCCTTAATAATATTTTTAAATAATTATTTAATAATTATTGTATTTTAAAATAATTAATCCTTAATTATTAGGATTAGTTACAATTTATTACAATTATTTACAAATTATTATCACTTACTGTTAGGTCACACACACTGTAGAGGGGGTGAATACAGTGTATAGTACACTCAAATCGAACTTTAAGAACTTAAGTAACAGAAAACAAACTTTATTAAAACAATAAACTCTGTTACAGTATGGAACTGTTACCTCTCAGTGATGAACAAATATCACGAGAGCTGCTAGGGTTACAATGAATAATCTTCTCTTATAATGATAACACTTATAGTGTAAACCCTATGTCTGTGTTTATATACTACACAGTTACAAGATAATCTCTAATTGATATGGAATATAATTCTGCTTCCTAAAATATATCAATCATATATCTTTTCTTCCAAGTATTCCATTCTTTACGGAATTCCTTCTTCATGCATATCTCTTCTTATGTTTATCTTGATCTTCTTTCCTTTAATCAGCTACTGTCCTTATCTGATTGTCCTTCAGCACTTAAGTTCTGATATCTATCTTCTGATGATTATCTCCTGATAACATAAGTACTGATATTCTTAAGTCCTGACTTCCAGTATAAGTACTGATCAACAGTTAAGTACTGATTTATCCTGTTCAAGTAAGATCTGAAAGCTAAACATAAAACATATTAGCCATGACATTATCAAATATATCTAACAATCTCCCCCAACTTGTAAATTAACATAATATACAAGTTTAACAGATATTTGATGATGTCAAAAACATTAAGTACAAATGCATGAGAATTAGACTAGATAACTACAACTTACAGTCCTTAAAGCTTTTACCAATTTCAACTTCTGATAACAACTTCAGTCTGTATAAATATCAGAATTTAAGCAGTTGTAGATCTTCGACTTGGCTTCATCATTTTCTGATCTCTCTGATGTCAGGAGTTGTTCTGAGATAGTTCTTCAACAAACATTTCTCAGCATATCTTAGTTCATCAATCATTCTCCTTTTAACATCTTTAAGCTCTGCAGTATCTTCACCAGTTTGAAAGATTGCAGCTCTGAGATCATTGATCTTTGCTTTTCTCAACTCCTGATCTAGTCTTATGACATAAGCTTTGTCAGACTCCAGATTGAATTCAAGTCCCTTAATACCAAGATATGTTCTGATCTGTGCAGTATTAGGCTTCATATCAACAATATCACCATTATGATCTCTGTACTTTGGAACATATATGCTGTCAGACTTAACAGAATAAAGCCTTTTCTGTCTCTGAATCTGTTCTTTTAAGTAGTTTGCAGCAGTCTCTGTTATTCTGTCATCCACTTGAAGTAAGAAAAGTACATGCTCCAATTCTTCAAAATACTTCAATGGAATGGCATTTTGTCTTATATGAACCCTACCATCTGTCATGAAATACAACATGATGTATTCTTTCAAGTAGGTATGGTAAACCATCTGTACAGATTCCAGTTGATTCAATCTCTCAGGAGTTGCTCCAATACCTGGTTCACTCAAGGAAGTTGGATCATTGGTAGTGTTGTGTACTCTTCTTTCATCAGCACTTCCCAATCCAGTTTTATCTCTAGCTTCCTTTCTAGTAACTACTGTTGCTTCAAAACCACTTGCAGTAGTCTTCAAAGATTGAGTCTGTTTTGCTTTAGTGAATCCTGGTAAGAGTGTCTTTGATCTATTTTCTGATATCAAGTTAACTTGAGCTCTGTCAGAGGTTACTTGCTTCTTCTGAATATCAGAACTTACAATTTCTTGACTCTGAACAACTTGAGCCATGTCAGAGGTTGTTTTAAGAACTTTTCTTGAAGTCAGAGCAAGATCATCCTTTTCATCAGTAATTTCTTCTTCCTCAGGAGGTACATAAACCTTGATAGGTTCACCAACCTTTTCTTTACCCTTGGATCTTGGATCTATCTGTGGTTGTGATCTAGCCAACGTTGCTTCAGTATGTGTCCTTTCTTTGATCACAATGCCTTTGAGTTTTGGAAGTGAATTTTTACCAGAAGCTTCAGATTTAGATGTGACTTTCTCTGATTTAAGTCTAGCTTCTTCTTCCTTTAAACTTTCCAAGTCCATTCCTGGATTTTCTTGAAGAAATAACTGTCTTAACATTTCCTCATCAAGATCTAGAAGTTCATCAGAACTTATCCTTTTACCAGCAGCAGAACTTATTCTTTTCCCAGTATCAGAACTTGTCATGTGACTAGCTTGTCTTGATGTAAACCTTTTACCTTGACTATGACCGCTACCCATTCCAGAGTATCCTTGATCATCATTTCCATCATCCTTTCCTTGCAGTGTCTTGTTAGTGTTGCATTTGGACTTAATTACCTTCTCCCCCTTTTTGGCATCAGCAGGTAGTAAAAGAGAGATAAGTAATTCCACTGAGGATTGGATTTCAGTAAGTTGCGATTGCTGAGAAGCTTGATTTGTCAGAATGTCATCAATCTGAGCTTGTTGTTTCTCTTGAGTTTTCTCAATATAAGCAATCCTGTCAATGGTAGGTTGAAAGAACTTTTTCTTATCAATTTTCCAAACTTGTTCTTGTTTGATAAAGTTCTCCTGAATCTTGTGTAGCTCTGCATGAGTAGTTGAATGAAGACCTTGTAGATGTTTAATACTCAATGCAGTGACTCTAAGCTGGGTTTTTAAATCATCAGAATTTAACATTTCATCAGCTTTAGTCAAGTGCTCAGCAAGATGTATTGTAGTTGGAATACATGAAACTGAGTTCCATTCCTTAGTCCACTCCTGACCTGCAGGAGTTTCACTTCAAGGTACTGGTGCAGCCCTGGTAATAAACTTCTGTACCAGTTCAGACTTAGGAAGAGTCTGTTGAGGAGTATGTCCTGAAGGACCTGCTTCATCAGCATCTACAGATGGAGCAGCATCACCAGTATCTCCAGCATTTGCAGCATCAGAACTTAAAGAATCAGTATCTTCTGATAAGACAACAGTGTGAGTAACAATGGAGGCTTCAGCATCCTCTAATTGCTGATCTGATACTAAGTTCTGATCAACAGCCATATCCTGGTGCTCACCTAAAGTCTGATCATCAGCATCTTAATGCAGAGAAGGTGTTGTTGATAACTCTGGAGTTTGAACAACATCAGTAATAGGTGTTGTGGAAGGATTATTTACTGTTGGAGCTTCTAAGAGAAATACTTCAGACACAACCAAGTGTTGAACATCAATATCAGCACTTGTGCCTGGATCAACAAGAGACACAGATGGTGAGTTAGCCTTGTCAGATACAGCTTCCTGAGATGGAGTTGATGAAGAAGAAGTGACTGGAGCAAATTCCTTGTCTTGTGAGATCAGAGATTCCTGATCCCCTTCCTTAGCTGCTTCCTCTTCATCATCTGAAACTGGCCTTTGTGCCCTCTGTTTCTTGTACTTCCTTGTTGATTTGGATTCCTTGGGAGTTTCAGGAACTATCATTCGTCTAAGCCTCTTGAGAAGCCTAGAACCCCCAATTTCAGAATCCTTCTGAGAAATCTCTTTCTCAGCTTCATAAACAACAGGTTCTCTAGAAGAAACCTGTTCCTCAGAATCAGATTCATCTCTCAATACAATCCTCCTTCTCTTTTGAGATGTTTGAGGAACATTCTTTATCCTCTTTGGCTTGGAAGATGAAGGCTTCACAGTAGGTGCTGAAGATGAAGGTTGAGCAGTCTGTGAAGTGGAGAGATAGGATTTGAGATATGTTCTGAGGGTAGGTTGAGTAGAATGAGAGGTAGGTACTGAGGTTGATGGATTTTGGGTGTTTGGAGTTGGTTGGACATCAGAGTAAACAGATCTATAAGTATCAGGATCAGAATTTATCAGGATCTATTTTACAGACTTAGGAATCTGTAATGGTCTAACCACTTTTTTTTTTAGTATCAGCATTTACCAGGTCATTAAAGTATCGTTTTGCAACCTTAAAAGGTGGGGTTTGAGTGCTGACTAAATGAGGTTCATCAGTACAATAAGTGTAAATAAGTTGACAGAATCTAGCAAAATAAACAACATCTCGATCCTCTGTCATCCTATCCCCAATAAAACCAATTATTCCAGTTGCAAAATCAAAATGAGTTTGATGAATAATAGCATACCCTATGTGCTGACTTAGAATGAGCCTTTCCTCCTCCAATCGCTCCAGATGGCAATGGTAGTCCATATAGAAGAACAGAAGGTGTGTCAGTACCTCCTGTGGGACAGAGTCCCATATCTCCTCAGGAATGGCTGTGACATGCCATTCCTGCTGCCACTCGGCACAGCTTAGCTCCATATTGAAGTTTTGGTAGTTCAAAAACATGTTGTATCTGACCATTGTGTTTTTGAAAGAAGAAGTATGAAGATAAGTGTGTGAGAAGAATTTGATGGAAAGACTGATGTGAAGTGGCTGCTTATATAGGTAAGAGAATGCCAGGAGATGCAAAGAAATTTAATGCTGACAGATAGAATTAATTCTACCTCGTCTCCCTAGACTTTGAAAAAGAATAACATTCATTGGAAAGAGGAATCATGGTTTAAAACGCACAAGAAACAAGAAACAATGGACTGTTCAAGTACGAATACCATTAATCCTAATCATAGTGACTATTAATCTTCCACTTCAACATATTCTAGTTCGAACTGAGACTGTTATCAAATTTTATTCACAGATAAGCCAAGTAAAGGATTAGACTGAGAAATCAGAACTTAGACCTATACCAGAACTTAACAGTCATCAGAACATAATTTCTTAATTAAAAAAAAATGCCCATCTTAGTAAATCCTCATACAAGTTCTGAGTTATAGACGTCAGAACTTAATCATCAGCACGTGTAACTAGAACTTGTCCTCAGAATTTGTGCAATAATGACACAATGACTGTTTATCTAAAATAACATAGACCACCACAGAAATTTTCATCATTCAGATGGAGTGATTAGTGTGTGCATTAAGCTAAATAACAGACAAAGAGTAAAGTCTGATTCACTTCAGTACATCTTAGAAATAAGGCATAACTAAAATTTTGCTAAAGAGCTGTCATTGTCCTGAAACCTACTGATGAATGAGTTCATGCTTGAGTCCACCTCAACTGTTTTGTGCTAATTTTATGCATCTTTTGAAATTCAATTTTACAATGGCTTCTCAGTGTAAGTGAGTCACGACTGTTTATCAGAATTTATGCTATTATCATAGTATTTCTCCAGTAATCATAGAGTGTGAAAAGTCACCAAGAAAATATTTTGCTTTTCTAATGCATATCTACTTAATACCAGCAATGCACTTGGGTCGTCCCTTCCACATTTTTACTCTAGATCTCAAAGGAGTACCTGATTTTATTCTTTGATCTTTTTGCTTTTCTTTTGATAAGTGAGGTTTATCAGCACTTAGTACATTCAGCAGTTTTACTAGTATCAGAACTTAACAGATGAGCAGCATTATTCTAATTTGTGACTTAGTAATAAGATATACAAAGTAAACTTAACTAAGCTCAATTATCAGAATTTGCTAGTGTCATAGGGTTTCCACTGAAATAATTACTTCTTACATGGAATCATTTGTTTATTGAAGACTACTAGGTCAGTATCTAGCACAGTTATCCTCATAGGATCGAATAGTTACTTGAACAGACATATCACTTATCAGAGTTTAGAAACATATATCAGACAAAAGTCAGTACTTAAAGACATTTATCAATTAAGCACAGAATACACAGTGAGATTAATTCTGTAAATACTGAGCATAAAGTCTGATAACACAGAACAAGACTAAGCAGATTTAGAGAAAGAACCTGAAACCATTCCAAGTTCATTTACCAATCTTGTAAAAGTAGCTTCACACAGTGGTTTTGTGAAGATATCTGCTAGTTGTTGATCTGTGGGAACAAAATGCAATTCCACTGTACCTTCATCCACATGTTCCCTGATGAAGTGGTACCTGATGCTGATGTGCTTTGTCATTGAGTGTTGAACTGGATTACCTGTCATAGCAATAGCACTTTGATTATCACAGTAAATAGGGATTTTGAAAAATGTTAACCCATAATCCAGTAACTGATTCTTCATCCAAAGAATTTGTGCACAACAGCTTCCTGCAGCAATATACTCTGCTTATGCAGTTGATGTGGAAATTGACTTTTGTTTCTTGTTGTACCAAGAAACCAATCTGCCTCCAAGAAATTGGCAGCTTCCACTTGTGCTTTTCCTGTCAATTTTGCAACCTGCAAAATCTGCATCTGAGTAACCTATTAGTTTAAAATCTGATTCTCTAGGATACCATAATCCCAGAGCAGCTGTTCCTTTAAGATACTTAAAGATTCTTTTTACAGCTGTTAAGTGAGGTTCTCTCTTGGATCTGCTTGAAATCTTGCACAAAGACAGGTAGCATACATGATATCAGGTCTACTAGCAGTTAGATAGAGTAGAGAGCCAATCATACCTCTGTAGTCAGTAATATCTACTGATTTACCGGTATCCTTATCCAGTTTTGTCGTAGTGGCCATTGGAGTGGATGCACTTGAACAATCTTGCATTCCAAATTTCTTCAGCAAGTTTCTGGTGTACTTGGTTTGACAAATAAAAGTGCCTTCCTCATTCTACTTGACTTGAAGGCCCAGAAAATAGCTAAGTTCCCCCATCATACTCATCTGATATCTTGACTGCATTAGCTTGGCAAACTTTTTGCAAAGTTTGTCATTTGTAGATCCAAAAATGATATCATCAACATAAATCTGGACCAGAAGTAAGTCTTTTCCATGGTTGAGGTAGAACAGTGTTTTGTCTATTGTCCCTCTGTTGAATCCACTTTCCAGAAGAAACTGAGCTAATATCTCATACCATGCTCTAGGAGCTTGCTTAAGTCCATAAAGTGCTTTATCAAGCCTGTAGACATAATCTGGATGTTTGGTATCTACAAAGCCTAGAGGTTGTTCAACATATACCTCCTCCTCCAATTCTCCATTGAGAAAAGCACTTTTCACATCCATTTGAAAGACAATAAACTTTTTGTGAGCAGCATAAGCCAAGAATACCCTTATGGCTTCTAACCTAGCAACTGGTGCAAATGCTTCATCATAATCAATTCCCTCCTGTTGAGAATATCCTTTTGCAACCAGCCTTGCCTTATTCCTTGTAATTATGCCATCACTGTCAGTTTTATTTCTGAATACCCACTTTGTACCAACAACAGATCTATTCTTTGGTCTTGGCACTAGGGTCCAGACTTTGTTTCTTTCCAAATTCATTCAACTCTTCCTGCATTGCTTGCACCCAATCAGCATCTTGAAGAGCTTCTTCCACTTTCTTGGCTCAGTCTGAGAGAGAAAAGAATTGTAAAGACATTCATTTGAAGTACCTGTTCTAGTTCTGACACCTTGCATCAGGATTTCCAATTATCAAATCAGGTGTATGTAATTTTGTCCACTTCCTTGCAGATGGAAGGTTTTCTCTAGAACTGGATGCTCCCCCATGATCCATGCTATTTTCATTTTCATTTTCTGATGCTCCCCCTGAAACTATGCTCTCTGAGTTGGATTCTTCAGTATTTAGATTTTCAGCACTATCAGAACTTGGCTTATCAGAACTTGACGAATCAGAACTTGAAGAGCCAGATGCATGTTCTGATGTTTCTTGAGATGTAGTAGGATCTTGAGTATGCTCCCCCTGCATAGGTGCATCTTTCTTTGACGTAGTCTCCACAGTTTCAATAACATCAGAGTTTAATCCATCAGAGTTTACAGTATCAGGACTTATACTAGTCAGGATTTTCTAGTATCAGAATTTGAGTCTTCATTTTCAAATCTCAGCTGATCATGGTCAATGAAATCTTCAAGACCAGTAATATTTTTGTCATCAAAAGAGACATTGATAGATTCCATGACCACTTTTGTTCTCAAATTATAGACTCTGAAGGCTTTTGTGGAAAGTGGATATCCAACAAAGATTCCTTCATCAGCTTTTAGATCAAACTTTGATAGCTGTTCAGGATGAGTCTTGAGAACAAAACACTTGCATCCAAATACATGAAAATATTTCAGATTTGGCTTCTTTTTCTTCACAATCTCATATGGTGTTTTTCCATGCTTGTTAATGAGTGTTGCATTTTGAGTAAAACAAGCAGTCTGCACAGCTTCAGCCCAGAAATAGGTTGGAAGCTTTGCTTCTTCAAGCATTGTACGTGCAGCTTCAATGAGAGTTCTATTCTTACTTTCAACAACTCCATTTTGCTCTGGAGTTCCAGGAGCAGAATATTCCTGCTTTATTCCATGGCTTTTGCAGAACTCTTCCATTATCAAATTCTTGAACTCAGTGCCATTATCACTCCTTAAAACTTTCACAGAATCTTTGACCATTTTATCCAGATGTTTGATATGATCAATCAAGGATAGATGTCAGTTTCACTTTTTGTATGCAAGAAATACACCCATGTGTATCTGGTGAACTCATCCACTATGACCAACACATACTTCTTCTTTGCAATAGGACATGACATTTACTGGACCAAATAGATCAACATGTAGTAGATGATAAGGCTCAAGAATTGATGATTCAGTCTTGCTCTTGAATGAAGATTTTCTTTGTTTGGCCTTTCTGACATGAATCAGAAAGACCATCAGGAACAAATACTGACTTTGGCAAGTCCTCTCACAAGATCTTTCTTGACCAGTTCATTTATATTGTTGAAATTTAAATGAGAGAGTTTCTTATGCCAATTCCAGCTTTCTTCAATTGATGCTCTACTCATCAGACAGATTGCAGAACCATCAGTACTTATTGAAAGCTTAGCTTCATAAATGTTACCACGCCTGTATCCTTTCAGAACAACTTTGCCTTTAGATTTACTCACAATTTCACAGTGTTCTTCAAAGAAATCAACATGATAACCTCTGTCACAGATTTGACTTATACTCAGTAGGTTGTGTTTAAGTCCTGAGACTAGAGCTACTTGTTTAATTATGACACTTTCCAAGATTGATATTGCCATATCCCAATGTTTTTCCAATGTTGCCATCTCCATAAGAAACACTTGGGCCAACTTTCTCCACAAAGTCTGATAGCAGGGCCTTATTTCCAGTCATATGTCCTGAACATCCACTATCCAGAACTAGAATATTTTTCCTGTTGCCCTGCAATCACAAAGACCACTAATTATTAATTTTAAGGACCCAGACTTGCTTGGATCCTTTGGCCTTATTAAGTTTATTAACATTTGCAGCGGATTTAGCATCAAGTTTATGTTAACAATTTTTCTTATCAGAACTTACATTATCAGACTTTGAATCAGAATTTACACTAGAAGGAACAATGAAAACTTTCTTCAAATAAGGTTTTATTTGATAATAATCATAGTACAAGCTATGATATTCCTTACAAGTATAAATGGAATGCCATAAACTACCACAATGAAAACAAGGATTTTGTGGTTTGTATCTAACAGACTGACTCTTAACTCCTGACTTTGAAGGTAAGGAGTTAGTATTCTTATTCTTCCTGCAAAAAGAAGCCAGATGGTTAGAACTTCCACAGTTATGACATGTTTTCCTAGAAGCATCAGGAACAGGTTTATAATTATTGCTTTTATTCACACCTTCCTTTCCATTCCTATTTTTCCTAGGTGATTTTACCTTGTTTGCATTCTTGACATCTTTCAGCTTATGCTTAAGCTGCTTCTTTGTCATTAAGCCTATGTTCACTTCAGCTGTCTTTTCCTGTTTTAGTTTGTCAGAAGTTAATTTCTTTGTAACTTCTGATTTTTCATTTTCAGACTTTACAGTTACAAACTTAACAGGTTTTAACTTTGGCTTTTGCTTATCAACAGACTTAATTTCTTCAGTTCCTTTATCTTTCTTATCTTCTCCATAACCTAAGCCCTCTTTCCAGTTTCCACTACTTAGCAAATTTTGAGTTGTTTTGCCAGAGTTAGTCCAAGTCCTGATAATCTCTCTTTCCTTTTCTAACTCAGTTTTTAGAGATTCATTTAATTTTAGCACTACATTCCTAACATAAAAAGCATCATCTCTATCCTTCTGAGTTTGATGGAACATGACTAACTCTTTTTCTAAGAAATCATTTCTTTTCTTAAATGCAAGATTTTCAGAAGTTAATCTTTCACATATGAAAGTTTGATCTCTATAACTAACAAACATGGTTTTAAGATATCTTCTCAACTCATTAATATCATCAGTATGAAAAGCATAAGTAGTCTGAGGTACCTTTGTTTCAGCAGCTTCAGAACTGCTCTCAGCACTTTCTTTATCAGCATTTGCCATCAATATATATTTTTCCTCACTTTCAGAGTCTGAGGTGTCTGTCCAGCTTTTCTACTTTGTGACAAGAGCCTTGCCTTTGTCACCCTTTACCTTCTTGCAGTCAAGAGATATGTGGCCTTTCTCACCACAGTTATAGCATTTAACATTGGTGTAATCTCCTCTGTCAGACTTTCCTCCTCTGCCTTCAGCTCTTCTGAAATTCTTTTTATCAGAACTTATGCCTTTCCTGGAAAACTTCTTTCCCTTCCTGAACTTCCTGTATGCAATCTTTGTGATTCCTTTCACCATAAGAGCATACAGCTTCATCATCTCCTCATCAGCATCAGTCTCAGGCAAGCTTTCAGAATCTGAGTCATCATCACTCTCAGAACTTGATGACTCAGTATCAGACTTTATGAAAAGAGCTTTACCCTTATCTTTCTTTGAGGAAGCTGCTTTGGGGAATTCTTCTTCAGCCTTAAGAGCAACTGTCCTTGACTTTCCTCCTTTCCTCTTACTTCTTTGTTCCATCTCCAGCTCATGAGTCTTGAGCATTCCATAGATTTCGTCAAGAGTTGTTTCATCAAGATTGTAGTTGTCTCTTATTGTCGTTGCCTTCAAATCCCAGCATTCAGGAAGAGCTAACAGGAACTTAAGGTTTGAATCTTCAAGATAATACTCTTTATCAACCAATGACAAATCATTCAAAAGTTTGACAAATCTATCATATAAATCATTCAATGACTCATTAGTCTTTGAGTCAAAGTGTTCATACTCTTGAGTGAGTATTGTCTTCCTGTTCTTCTTAATTGTGTCAGTTCCCTGACACCTTGTTTCCAGAGCATCCCATATTTACTTAGCAGTCTTGCAGTTGATTACCCTGTTTGACATTACATTATCAATGGCACTATGCAGTAAGTGTCGTACCTTAGCATCCTTAGCAATTGATGCTATGTCTTCAGCAGTATAATCACTCTTCTCTTTTGGTACGGTCTTTGCTGCTTCACCTGCAACTGCAACAGCGAGCTTGGTTGGTTTGTGAGGGCCTTCCTTGATTCTATGAAGGTATTCTGGATCTGTTGCTTCCAGGAACATGGTCATCTTTACCTTCCATATGGGATATTCAGATGGTCTCAGTATGGGAACTCTGATGGTCTCATACCGACTCTGAATTTGTGTCTTTGGTGATTCCTCAGTTTTGGTAGGCTTAGTTGGAGTTTCTGTGTCTGACATGATTGTGTTTGGATCTTTAACTGTATGTATGTTAACAGATAGGCTCTGATACCAATTGTTAGGTCACACACACACTGTAGAGGGGGTGAATACAGTGTATAGTACACTCAAATCGAACTTTAAGAACTTAAGTAACAGAAAACAAACTTTATTGAAACAATAAACTCTGTTACAGTATGGAACTGTTACCTCTCAGTGATGAACAAATATCACGAGAGCTGCTAGGGTTACAATGAATAATCTTCTCTAATAATGATAACACTTTTAGTGTAAACCCTATGTCTGTGTTTATATACTACACAGTTACAAGATAATCGCTAATTGATATGGAATATAATTCTGCTTCCTAAAATATATCAATCAGATATCTTTTCTTCCAAGTATTCCATTCTTCACGGAATTCCTTCTTCATGCATATCTCTTCTTATGTTTATCTTGATCTTCTTTCCTTTAATCAGCTACTGTCCTTATCTGATTGTCCTTCAGCACTTAAGTTCTGATATCTAACTTCTGATGATTATCTCCTGATAATATAAGTACTGATATCCTTAAGTCTTGACTTCCAGTATAAGTACTGATCAACAGTTAAGTATTGATTTATCCTGTTCAAGTAAGATCTGAAATCTAAACATAAAACATATTAGCCATGACATTATCAAATATATCTAACGGGATGCTAGTTTTCTTTACTTTGAACCTTAATACTCTTGTGACGTACTCTGGTTTTAATAAGTATTTTTATTAGTTTTTATCGTTGTGTGATTATCATGTTTTCATATGAACCCATGGTGACGATGAGTTCTATCATGTACTAATCGTGATCATGGGGTGGTAACGGATTTACTATGGAATTCTTTAGTTAATTGTTTAATACCTTGGTATGTGATAATTGTATGATATCTAGCATAGGTTGTGCTTATTCGTCTTATGTGCGTCGCAGACATATAAGATAGCCTGTTAATCTCTTGTGAAGCGACAATGAATCTTGAGATTTAGAACTTGCCATACTAGCATAGGTTCATGTATTGTGTGTATGATTAGTGGGTAACTCTAACCATTTTACTTGCCCTGTGTAATCATAATGAATAACTTGCGCTTAAATCGTTATGTTATCAAATTCTGTAGACATATAGGGTCTCAACATAATTGATGCCTATTCAACTTCTATCTTATTTGTGGATGCTTGGTAGAATGGTACTTGTGCAACGAAAGTTGGCTTTTATCAGTTTCGTGTTGTTCGATTAATATCATTACCGTTACATGCTAAGGGTAATAACAATAACTATTGAATGAAATAGTAATGAAGTTATGATCTCATGTGTGTTTAATATTGTTAATTCAAGTGTTAATTTAAGTGTTTTATTCTCGTAGTTAATCGTAGTAATAATTAGTTAATAAACCTTAAGTGTTATTGTCTTGACATTGAGAAGTAATCATACATTGGTGAGTAAGTGTTAATTAAATATAATTAGTCTGAGTCTCTGTGGGAACAAACTAGAAATTATTCTATATTACTTGCGAACGCGTATACTTACGTGAATTATTAGCGCATGCTTTGTGCCTAACAAGTTTTTGGCGCCGCTGCCGGGGACTCGGTGTTAATTTGTTTAGTTTATATACTTGCCATCAGTGGTCAATAGGACTCATTGATTAAGACTTGTTACTTATTGTTTTCGGTTGTGTTTCAGGTACTCTAGCGAGCGTTTATGCAAACACGTTCTCACACTCGCAAGAGGACTCTAGATACGGCTGAGGAGACAGATTCACTTCTTGACATTCCGGAGAAGTTAGATTTTGAAGATTCAGATAAAGAGAGTGGAAAGAAAGAACCGGTAATCATGGGTGATCGTATAGTTCCAGCAGATCTAACTCTTATGGACTTTTCTCGGTCTAAAATTGATGACATTCAGTTGAGCATCATTCATCTGGCTATTCAGGCCAACACTTTTGAAATCAAGCCCGGCACTATTCAAATGGTGCAGAATTCTGTTTCTTTCGGAGGTGCCGCGACTGAAGATCCTAACATGCATATCAGGAATTTTGTCGAGATTTGCAGTACTTTCAAATATAATGGTGTTACTGATGAGGCTATCAAGCTGAGGCTTTTCCCATTCTCTCTGAGGGATAAATATAAGGATTGGTTACATTCTTTACCAGCTGGGTCCATCACTACTTGGGAAGATCTTGCGCAAAAGTTACCGGTGAAGTTCTATCCAATGGCCAAGACTACAGCCATGATGAGTGCTCTTACTCAGTTTGCGCAACAACCAACAGAATCTATGTGCGAATATTGGGAGCGCTATAAGGAGATGTTGAGAAAGTGTCCACATCATGGTATGCCTGACTGAATGGTGATCACTGGGTTCTACAATGGTTTGGGGGCCCAATCTTGGCCCATGCTCGATGCAGCTGCTGGAGGCGCCTTGTGGGCCAAAAGCTATATTGAGGCCTATAATCTCATTGAAACTATGGCTGCAAACGAGCATCAAAACCCAACTCAAAGGATGATTCCTGGGAAGGTAGCATGTATTCTGGAAGTTGATGCAGCTACAGCTATTGCAGCGCAGCTCCAAGCGCTGTCTATGAAGGTCGATTCTTTAGCCAACTATGAAGTCAATCAAATAGCTATTGTCTGTGAGCTTTGTGCAGGCTCTCATGCCATGGATCGGTGTTCTCTTATTAATGAATCTATTCAGTATGTGAACAATTATCAGCGACCGCAGCAGCCTGTGCCAGCTACTTATCATCCTAACAACAGAAATTATCCAATTTCAGCTGGAGCAACAATCAGAATGCTGTTCAGCAACCATATCAGCAAGCTGTAAGTAAACAGTTTAATCCACCTGGATTCCAGCAACCTCGGCAATATGCTCAAAGGCAATCATATCCTCAATAAGGAGGTGCTGCTCCACCTTCTAGTGCTGATTTCGAGGAGCTAAAACTGTTATGCAAAAGTTAGGCTGTTTCTATCAAGACTTTGGAGAATCAAATTGGTCAAATAGCCAATGCCGTGCTCAATCGTCAACCTGGCACACTTCCAGCGATACTGAAGTGCCAGGCAGGAAGGAAGCTAAGGAGCAAGTTAAGGCTATTACCTTAAGGTCTGGAAAAGTTGTTGAAGCTGAAAAAGTAAAAGATGGAGAAGCTGAAGTTGTAGATGAAGAAAAGAAGCAAAAGGAGAAAGAGGGGGAATCAAGGAAGACTACTGTTGAACACACTCTGCCTGAGGGTAATACAGGGGAGAAACAACTCTATCCTCCACCACCTTTTCCTAAGAGATTACAAAAACAAAAGCTGGATAAGCATTTTGGTAAGTTTCTGGAGGTGTTCAAGAAACTTCACATCAACATACCTTTCACCGAGGCTCTGGAGCAAATGCCTAGTTATGCGAAATTCATGAAAGGTATTCTTTCAAGGAAGGTGAAACTGGACGATCTTGATACCGTTGTTCTAACGGAAGAGTGCAGTGCTTTGCTGCAACAAAAATTACCTCCAAAGCTTAAGGATCCAGGTAGCTTCACCATTCCTTGCACCATTGGCAAGTTGTCATTTGACAAGTGCCTTTGCGATTTGGGAGGAAGCATCAATCTGATGCCGTTGTCTATCTTCAAAAAGCTGAATTTGCCTGATCCAAAGCCCACCTACATGTCTCTACAATTGGCTGATCGTTCTATTACATACCCACGAGGCATCATGGAGGACGTGTTAGTAAAGGTGGATAAACTCATCATTCCTGCAGACTTTGTCATTCTGGATTTCGAGGAAGATAAGAAGATTCCCATAATCTTGGGAAGACCTTTCTTGGCTACAGGTCGTACCTTGATAGATGTGCAAAAAGGTGAACTTACTATGCGGGTGCAAGATCAGGATGTGTATTCAATGTATTCAATGCGATGAAATTCCCTACAGAAGATGAGGAGTGCTTCAAGGTGGATTTGATTGATTCTGCGGTAACTTCAGAACTTGATCATGTGCTAAGGTCTGATGCCTTAGAAAAAGCCTTATTGGGGGAATTTGACAGTGAAGATGAGGAAGGCAATGAGCAACTATAATATCTAAATGCATCTTCTTAGAGTGAAAGCTAGACATGCCATTTGAATCTCCTGGTAATACTGATCTCAAGAATGCTGAGGGAAAGCTCAAACCATCTATTGAGGAAGCACCTACTTTGGAGCTTAAACCATTGCTTGAACACTTGAGGTATGCTTTTATCAGTTTCATGTTGTTCGATTAATATCATCACCGTTACATGCTAAGGGTAATAACAATAACTATTGAATGAAGTAGTAATGAAGTTATGATCTCATGTGTGTTTAATATTGTTAATTCAAGTGTTAATTTAAGTGTTTTATTCTCGTAGTTAATCGTAGTAATAATTAGTTAATCAACCTTAAGTGTTATTGTCTTGACATTGAGAAGTAATCATACATTGGTGAGTAAGTGTTAATTAAATATAATTAGTCTGAGTCTCTGTGAGAACGAACTAGAAATTATTCTATATTACTTGCGAACGCGTATACTTGCGTGAATTATTAGCGCATGCTTTGTGCCTAACAGGTACCCCGTTGGATCATATCATATATAAAAATAGAATACTTAATCGTTAAGTATTAATAAAACTGATCCAATTCGGTATGGGTTTAGGCTAATTATCAAAACCGGGCTTTTGCACATACAGTCTTGGTCTCAGCGCTTTGGTTACACGAATTACGAGAAGATAATATAATAGTTTAATCAAAATATCTCGTTTCTCGAAAATATGGGTTTTATCGATTTACCAAAATGAAAGTTTTATCGCAAAATTTATGCCGGGAATCGCACAGGTAAAACCATACTCTGGATCGAAAAAGTCAAAACAAGGAAAATGCACGGAATAATCAAATTAGGTTAGAAAGGAATTTTCCTGAGACTTCCGGGTTGTAGAAACTTAAAAACAGTTGAAGTTGGACGATTCCCGATTATACAAAATAATTTATAATTACTCAAAAAAATAATTTATTAAATCTATAAATCTTTTATAAAATCATATAACAACATATAAATTAATAGAAAAATATCAAAATTATCTATACTTTATTTTGGATATATAAAAATTAAAATTCTCAAATTTTACCACATATAAGTGTTAGATATATTTGATAATGTCATGTGAATATGATTTGTGTTTAGTTTTCAGATCTTACTTAACAGGATAAATCAGTTCTTAACTGGAAATCAGCACTTATACTGAAGACAGAACTTAAGATATCAGAACTTAAGTGATCAGAAGACATTTATCAGGAGATAATATCAGGACTTAAGATGACTTTCAGATAAGACAGGCGGCTGATAGAAAGGAAAGAAGATCGAGACTAAGACAGAAAGAATTATGCATGAAGAAAGAATTCTATGAAGAATAGAATACTTGGAAGAAAAGATAACTAGTTGATATATTTTAGGAAGCAGAATTATATTCCATATCAATTAGAATTTATCTTGTAACTGTGTAGTATATAAACACAGGCATAGGGTTTATACTATAAGTGTTATCATTATCGAAGTTATTATTCTTTGTAACCCTAGCAGCTCTCGTGATAATTTGTTCATCACTGAGAGAGGCCAGTTCCATATTGTAACAGAGTTTATTGTGTTGAATAAAATCTGTTTTCTGTTACTTGAGTTCTTATATTTGATTTGATTGTTCTAACACTGTATTCAACCCCCTTCTACAGTGTGTGTGACCTAACAAGTGGTATCAGGGCAATCTGTTAACACACAAACAGTTTAAGATCCAAAAACAATCATGTCTGAAGAAGAAACTCCAACCAAGCCCACCAAAACTGAAGAACCTCCAAAAACCATAACCCATAGTCGATATGAGACTATAAGAGTTCCCATATTGAAACCTTCTGAGTATTCCATATGGAAATTGAAGATGGCTATGTTTCTGGAAGCTACAGATCCAGAATATCTCGACAGGATTAATGAAGGACCACATATGCCAACCAAACTCTCTGTGGAAGTTGCAGGTCAGCCAATAAAGTCTGTACTAAAGGAGAAAAATAATTACACTGCTAAAGATATCTTATCGATTGCAAAGGATGCAAAGGTAAGACACTTGCTGCATAGTGCCATTGATAATGTCATGTCAAACAGGGTAATTCAATGCAAGACTGCAAAAGAGATATGGGATGCTTTGGAAACAAGGTGTCAGGGAACTGATTCAATCAAGAAGAACAGGAAGACTATACTCACTCAAGTATATGAGCAGTTTGACTCAAAGCCTGACGAGTCATTAACTGATATATATGACAGATTTGTCAAACTCTTGAATGATTTGTCACTAGTTGACAAAGAGTATGATATTGAAGATTCAAATCTTAAATTCCTGTTAGCACTTCTTGAAAGATGGGATTTGAAGGCCACAATAATAAGAGACAACTATAATCTTGATGAAACAACTCTTTATGAAATTTATGGGATGCTCAAGACTCATGAACTTGAGATGGAACAAAGAAGCAAGAGGAATGGAAGAAAGTCAAGGACAGTTGCTTTTGTGGCTGAGGAGGAAAGTCCCAAAGTTGCTGCCTCAAAGAAAGGCAAAGGAAAAGCTCTCATCACAAAGTCTGATACCGAGTCATCAAGTTTTGATAGTGATGATGACTCAGAAACTGAAAGTATATCTGAGATACACCCTGATGAAGAGATGATGAAGCTGTGTGCTCTTATGGTGAAAGGAATCACAAAGATTGCATACAGGAAATTCAGAAGAGGAAAGAAGTTTTCCGGGAAATGTGCAAGTTATGAAAAGAAAGGTTTCAGAAAATCTGAAGGCAAAGGAGGAAAGTCTGTCAGAGGAGATTACTCAAATGTTAAATGCTACAACTGTGGTGAGAAAGGCCACATATTTCCTGATTGCAGAAAAGGGAAGAATGACAAAGGCAAGGCTCTTGTCACAAAGAAGAAAAGCTGGTCAGATGCATCAGATTCTGAGGATGAGGAAAACTATGCCTCGATGGAAAATGCTGATAGCAGTTCTGATACTGCTGACTTAAAGGTACCTCAAACTACTTATGCCTTTCATACTGATGATATTATTGAGTTGAGAAGATATCTTAAAACCATGTTCATTAGTTATAAATATCAAACTTTAACATGTGAAAGATTAACTTCTGAAAATCTTAGAAAAAGAGTTAGTCATGTTCCATCAAACTCAGAAAGATAGAGATGATGCCTTTTATGTTAGGGATGAAGTGTTAAAAATGAATGTATCTCTAAAAACTGAGTTAGAAAAGGAAAGAGAGATTATCAGGACTTGGACTAACTCTGGTAAAACAACTCAAGATATTCTTAGTAGTGGAAACTGGAAAGAGGGCTTAGGTTATGGAGATGATAAGAACAGTAAGAGAACTATAGAAACTGAGCCTATAGTTGTTAAACAAAAACCAAAGGTAAATCTTGTTAAGTTTGTAACTGCAAAGTCTGATATTGAGAAATCAGATGTTAAGGAGGAAGTAACTTCTGACAAACCTAAACAGGATAAGCCAACTGAAGTTAACATAGGCTTAATGACTAAGAAGCAACTTAAACATAAGCTGAAAGATGTTAAGAATGTAAACAAGGTAAAACCACCTAGGAAAAATAGGAATGGAAAGGTAGGTGTGAACAAAAGTAACAATTATAAGCCTGTTCCTAATGCTCCTAGAAAAACATGTCATAACCGTGGAAACTCTAACCATCTGGCTTCTTTTTGCAGGAAGAATAAGAACATAAACTCCTTACCTTCAAAGTTAGGAGTTAAGAGTCAGTCTGTTAGATATAGGCCACAAAATCCTTGTTTTCATTGTGGTAGTTTATGGCATTCCATTTATACTTGTAAGGAATATCATAGTTTGTACTATAATTATTATCAAATAAAACCTTCTGTAAAGAAAGTTAGCATTATTCCTTCTCGTATAAGTTCTGATGCAAAGTCTGATATTGCAAATTCTGATAAGAAAACTGTTAATATAAACTCTGATGCTAAATCCGCTGCAAATGTTAACAAACTTAAAAGGCCAAAGGATCAAAGCAAGTCTGGGTCCTTAAAACTAATCATTAGTGGTCTTTGTGATTGCAGGGCAACAGGAAAAACATCCTAGTTCTGGACAGTGGATGTTCAAGACGTATGACTGGAAATAAAGCCATGCTATCAGACTTTGTGGAGAAAGTTGGCCCAGGTGTTTCCTATGGAGATGGAAACATTGGAAAAACTCTGGATATGGCAATATCAATCTTGGGAATGTCATCATTAATTAAGTAGCTATGGTCTCAGGACTTAAACACAATCTACTGAGTGTGAGTCAAATCTATGATAGAGGTTATCATGTGGATTTCTTTGAAGAACAGTGTGAAGTTGTAAGCAAATCTACATGCAAAGTTGTTCTGAAATGATACAGGCATGGTAACATTTCCGAAGTCAAGCTTTCAACAAGTACTGATGGTTCTGCAATCTGTCTGTTGAGTAGAGTATCAATTGAAGAAAGCTGGGATTGGCACAAGAAACTCTCTCATTTAAATTTTAACAATATAAATGAACTAGTCAAGAAAGATCTTGTGAGAGGACTGCCAAAATCAGTATTTGCTCCAGATGGCCTTTGCGATTCATGTCAGAAGGCAAAACAAAGAAAATCTTCATTCAAGAGCAAGACTGAATCATCAATTCTTGAGCCTTATCACCTACTACATGTTGATCTATTTGGTCCAGTGAATGTCATGTCTATTGCAAAGAAGAAATATGCTATGGTCATAGTGGATGAGTTCACCAGATACACATGAGTGTATTTCTTGTACACAAAAAAGTGAAATTGCATCTATCTTGATTGATCATGTCAAACAACTGGATAAATTGGTCAAAGATTCTGTGAAGATCTTAAGAAGTGATAATGGCACTGAGTTCAAGAACTTGATCATGGAAGAGTTCTGCAAAAACCATGGAATAAAACAGGAATTTTCTGCTCCTGGAACTCCACAGCAAAATGGAGTTGTTGAAAGAAAGAATAGAACTCTTATTGAAGCTGCACAAATTATGCTTAATGAAGTAAAGTTGTCAACCTACTTTTGGGCTGAAGCTGTGCAGACTGCTTGTTTTACTCAGAATTCAATACTTATCAACAAGCATGGAAAAACACCATATGAGATGGTGAAGAAAAAGAAGCCAAATCTGAAGTATTATCATGTATTTGGATGCAAGTGTTTTGTTCTTAAGACTCATCCCGAACAGCTATCTAAATTTGATCTAAAAGTTGATGAAGGAATTTTTGTTGGATATCCACTTTCTATAAAAGCCTTCAGAGTCTACAATTTAAGAACAAGGGTTGTCATGGAATCTATCAATGTCTCTTTTAATGATAAGAAGATTACTGGACTTGAAGATTTCAATGATCTTGATCAGCTGAGATTTGAAAATGAAGCTTTAAATTCTGATTCTGTAACTCCTGACAGTCTAAAACCTGATACTGCAAACTCTGATGGATTAAACTCCGATGTCATTGAAACTGTGGCGACTACGCCAAAAGAAGATGCACCAGTGCAGGGGAGCATACTGAAGATACAACCACATCTCAAGAAGTATCAGAACCTACAATAGGCTCTTCAAGTTCTGATTCGTCAAGTTCTGATGGGCCAAGTTCTGATAATTCTGGAAACTCATGTTCTGATATTTCTGGAAACTCAAATTCTGAAAGATCCAACTCAGAGAGCATAATTTCAGGGGGAGCATCAGAAAATGTTGATGGAGACAGCATGGATCATGGGGGAGCATCCAGTTCTAGAGAAAACCTTCCATCTGCAAGGAAGTGGACTAAAGCACATACACCTGACTTAATTGTTGGAAATCCTGATGCAGGTGTCAGAACTAGAACATCTACATCAAATGAATGCCTCTATCATTCTTTTCTTTCTCAGACTGAACCAAAGAAAGTGGAAGAAGCTCTTCAAGATGCTGATGG
Source organism: Apium graveolens (assembly GCF_009905375.1). Taxonomy (NCBI): domain Eukaryota; kingdom Viridiplantae; phylum Streptophyta; class Magnoliopsida; order Apiales; family Apiaceae; genus Apium; species Apium graveolens. Next base: position 184,136,476 of record NC_133656.1, on the reverse strand, counting down.
GGTGCAGGCAATGCAAGAAGAGTTAAATGAATTTGAAAGAAATAAAGTCTGGACCCTAGTGCCAAGACCAAAGAACAGGTCTGTTGTTGGTACAAAGTGGGTGTTCAGAAACAAAACTGACAGTGATGGCATAATTACAAGGAACAAAGCAAGGCTGGTTGCAAAAGGATACTCTCAACGGGAGGGAATTGATTATGATGAAACATTTGCACCAGTTGCTAGATTGGAAGCCATAAGGATATTTTTGGCTTATGTTGCTCACAAGAAATTTAAAGTCTTTCAAATGGATGTGAAAAGTGCTTTTCTCAATGGAGAATTGGAAGAAGAGGTATATGTTGAACAACCTCCAGGCTTTGTAGATCCCAAATTTCCCAATCATGTCTACAAACTTGATAAAGCACTTTATGGCCTTAAGCAAGCTCCAAAAGCATGGTATGAGACATTAGCTCAGTTTCTTCTGGAAAGTGGATTTAACAGAGGGACTATTGACAAAATATTGTTCTACCTCAACCATGGAAATGACTTACTTTTGGTGCAAATATATGTTGATGATATCATTTTTGGTTCTATAAATGACAGACTTTGTAAGAAGTTTGCCAAGCTGATGCAGTCAAGATATCAAATGAGTATGATGGGAGAACTTAACTATTTTTTGGGCCTTCAAGTCAAGCAGAATAAAGAAGGAACTTTTATTTGTCAATCTAAGTACACCAGAAATTTGTTGAAAAAATTTGGAATGCAGGATTGTTCATGTGCATCCACTCCTATGGCCACTGCAACTAAGTTGGATAAGGATACTGGTAAATCAGTAGATATTACTGATTATAGAGGTATGATTGGCTCTCTACTCTATCTTACTGTAAGTAGACCTGATATCATGTATGCTACATGTCTTTGTGCAAGATTTCAAGCAGATCCAAGAGAACCTCACTTAACAGTTGTGAAAAGAATTTTCAAGTACCTTACGTGTATAGCTGATCTGGGATTGTGGTATTCTAGAGAATCAGACTTTAAGCTAATAGGCTACTCAGATGCAGATTTTGCAGGATGCAAAATTGACAGGAAAAGCACAAGTGGAAGCTGCCAATTACTTGGAGGCAGATTGGTTTCTTGGTTTAGCAAGAAATATAAGTCAATTTCCACATCAACTGCAGAAGCAGAATACATTACTACAGGAAGCTGTTGTGCACCAATTCTTTGGATGAAGAATCAGTTACTGGATTGTGGGTTAGAATTTTCTAAAATCCCTATTTACTGTGATAATCAAAGTGCTATTGCAATGACAGGTAATCCAGTTCAACACTCAATGACAAAGCACATCAGCATTATGTACCACTTCATAAGGGAACATGTGGATGAAGGTACAGTGGAATTGCATTTTGTTTCCACAGATCAACAACTAGCAGATATCTTTAGAAAACCACTGTGTGAAGCTACTTTTACAAGATTGGTAAATAAACTTGGAATGGTTTCAGGTTCTTTCTCTAAATCTGCTTAGTTTATGTTCTGATACATCAGACTTTTTGATCAGTGTTTACAAATATTACTGTCTTTGTGTATTCTTTGCTTAAATTGAAAATTACTTAAGTGCTAATTGTTCTCTAATATGAATTTATAAACTCTGATAGTGATATGAATGTTTCTGTGACTATTCAATCCAATGAGGATAACTGTGCTAGATGCTGAACTAGTAGTCTTTAATATACTAAAGATCCCATGTTTGAAGTAATTGTTTATGGGGAAATCTTTTAACACAAGCAAATTCTGATATTGAGGTTAGTTAAGTTTACTTTGTGTATCTTATTACTAAGTCAAAAACTAGAATAATGCTTCTTATCTGTTAAGTTCTGATGTTAGTAAATCTGATGGATGTACTAAGTGCTGATAAGCCTCACTTATCAAAAGAAAAAGAAAAGAAAAGAAATAAAAATCAGGTACTCCTTTGAGATCTAGAGTAAAAATGTGGAATGGAAGACCCAAGTGCATTGCTGGTATTAAGTAATATGCATTAGAAAAGCAAAATAAAAAATTTTCTTGGTGACTTTTTACACTCTATGATTACTGGAGAAATACTCTGATAGCAGCATAAATTCTGATAAGCAGTCGTGACTCACTTACACTGAGAAGCCACTGTAAAATAGAATTTCATAAGATGCATAAAATGAGCACAAAATAGTTGAGGTGGACTCATGCATGAACACATTCTAATGTAGACTTCAGAATAATGACAGATTTTGAGTAAAGTTCTTAGTTATGCCTTATTTCTAAGATGTACTGATGTGAATCAGACTTTACTCTTTGTCTGATATTTAGCTTAATGCACACACATACACTCCATATGAATGATGAAAATTCCTGTGGTGATAAATGTTATTTTAGATGAACAGTTTATGTGTCAGATTGCATAAATTCCGAGGACAAGTTCTGATGGAAGTTCCGATGATTAAGTTCTGATGAAACCATATCAGTATTTGTGTGAAGAATTACAGGAATACACATTCACTTTTCGAGTTAAGGAGCCATATTCTGATGACTTTTAAATCCTGATAATAATCAAGTTCTGATGCTGACGTGGCAGTATTTATTTACTTGGTTTATTTTTGGTCATTACTTGAACGATAATATTTTTACAGAATATTGGTTAATGTGAGATAAAACAGTCATAATCATTATGGGTTAATGGTTAGTGTGTATGTCTTGAAAACCTGCATGCGCACAGTAATGATTATCATATATCGTGCCCATTAACTCTGGCTTTAGATCTTTTACTGACTATTATTATTACACTTCAGTCTAGGGAGTCGAGGGGTCATTATTTTTACTTGTAATATTTAACCAATCCTCGCGTTCCTTGGTATTCTATTGGCTATTTAAACCAACCATTCATTCCATCCAAAATATCTTTCATTTTCTCACAAACTCACTCTCTTTTTATTCATACCAACAAAAATGGTCCGTTTCAACATGTTCCTGAACTATGAAACCTTTAACATCGAGTTAAGTTGTGATGAATGGCAATAGGAGTGGCATGTCACCGCCATTCCTGACGAGCTTTGGAACTCAGTTCCACAAGAGGTTCACACAGAACTCTTGTTCTTATTAATGGAGTATCACCTTCATCTTGATAGGTTGGAAGAGGAAAGGAGAAAAGCTCTCCGTTAGCAAGAACGGATCATCCGTCTTGCAGTGCTCTTCATCAGCAACAGAAGGAGTTAGTCGTTGGGTCTTCTTAGACTAGGACTAAGGCTGTTGATGTTAGGAATCGTAGAATAGGACTATCTTGTAATTTTTGCATGTAATTGCTAAATTTCATCAAATGTAATCATATGATATATCAATGAAATTTTCTTTAATTGCAAGATTTGTTCTTTGTTTCTCAAATTATGTGACTATGCATGTTTGATTGCAATTTATTAATCTTTACTTCATCGACTTTTAATCTTATTTTGTGATGAATGTTTTGATTAAATTCTGTTGATTTGAGGAAACCACTGAGGAACATGTTCCCATATCAGAACATGTTGTTATAGAAGCTGAGAAGGTTTCTTCTCAGAAAGATACTGTAACTGGGAGTTCTAGGCCCCTCAAAAGGCTTAGAAAGTTAAATTCTGAAGATAAAGCTCCTACAGTGTCTTCACCTTTGAAGAAATTAAAGAAACAGAGAGCTCATAGGGACATAGTTGAGTCAGATTCAGATGTAGTGGAAGCAGCTAAGGAAGGGGATCATGAATCTCTGATCTCAACAGAACCAATTGTAATTGAATCACTTCCTTCTGCACAACATGAAACTGCTAAAGACAAAATTCCTACACCTCATATGTCACCAATAGTTGATCCAGTACATACTGAAGAACCAGGTACAAGTGCTAAAATTGATATTCATAACTTGATTGTGCCTGAGGTTTTGTACTTGGAAGCTCCACCAATTCAACTCACTCCACCAATAACATCAATTTTGGATGTTGATCAGAACCTGGCTGTAGATCAGAATTTAGAGGATGATGTTGAAGCCTCTATAACCTCTCATACTGTTGTTTTATCCGAGGATGCTGATACTGCAGGCTCTATAAGTTCTGATGCTGCTAATGAAGAAATTACTGGTGAAGCTGCTGCTAATTTAGATGCTGATGCAACTGGTCCATCAGGACATGTACCTCAACACATAATTACTAAAGCTGATTTAGTTAAGAAGTTTGTTATAGGGGAAGCACCAGTACCTTGGAGTGAAACTCCTAGAGGAAAGGAGTGGACTAAGGAATGGAACACAGTTAGTTTTGTTCCTTCTGAAAAGATTCTTGATGAGCATCTGGAAAAAGCTGATGAAATGCTGATAAATGATGATTTCAAGGCACAACCGAGAGTTACTGCATTGAGTACTATGCACCTTCAGGGTCAACACTCAACAATTCATGCCAAGGTGAATAAAATTCAAGAAACTTTGATCGAGCAAGATATGAATGTGAAACTTGAAAAGAACAGATTTTTCAAGCCAACCTTTGACATAATTGCCTACATTGAGAAAACTCAGGAGAAGCAACAAACTCAAATTGAAGAAATTCTGCAGAATCAAGTTTCTCAGCAACATCAACTCAATGAGATCCAATCCTCAGTGGAATTGCTTGTATCTCTTCTTTTACCTGCTGATGCCAAAAAGGGGGAGAAAGTGATTAAGTCCAAATGCAAATCTATTCAGACACTGAAAGGACAGGATGATGGAAATGATGACCAGGGAAACTCTAACAAGGGTAGAGGTCAAGGTCAAGGAAAAGGATTTTCATCAAGTAAAGCTAGAATTACAAGTCAAGGAACAAGTTCTGATACTGGGAGAAGAAGAAGTTCTAATACTGGTAAAAGGATAAGTTCTGGTGAACATCTGGAACTTGATGAAGAAATTTCAAAGCAGTTATTTCTTAAAGAAAATCCAAGAATGGACTTTGAGAGTCTAAAGAAAGAAGAAGCTAGACTCAAAGCAGAAGGTGTCAAGACAAAATCTAAAGCTTCTGTTGTTGAAAAGAAATTTCCAAAGCCTAAGGGTATTGTGATAAAGGAAAGAACAAGTTCTGAGGCAACCAAAGCCAAATCACAAGTGGAAATTGATCCAAGGTCCAAGGGCAAAGAAAAAGTTGATAAACCTGTAAAGATTTATATGCCAATCATGGATGAAGAAATAATTGATGATGAAGAAGATGCTAATCTTACTCTGATGCAAAAGAAGATAGTTCAAACAACCTCTGACATGGCTCATGTTGTTCAAAGTCAAGATATAGTAAGTTCTGATATGACAGTGAAGCAAGCAACCTCTGACATAGCTCAAGTTGGCTTGATATCTGAAGATAAGGAAAAGGAAACCTCTGACATTGCTCATGTTAAACCTTCAAAGATACTCCTATCAGGATTCACCAAAGCTAAACAGACTCAACCTTTGAAGACTGCAACAAGTGGTTTTGAAGCAAGAGTTGTTACGGGAAAGGAAGCAAGAGATAAATCTGGGTTGGGTAGTTCTGATGAAAGAAGAGTACATAACACTACCAATGATCCGACTTCCTTAAGCGAACCAGATGTTGGAGCAACTCATGAAAGATTGAATCGACTTGAATCTGTACAAATAGTTTACCATACCTTTTTGAAAGAACATATCTTGTTATATTTTATGACAGATGGAAGGGTATACCAGATTAAGCAGAATGCTATACCACTGAAGTATTTTGAGGAACTGGAACATGTTTTATTCCTACTTCAAGTGAAAGACAGATTAACAGATAGTGCTGCAGGGTATTTAAGGTCTCAAATTCAAAGACAGAACAAGCTTTATTCTGTTAAGTCTGACAACACATACTATCACCAAGGTGATATTGTCGAAATGAAGCCTAACTCTGCTAAGATTATAACTACTTTTCTGGGTTATAAAGCTGTGGAATTCAATCTAGAGTCTGACAAGGCATATCTGATAAGACTAGATCAGGAGATAAGTAAAGCTAAGATAAATGATCTCAGAGCAGCTATTTTTCAAACTGGAGAAGATACAGCTGAATTGATAAATGCTAAAAGGAGGATGGTTAATGAACTTGAATATGCTGAGAGATGTTTGTTGAAGAACTATCTCAGAACAACTCCTGATATCAAAGAGATCAAAAATTGAAGCCAAGTCAAAGATCTACAACTGCTTAAATTCTGAAGTGTATACAGACTGAAGCTGTTATCAGAAGTTTAAGATGGTAAAGCTGAAAGGACTGTAAGTTGTAGTTATCTGGTCAAATTCTCATGCATTTGTACTTAATGTTTTTGACATCATCAAATATCTGTTGAACTTGTATATTATGCTAATTGACAAGTTAGGGGAGATTGTTAGATATATTTGATAATGTCATGTGTAATATGATTTGTGTTTAGTTTTCAGATCTTACTTAACAGGACAAATCAGTTCTTAACTGGAAATCAACACTTATACTGAAGACATAACTTAAGATATCAGAACTTAAGTGATCAGAAGATATTTATCAGGAGATAATATCAGGACTTAAGATGACTTTCAGATAAGACAGACGGCTGATTGAAAGGAAAGAAGATCGAGACTAAGACAAAAAGAATTATGCATGAAGAAAGAATTCTATGAAGAATAGAATACTTGGAAGAAAAGATAACTAGTTGATATATTTTAGGAAGCATAATTATATTCCATATCAATTAGAATTTATCTTGTAACTGTGTAGTATATAAACACAGTTATAGGGTTTACACTATAAGTGTTATCATTATCGAAGTTATTATTCTTTGTAACCCTAGCAGCTCTCGTGATAATTTGTTCATCACTGAGAGATGACAGTTCCATATTGTAATAGAGTTTATTGTGTTGAATAAAATCTATTTTTTGTTACTTGAGTTCTTATATTCGATTTGATTGTGCTAAACACTGTATTCAACCCCCTTCTACAGTGTGTGTGACCTATTAATAAGCATCCAAAGACAAACACCAATTAACAGATAATTTACCAAAATTCATATAATAATCACATAATAATTATTTATTAATAAAGATAATTACACGATATATCCCGAATATTACATCCTTCTCCCCTTAAAAGGATTTTGTCCTCAGAATCTCCTAAGTAAGCAAATGACGGTACTTTTCTCGCATATCATTTTCTAACTCTCAGGTTGATTCTTCAACCCTTGGGTTTCTCCATAATACTCTTACTAAATTTACAACTTTATTCCTTAACACTTTCTCTTTTCTTTCTAGAATCTCTATTGGATTCTCAACATATGACAAATCTGCCCGAAGTTCTATCGACTCATACTCGATTACATGCCTAGAATCTAGATTGTACTTCTTAAGCATTGACACGTGAAAAACATTATGAATATGTTTCATATGCGGGGGTAACGCCAATTCGTATGCTACTTTCCGACACGCTTCAAAATTTTTAAAAGGTCCAACGAATCTAGGACTCAGCTTTCCCTTCTTTCTAAGTCTGGATAATCCCTTCCACGGTGACACTTTTAACAATTCTAGATCTCCATCTGCAAACTCCATGTCTTTTCTTGGCTTGGTCCATATATTTCCTTTAACGATCTTGTGTTGCAATTAACCTCTCCTGGATAATCTCAACCACTTTCTTCGTCTATTGGACCAATTCTGGTCCAAGTATTTTACGTTCTTCAACTTCATCCCAATATGCTGGTGATCGACACTTGTGTCCGTAAGGAGCTTCGTAGGGAGGCATTCCGATATCGGCGTGATAACTGTTGTTGAAATCTTTTCTAGAACCTAGAATTAAATTTTGGATCTCGGTTAGATACAATAGACACATGAACTCCTTGACAAACTACTATCTCTTTCAAATACATGTGAACCAACTAGTCCAATGAAAATCTTTCATTACTAGGCAGAAAATGAGCTAACTTGGTTAGTTTGTCCACTATAATCTAAATGGCGTCGTGGTTCGCTTTTGTTCTTAGTAATTCAACTATAAAATCCATAGCAATATGCTCCCATTTCCACTTCGGAATCTTTAATGGTTGCAATAATCCACTGAGTCTCTAATACTCCACTTTAATTCTTCGACATGTATAACACCTACTATCCCATTCCGAAATCTTTCTTTTCATATCTGGTCACCAATAAGTCTTCTTTAATCTCTGTATATCTTGACACTTCCTAGATGGATTTGTTATTCCCTAACAATACAACAAGAATTACAGAAGGGGGGGTTGAATGTAAGTCTGGCCTCTTTTTGAGATTTATATAAATGTTCTAACTCAATATATATATATATAAGTGTTTTGATTTGCAAAGTGCGGAATAAAGAATTAAGTAAATCAAACACAAAGTAATAAAAATAAAAGCCTTTAAAACTTTCTGGTGGATTTGAATGTATCCACCATATATATATATATAAATATATCAATTTAAGAACTCTGTGAAGCTCAAGTTGGCTCACAGCTGCTTTACAAGTTGAACAAACAAACTACAGAGAAATTCTTGACAAGTACAACTTTTTCTATTTCTCTTCTAAATGTGTTTGCCTAGTTATTTGTTCTACTAGCTACACTTGGTTTATATATCACCAAGTTTACATGGTAATAAGACAGGATAATAAAACAAAACCTATCAAGTCTAACTCCATGCTGCTTCATTACTCTATTCCAGCATCTTTGAATATCTTCATAATAGCATGGAAATGGTAATGCTTCTTTGTTCTCAATTTCCTTTTAAACAGGCTGCCACATTCCTTTTGCAAACACCCAACGCATGTGACTGTTGAAAGGAATATATCCTAAGTCCAATCAGGAATTAGGATTTAGGAATAACTTTTATGTAATCTGTTTTGATTTCATTGATATTAATAAAGACTTGTTTTATTTTTATTACGGGCTTTATCTATTTAAGTGTTTAAATAAGATATACCATAGTTTAGAGTAAAGCTTTTTATGGATTATGATGAGATCATAATAGTGAGACCTAAAAAGATGATAACTCTAAACTTAAATAGTTCCTGATCATAGGATTACTAACTGGTAATTAATAATCCGCAAAGATCGGTACATACTATGCTTGCTTCATTATGAAGGATGTCTGTTCTCATAGACATTTGTATGGTGACACTATAGCTAGTATGTAGGTGCTTATTATGGAATAAGTTCACTGAACATGACTCGCACAGCTGAACAACTGATGGAGTTCACTCACGTGTCAGCAGTTGTTCACATAGTGATAGTTGTACAAGCATCCTTAGACTTGAGGTCATCATAGTCATCTTGTGTACACTGAACTATGCTTTGGTTTAGTTCTTAGTCTCCAGGGACAATTATTAGGGCTCTACTGGGTATAGGAATTTGTACACGAAGAGAGTGTATGATCAATAAAGGATCTATCCCTTCCAGCGAAGGAAGCGAATATTCAAGGCTGATCCACTTATGCTAGTTCGGGAATCTCTGGCCAGAGTGAATGAAATTAGAAAGGAGTTTCTAATTTGCATAGAACTACGCATAGTAAATGGTAAGCAAGTGATTGAATTAGATATGCTTGACACGAGATCCATGCCTTGTATTTAATCGGGACATTGTAGGGTAGAAGGAGTTTATTGTACAGTAACTATTCACTGACAGGTTCTTTGTATTCTAAGCAGTGAATTCATATTATCCGGATAGTCGCGATATGTTAAGAAGCATCACTCACGATGTAGAATAAATGTGATTAATTAATTAATCATATTTAATAAATTAGAGAATTTATATAAATAATGATAAAATAGTTTTATTATTATTTATTTCTACTACCGGCTTAATATTGAACCTACAGGGTCACACCATAAAAAGAGAATGATTTAATGGTGGAGGAATTAATTAATAATGGCTAATAATTATTTATTTATGAAATAAATAATTAATTGGCAAATTTAATAATTGATTAAATGAGATTTAATTGATTATAAATTAATTAAGAAAAGTTCTTAATATTATTAATTAAAGGATTTAATTTTTGGAAATTAAATCAAGAGAGAGAATTATTTCTAAAGTGTTTAGAAAAAGGATTAATGATTAAAAGGTGTTTTAATTATTAATGAGAATAATAAATGGGATAATAATAATAATATTTATGGGAAAATTTCAGCTGAAAATTTTGCCTATAAATACACTATTATAGACCCTAATTTTATTCTAACCAACATCGAACCCAAAAACCCAAAAAGTTTGGAAAACCAAATTCTCTCCACCTCCTTCCTCCTCCTTAATATCGTTTTCTTGGTGGATACCGGTGGAGTGCTTCACACTTGAGGAGCAACTGCTAAGAATCTCTGATCGTTGTCTCCGAATTATTTTTAAAGGTTAGATTCGATCCCTCGAATTTTTATTCACGATTTATATGCTTTTATTTGGATTTTGTATGTGTAAAAGAGTTTTTACATGCCCCCGCTGCGTTAAAAATCCAACATTGGTATCAGAGCATATGTTGTATGCATATAGATCTGTGGTAAAAATTTCAGAATTTTATGTGCTTGTATGAATTAATTATGATTTTTACAAGTTATATCATGGATTAATTTTGTCTGATGAGAAATCGTTTCTCAGAATAATTTTGAATGTTGATCTGGGTTCTACAAGTGTTGTAGATCGTCTGGGTATTTTTTTCATAATTTTTTGATGTATAGATTTTTTATTATGAATTTTTGAAGTTGTTTCAATTAAATTCTTAATTAAATAAAGATATATAAATAATTATATATATATATATATATATGTATTGTATGTATGTATATATCTGTCATCTACTTGCTGTACAAACTTTGCTGCATGGAAGACAGACAAGATCAGGTGGTCTGACATGCACGCAAACCGAGGAAACAGGCGGCTTCTGAACAAAAAAAAAATATAGGGGTGTAACGCATTCCGGGAATGCGTTACACACCTGTGGCACATTCACGGAATGCGTTACACCCTTTAATGGCTGAAAAGGGGTGTAACGCATCACCGGAATGCGTTACAGGCCATGTAACGCGTTCCTGTAATGCGTTACAGCCCTTCTGTTGATTTTAAAATTGATTTTCTGGGAGTTTCGTAACTCCGTTTTAGGCGTGCAATATACCGTTGGATTCGTTTTTTCGAGACGGATCTAATGGAGTGATCAATTTTAGTTTATATAAAAGTTTTGAACTATTTATATTCCATGAAGTGTTTTAAAGCTATTTTTGATCGTTTGAATTGATTTTAAATGCTTCATGTGATACATAGAGATGTATAATGCTTAGACTAATGTGCTAGATAATGTAACATGCCTACCTTGATGTTTATGCATGTTGATATATGTGATATATGCTTAGTTTATCATGCGATGATAGATTTATGTGAACTTAAATAAACATAGGGCGTTTGTTAGACAACTAGTATAGTGAAATTGTTTCATAACCTTAATAATAATATTATGAATACAATCATGAGATTCTTGTGTTTATGAAACACATAATTGAATATGAATTTTCGATATGAGAGAAAGGATGATTCTGTCAACAACAAATTTCTATCTGTAAGAAAGGGTTATTAAGTGACGCCTCTTAACAATGCTCCACCCGATCTGGGAATCATCTGATTATTGATTATTGATTTGAAATATTTAATTTAAAAGGAAGAATTTCTTTATAATATGATTATGATTGTAACGTAATATAATCCCTCTAAAATTAAATAATATCAAGTAGTAATTGGCCAATGATACAACGGGCTTGTGTCGGTCATAGCCTTCCAACATGGTAGAAAGTAGTTCTTATTTTTGAATCATTGTCGTTTCGTGCCACAGCCGAGGGCTTTGATTTCGAAATAAGAAATACTTGTCTATTACATAGAGATGTGTACATTGAATAAGAATCTAAAGGTCGTTATGTGCCACAGCCGTGGGCCTTTGGGGACTGATTCAATTGTACGGAATGTTGGGTTAGACTTGACTTAGAATATTGAGTTTGTCGTGCCACAGCCGTGACTCAATTATTCAAGAGGCTAAAGTTTGATTAGGGAATAACATAAGATGTAATTGACAAGAGTTGTCTGCCTATTGAACATTACATGGCGTTTCGTGCCACAGCCGGGGTTGTGTAATAGAATGTAGGATCCCTATTCCCACTAGCATTATGAATGCTTAATTTTTCATGTAGGGGGTTGAATAAATTAGGAAAACTAGTGGGAGCCACTTATGAATAAAGACCCGATTCATATAGTGTTTTGAAATGAAATCGAATATTTGCTAAGTGTTGTTATGTGTTTATCATTTACAGATTTACTTTGTACGTTATGTCTTCTGCACTATCACTCAGGAGCATACTAGATGCTCACAAATTGACTGGTCCTAATTATGCTGACTGGCTTCGAAACTTGAGAATTATTCTCAGGATTGAGAAGCTGGAATACGTGATTGACTCACCTAAGCCTACTGAACCTGCTACTGATGCACATAATGATGAACATGTTGTGTATCGTAAGTGGATAGATGATGCAAATGTTGCTCAATGCATCATGCTAGCTTCCATGAACATTGAGCTACAGAAGCAACATGAGCATATGGATGCTCGCACTATCCTCATGCATCTACAAGAGTTGTATGATGTGGCGGGGATGACAGCTCGATATGAGATATCGAAGGAGCTGTTCGGTTATAGGATGTTTGAGGGATCATCTGTGAATGACCATGTACTTAAGATGATCAATTTGATTGAACGTCTTGGACAACTTGGTTTTGCCATGGATGGGGAGCTGAGCCAAGACTTGGTCTTGCAATTGCTTCCGAGTTCGTTCTCGCAGTTTGTTGTGAACTTTCACATGAATAAGTTGGATGTCAGCCTGCCTGAACTCCACAACATGTTGAAGACTGCGGAATCGAATTTTCCCCCTAAGAAGAGTTCTGTTCTTCTAATTGGTGAAGGTTCCAATCCTAAGAAAAGGAAGAGGAACTCTTCCAAGAAGAAGAAAGTAGGTGAGAAAACGCCGGTTCCACCAAAAGCTGAAGACCCCAAGAGCAAAGTTGTTTGCTTTCACTGTAACAAGGTGGGGCACTGGAAGAGGAACTGCAAGGTTTACCTTGCAGAATTGAAGAAGAAGAAGGGTAGTGAGACTACCGCTTCTGATTCAGGTATGTTCATAATAGAAGTGAATATGTCATTTCTACTTGGGTATTAGATACCACCTGTGGTTCTCATATCTGCAATTTGTTGCAGGGACCAAGGAGAAGTAGGACTCTTGAGGAAGAGGAGGTGATTCTACTGATGGGAAATGGAGCAAGAGTTGCTGCTGAAGATGTAGAATCATTTCATTTACATAGGCCTATGGGCAAGACTATTGTTTGAAATAATTGTTATTTTGTTCCCTCGATTGTGAGGAATATTATTCCCATAATAGACTTGGATGGATTTTCATTTATTATTGAGAATAATGAATGTTCTATTCTTAGAGATAATATTCTTTATGGACGTGGTACTTTAAATAATGGTCTGTATATATGTGACATAATTTACTTCAGATTGAACAAACTAATAAAAGAAAAGGGATGATGAAAATCTCACTTTATAGTGGCATTGCAGTCTCCATTTAGTAGACATGGAGAGAGGGCTGCAAATTTGCTAGGAATGGTACACACAGATGTATGTGGACCAATGTCTACACAAGCCATGGGTGGATTTTCATACTTCATTACTTTCATAGATGATATATCTGGATTGGGATATGTGTTTGATGAAACACAAGTCTAAGGCCTTTGAAAAGTTCAAAGAATATAAGTATGAAGTGGAGAAACAACCAAACATAGTATTATAACTCTTCGATCAGATCGAGGTGGTGAATACTTTAATGGAGTGTTTCTAGATTATCTCAAAATAAATGGTATAGTCTCCCAGTGGACTCCTCCAGATTGGTATCTGAAAGGAGAAATCGAACTTTGTTAGACATAGTTCGGTCCATGATGAGCTATGCAAATCTTCCAGTATTCCTATGGGGTTATGCATTGGAAACCTCAGCATATTTACTGAATAAGGTGCCTTCCAAATCTGTTCCTCAAACTCCGTATGAGATATGGAAAGTAAGGAAACCGGGTCTTAAACACGTTAAGATTTGGGGATGTCTAGCTTATGTCAAGAATGTTGACCCAGATAAGCTGGAATATCGATCCATAAAATGTAGTTTTGTGGGATATCCTAAAGAGACTTTAGGGTATTACTTTTACACCGATCATCGGGTGTTTGTCTCCAGACATGCTACCTTCTTGGAAAAGGAGTTTATCCTTGAAGGAAACAGTGGGAGCAAAATTGAACTTGATGAAGTTCAAGAAGCACAAACTACTACGGATCAAGTGGAAACACCTGTTCTGAGTGAACAACCTTTTGTGGAACAGCCCATTCATAGGTCAGGGAGAGTGTCTCGCCAACCTAAGAGGTAATATGGCCTTGTCATTGAGAATGACAATGAGTTGTCGATCATTGATGATGACGACCCTGTGACCTATAATGAGGCTAAGAGTAGTGTTGACTCAGAGAAATGGCATAGTACCATGAAATCCAGAATGGAATCTATGTATATGGTATACAAAAGATAGATTATAGAAGATGGCCAGGTGGAGACCTATAAGGCCAGGCTTGTGGCAAAAGAATTCAAACAAAGGCAATGGATTGACTTTGATGAAGTCTTTTACCTGTAGCCCTGTTAAAATCAGTTCGGATTTTGCTTGCGATTGCTGCTTACTACGACTATGTGTTCTGGCATATAGCCAGATGGTTTTCTTTCCAAGGGAAATAAAAACCTAGTGTGTAAGCTACTGCGAACCATATGTGGTTTAAAGCAAGCTTCTCATAGATGGAACATTCGTTTTGATGAGACAATCAAAGAGTTTGATTTTATCAAAAACGTAGATGAACCATGCGTCTACAAAAGGGTTAGTGGGAGCGCGGTAACATTTCTTATATTGTATTAAAATAGAGTTGACACACATAACAACATAGCAGACCCACTCACAAAGCTACTTTTTGAAAGTCACTTTGATCGTCATAAAGATGAGATGGGTATTAGATACCAGAGTGATTGGCTTTAGTACAAGTGGGAGATTGAAAGGAATATGTCCTAAGTCCAATCAGGAATTAGGATTTAGGAATAACTTTTATGTAATCTGTTTTGATTTCATTGATATTAATAAAGACTTATTTTATTTTTATTACGGGCTTTATCTATTTAAGTGTTTAAATAAGATATACCATAGTTTAGTGTAAAGCTTTTTATGGATTATGATGAGATCATAATAGTGAGACCTAAAAAGATGATAACTCTAAACTTAAATAGTTCATGGTCATAGGATTACTAACTGGTAATTAATAATCCGCAAAGATCGGTACATACTATGCTTGCTTCATTATGAAGGATGTCTGTTCTCATAGACATTTGTGTGGTGACACTATAGCTAGTATATAGGTGCTTATTATGGAATAAGTTCACTGAACATGACTCGCACAGCTGAACAACTGATGGAGTTCACTCACGTGTCAGCAGTTGTTCACATAGTGATAGTTGTACAAGTATCCTTAGACTTGAGGTCATCATAGTCATCTTGTGTACACTGAACTATGCTTTGGTTTAGTTCTTAGTCTCCAGGGACAATTATTAGGGCTCTTCCGGGTATAAGAATTTGTACACGAAGAGAGTGTATGATCAATAAAGGATCTACCCCTTCCAGTGAAGGAAGCGAATGTTCAAGGCTGATCCACTTATGCTAGTTCGGGAATCTCTGGCCAGAGTGAATGAAATTAGAAAGGAGTTTCTAATTTGCATAGAACTACGCATAGTAAATGGTAAGCAAGTGATTGAATTAGATAGGCTTGACACGAGATCCATGCCTTGTATTTAATCGGGACATTGTAGGGTAGAAGGAGTTTATTGTACGGTAACTATTCACTGACAGGTTCTTTGTATTCTAAGCAGTGAATTCATATTATCCGGATAGTCGCGATATGTTGAGAAGCATCACTCACGATGTAGAACAAATGTGATTAATTAATTAATCATATTTAATAAATTAGAGAATTTATATAAATAATGATAAAATAGTTTTATTATTATTTATTTCTACAACCGGCTTAATATTGAACCTACAGGGTCACACCATAAAAAGAGAATGATTTAATGGTGGAGGAATTAATTAATAATGGCTAATAATTATTTATTTATGAAATAAATAATTAATTGGCAAATTTAATAATTGATTAAATGAGATTTAATTGATTATAAATAAATTAAGAAAAGTTCTTAATATTATTAATTAAAGGATTTAATTTTTGGAAATTAAATCAAGAGAGAGAATTATTTCTAAAGTGTTTAGAAAAAGGATTAATGATTAAAAGGTGTTTTAATTATTAATGAGAATAATAAATGGGATAATAATAATAATATTTATGGGAAAATTTCAGCTGAAAATTTTGCCTATAAATACACTATTATAGACCCTAATTTTATCCTAACCAACATCGAACCCGAAAACCCAAAAAGTTTGGAAAACCCAATTCTCTCCACCTCCTTCCTCTTCCTTAACATCGTTTTCTTGGTGGATACCGGTGGAGTGTTTCACACTTGAGGAGCAACTGCTAAGGATCTCTGATCGTTGTCTCCGAATTATTTTTAAAGGTTAGATTCGATCCCTCGAATTTTTATTCACGATTTATATGCTTTTATTTGGATTTTGTATGTGTAAAAGAGTTTTGCCATGCCCCCGCTGCGTTAAAAATCCAACAACTGTGTTGTCACTATCAACAGATATTTGAATTGATCATCCGTCGGGTACATTCTTGTTATCCATCGGTTAGCTTTGTTAATCATCCGTCAGGTAGCTTTGTTGATCATCCGTCGGGTAGCTATTTGACACTTGACTCCATTTCATTTATGCAGAATTACAAGACATCTCCTATTTACAATTAATCAACCTATTCTGCATATCTACTAGTAGTCAATATGACTCATAAGCTCCTATAGAATCTACACAAAGTTGTTTACATAAATGTGCTACAATACTTATTATTACATAAGCTACTCACTCGATGGATATCAAATCATCATCCGTCGGGACTATATTGAATCATCCGTCAGGACTATATTTGATCATCCGTCGAGTGCTACAAAATTCACTAAGTTATATCTACTAAGGTGTTTTGTATGATTTATCATCAAGTTCACAACATATTCCTAACAATCTCCCCCAATTTATGTCTACTGGAATTGTAGCCATAAATTAAGAGAAACTTGATGATAACAAAACACTTCTAAGAATACAGATTGAAAATAGTAGATAAAACTGATAAGTGCTGCAGATTTACTGAAAATTGAACAATGCAAAGAATAGCTCACAATCATTATCAAGGTGCTCCTCTAGTCTGAGCAGATAAGTCTATTTCCTTGATTGTTTGGGTTTCTTCCCAAGTCTCCTGTTGTTCTCTTCTATCTGGTTCTGGAGTTATTTGTGGAATTCAAGTTCATCAGCTTCTGAGAGATCTAGCATTCCTTGCATTTCCCATAGAGTCTCATTGCTAGAGATACTCAATTGGTCCTCCAATCTGAAAATATTCTAACTCCCTTTTCATCCATGAATTTCATCAACCAATAAGGCCTCAAATGCACTCTCTTTCCTGTGAAGGGAATAGATAGAGTTTTTGGAAGTGCATCTTTGGCTCTATTACTCCTCAGCTCCTCAATCTTCTTTAAAACTAATCTTTTAGCAGTAACATGGTACCCAAAGTTCTTTTTGAATGATGAGTAGATCTTTATTAGAACAAATTGGATTTCTAGAAGGATCCTGTGAAGTGGCCATATGATCTCTTTTCCTCCCTTGTATTTGAATACCAGTCTTTCAGGGAGATGTCTTTGAGCATCAATTCCTCTAACTTCTTCCAATTCATCTAAGTAAAGGTTAATGTCAGAAAACTCTTTGATGTCACAGATGTACAATATATCTCCTTTGTTGACTGTGGATTTAGATTTGACTAGGGTATTGGATTTGAGAATCACTGGTTTAATTTTCTTGCTAGCTCTTGTCTTTGTCTTCTTTGTCTTGAAGATAGGAAAGTTTAGCTCAGGAATATGCAAACTATCTCAGTCTACTGGCTCATTCTTAGGAATAATGGGTTCACCATAAATGTTCCTAATTGGATCCACCACCTTGAATTCTTCAAATACCACTGAGGGTTTTGATGTCTAAGTTGAAGTTGTAGACATTTTGGAATTGTGGTCTTCCTTTTCCTCATCACTAAAGTTCAATTTCCTCTTGGAATGAAGTTTGTATCTGAATCTTCTTTTCTGCTGTGGTTCTTCTTCCACTTTCAGATCCTTAGGTTCAGCAATTATAGTTGGTTGTAAAGGAATTTCTGTTGTGGTTTTTACAGCTTGAAGCTTGGCCAAGATAGCGGCTTGCTTCTTCTTTTGTTTAAGCTTTTTAGCATCCAGAGCAACTTGCTTCTTTTCTTGCCTGATTCTTTCTTTCTCTTCCTTCTTAGCTTCCACAAACATGGGGTGTCTAGCCACCACACAAATTTCCTTACCATTTATGTAAATCTTGGCTAATCTTCTTTTGAGTGCTGAATCAGCTGGATCTTTGTAGAAGGCAATTGACCTAGCCAACAGTTTCTTATCATCTGACCTAGGTGTCTCATACACAGTATCCATAGGATTCTTGTCTGAAAACTTTGAATAGTTTCTTTTAGGCTTTATGATGAAATCTGCTTTTGGAGATTTGATGCAAGATGTTTGGCCTTTTTCCAGATAATTCATACTCATTTCATTCACAAAAATGTTCTTGACTTGAGAGTGATGAATGAATGTTTTGTCTGGATTCTGAATTGCCCAAACTTTTGTTGAATTTTTGCATCTATCTTTCTCCATTTTTCTTTCAACTCCTTCTCAGCTGCTGGTACATCAATATTTAGCAGTTTGTCATCTGTGTTTAGTTTTGCTACTGCCAGATTTATGATGTCAATGCTGTCCATGGCTGGTGGATTTGTGAAAGTAATTATTGGCACAATTACTTTGTTGACTTGGATGTTTAGTACTTTCTGCTTCCCCTTACTCCTTGATCCCTCTTGACTGATTGGGACAATAACACTTTCTTTCTCACCCTTTTTGTTATCAGCAAGTTGAGTAGAGGATGAGGTTTGTGCTGCCACTAGCTTTTGAAGCAAGTGTGTTTGCTGTACTTGATGTAGGTGAATAACTGTTAGAGAAGCTTCCATAGCAGTTATTCTTTTATCCAGGGAATCCACCTGAATAGTAAGATCTGAGTTCTTCCTTAGCTGTCTCTTAATATCAATCATAGTTGCTTCTGGAAGTTTAGCATCCAATCTTTGTGAAATGTCCTTTTTCATTTGATCAATTTCACTTTTGATAGAAGTGACATCCTGATTGTGTTGAAAGCCTTGGATTTGTTATAATTGAAGAGAAGCAAGGTGTGCTTTCAGGAGCTTTTTGGTGCTGGCATTTGTTGTGAATTGAAGAGCAGATTGTGTCTGACTTATTAGTTAAATGAAGGTGGTCTTAAAATAATGTTCATCATATTGCTTTGAAAATGCCCAAGATGGCATACCAGATCGGGAACTAGGGCCTACTCCTCCCCCTATGTCCAGTGACCCCTCTTCACTGTTATCACCAAAGAATTCTTCTGATCCACCAGCTTCATAATCTATGTCATCACCAGCTGTAGAAGGCATAGCTGTGATGGCATCCTTTTCCCTTTGCATGGATTGAGTAGTGTGCACCAAATTCAGCATCCTTTCTGCACTTTCATTGCCCTGTCCAGCCAAAAGTTGATATGCTGGAACAGGATGAGTAAATGTCTCAGCATTCAAAGAGGTGGAATCTATAACAGCTGATAGATCCTCTCTGTTTGCCTCATTGACATTCATTGACTCACTAACAATGATGTCCACCCTTATTTCTCCTGTACCTGCTTTTCTCTCATGGTCTCTCTTTTCTTGCATCAAGGGCTCCTCTTGGCTTCCCACCCTCACCTTCACCATCTAAGGTGGGACTCCTCTCACTCACTTTTTCCAGTCTTGAAGAAATGAACTGCATTTGTTCACTCTTTTTCTCTCCTTTTTCCTGGGAGTAACCCAGACTCTCACTCAATTCACTCCCTTCCCTCAGTCCTAAGAGTGATTGTACTATTACTAAGTCTTCCACACTTATAAGAATTGAAGAAATTTGAAGTTGTGTAGAGACAACCGACGGATGAGGAATATCCATCGGGATAGTAGTTTGGCTATCCGACGTATAACTGTTGTTAGGCTTATCCGTCGGGATACAATCACTACTCGACGGATGATGAATATCCATCGGGATAGAAGAAATGAATACGTTTGGAGTGGAGACTATTGTAGAGTATGTACAGATTGATGAAAATTTTGGCACAAATGTCTCAACAGACTCAGAAAGAAATGGCAAGTGAGCCAATAAATCATCTAAAAGATGATGCTCACTTGCTTGGATTTTTGGCTTCTCCAAGAGAGTTAAAGATGGAGAATTTGGAAGTGATGTATTTATCATGTCAATATCCAGTGAGTGTGTGGGAGAATTTGGTGTATCAGGTGCTTCAATTATTAGATATTTTGGCTGTGACTCCACATTTATTGGAGTCACATCAATCTGACTTTGAGATGGTGCAGTGACTGGGTCTTTAGCACCAGTTAGCACTGTGTGTGTGTGCCTTGTGCATCCCCAAGGGTTTTAGATCTTTTATTTCTAGCATAAGTTTGTGGTGAGCTAGTGTCCCTATCCCTTTTGGCATGTGCTCCTGGTTGGGAGCTTGTTTCAATAGTGACATCCTTTTGGGAGGATGAAACTAGTAATGAGCTGACTTCCTTATTAACAACCACAGTTTGTTGGGAAACTATGGTGTGGCTAGGTTTGGATACTCTCTTCTCACCAGCCTTATCCTTAGGGTTTCTTTGATTTTCACCCTGTCCCTCACCTTTCTCACCCACCTTCACACTCCCCTCTCTTTGTTTAGTGGATTTTGTAACTGGTTTCTTTTGAAAGAAACCAGAAGGGGCTTTCTTAGATTTGGATTTTGAAGTTTGTGATTTAATAGCTTGGGCAGGCATCTGTTTGGTCATTGAAACAGATGTCATTGCTACATTTGAAGGCAAATAAATGTGTGAGGTTGGAAGAGTGGAGACAGTAGAAATTACCTCACTTACCTGAGGTCCCTCCATTACTGGAAAATAGAAGAGGGGCACCTCTTTGTGGTGGTCTGCTCTATTAAGATCTGCAATTATTCTTCTTTCTTGAACCTTAACAATTCAGCTTGTTGGTTGGGTTCTCAATCACAATGTTCTCAATGAGATGGTTGACAAGCATCATGAAAAATCTAGCATAATAGACACTTTTACCTCTCTTATTGAGTTCTCCTAACTTAAAGCCTAACTCAAACAAGACCAAGTCACTGAAATTAAAGTACTTATCAGTAACTAGCATGTAAAGCATGTTAAGCATGGATATGTTAATAGAATCATATTTACTAATTTTACTAGAAAACACTTTAGTTACCACATCACACAGATAACTCCATTCTTCCTTAAGACCCAACCTTCTAATTTAACTTAATTTAGAGGTATGAGTGCATAGCCCATGGAATTTAGCATGTTAACTATATCAGTGTCTGTGTGTGGAGTAGTAACAGTATTATTAGGATATCTAAAGCATGCTTTGACAATATCACTATTAATGCAAAACTGCTTACCTTTAAGAGTGAAAATGATGGTCTTGTCAGTTGAGTTGTACACTGTAGTTGTCCATATCTCCTCTACAAACTCACAGTAGATAGTGGGAGATTCCAGCATAGCATAGTTGAGTTAACTTCCTTTCACAAAATTCATCATTTTGTGGTAATTTCCAGACTGTTGAATCTCCTTGTTCACTAGAGCTGTGAATTGTTCTTTTCATAGAGGTACCCAGTTTGAGACATGATTTTGACGACTGGTGCCATTGTTAGAGATTGAAATTTACAGAGAGAGTGATTGTTTTTGAGGAAGAAAGAAGTTAGAGCAATTGAATCTTGAGAATGATAAAAGAGTAGAAAAGAAATGAATTCTGGTTTTATACTATCTCAGAAATAAACTGTCAAAAATAATAAAGTAAAATAAAGTGACCAATAAAAATTTCCCAAAATAGCCGTTTAGAAATAAATAAACTGTAAAAATTCCTTCAATTATCCGTCGTGTTATGCTTACAAACTGTAAGTATACTCGATGGATAATGTTTAGAGTTTTAACGGCTAGGATTGAGACAATTCAATGGATGAGGATAAATCAGTTATCCGTCGAGTTATAAAATACTCCAGAAAAATAATTGATTTTTATTAACAATTAATATTCCGATGGATGATCACACTCGATGGATAATGAGCATCCGTCGGGATGTAAATTTTGACAGCCAAAATTTCATCCAATACAGAAAAATCAATTAAATTTATGGTTGCATAACAACTTGCACAAAAAATATCTGAAATAATTCAAGAATAATTAAGCATACCTAACTCACTTACCAACCTTGAAAAGGTGGATTCATCAAGTGGCTTGGTAAATATGTCTGCAAGCTGCTTTTCACTTGGAACAAAATAAAGTTCCACAGTACCATTCATCACATGTTCCCTTATGAAGTGGTACTTGATGTCTATGTGCCTTGTTCTTGAATGCTGCACTAGATTTTCAGTGATGGCAATTACACTTGTGTTATCACAGAAAATGAGAATTCTATCCACTTGTAGACCATAGTACAACAATTCATTTTTCATCCACAGAATCTGTGCACAGCAACTACCAGCAGCAATATATTCAGCTTCAGCTATAGAATTAGAAACTAAATTTTGCTTTTTACTGAACCAGGACACAAGCTTGTTCCCTAGAAATTGACAGGTTCCTGTTGTACTTAAATGTCAATTCTACAACTTGCATAATCTGCATCTGAATAACCAGTTAGATCAAAACCAGAATCTCTAGGGTGCCAAATGCCAAGTTTTGGTGTTCCCTTGAGATATCTGAAAATTCTCTTAATAGCTACTAAGTGAGATTCTCTAGGATCAGCTGGAAATCTAGCACAAAGAGAAGTAGCAAACATTATATCTGGCCTACTAGCTGTTAAGTACAGAAGTGAGCCAACTATGCCCCTATAGCTTGAAATATCCACAGACTTTTCAGTAGTGTTTAATTCAAGCTTAGTTGTAGTGGCCATGGGAGTTTTTGCAGATGTGCAAATTATTAGATCAAACTTCTTTAAAAGATCATGAATTTATTTAGTTTGACTAATGAATATTCCATCACTAACTTGCTTAACTTGTAAACCAAGAAAGTAAGTTAGTTCTCCCATCATGCTCATTTCATACTTACTTTGCATCAATTTGGCAAACTTTTTGCAAAGTTCTTCATCTGTAGAGCCAAAAATAATATCATCTACATAAATTTGAACAAGTATACTAGAGCCATTAACATTTCTAAAGAATAAAGTTTTATCAACAGTACCTCTTGTGAAGTGGTTTTCCAAAAGAAACTTTGATAAAGTGTCATACCAGGCTCTAGGTGCTTGCTTCAGTCCATACAGTGCTTTCAAAAGATAGTAGACATGATTTAGGAAATTTGGATCTTCAAAACCAGGAGGCTGACTAACGTAGACTTCCTCCTCTAAATCTCCATTCAGAAAAGCACTTTTGACATCCATTTGATAGACCTTGAAATTGGCATGAGCTGCATAGGCTAAGAAAATTCCGATGGCTTCAAGTCTTGCAACAGGAGCAAAAGTTTCATCAAAATCTATTCCTTCTTGTTGACAATAGCCCTTAGCAACTAATCTAGCTTTGTTCCTTACTATGCCATTTTCATCCATCTTGTTTCTGAATACCCATTTGTTGTCAATGGGATTCTTTCCTTTGGGCTTGGGTACCAGCTTCCATACCTTGTTCCTTTCAAATTGGTTTAGCTCCTCCTGCATAGCTAAAATCCAATCAGGATCCAACAAAGCTTCTTCTACCTTCTTTGGTTCTTCCTTAGAGAGGAAGCTACTGTATAGACATTCTTCTTGAGTTGCTCTCCTTGTTTGAACTCTAGAAGATGCATCACCAATGATGAGCTCAAACGGGTGATCTTTAGTCCATTTTCATTGTTGATGTAGATTAGCTCTAGATGAAGAGGCCTCATTGTTGTCTTGATGTGTGACTGAGTTTTGATTATTAGAAACTCCCCCTGAGTTTGTGAATCTTTGATTTGAGAAAGGGGAACTTTCTGTAAGTGATCTATTCTGACTTTCAGCTTCTCTTAATGACCCGACGGATGATGCACTTTGTGTTCCGACGGATGAAGCTGATTGTCTCCCGATGGATAAGGCAGATTGTCTCCCGATGGATAAAGTATTTTGCAACTCGACAGATGTTGAGTCATGTGCTTCATTAGTTGTATATTTTTCTGCATTATCCTTATTCACTGTTTCTTGATCACTTTCATCATCACTATCATCACTAACCATTTCCACATTATCAAACTTGAGGCTTTCATGGAAATCTCCATCTTGCAGTCCTTCAATCTTTTTGTCATCAAACACAACATGTATTGATTCCATAACAATGTTGATTCTTAGATTGTAGACCCTATATGCCTTTCCCACAACATATCCAATAAAAATTCCTTCATCTGCTTTAGCATCAAACTTCCCTTGTTGATCAGTTTGATTTCTCAAGATAAAACATTTGCAGCCAAAAACATGAAGAAAATTTAGAGTTGGTTTCTTGTTCTTGAAAAATTGGTAGGGTGTCATACATTTTGCTTGATGAATCAAAGAAATATTCTGAGTGTAGCAGGCAGTATTTACAGCTTCATCCCAAAAATATGTTGGTAACTTTGATTCTTCAAGCATTATCCTTGCAGCTTTAATAAGAGATCTGTTCTTTCTTTCCACTACTCCATTTTGTTGTGGAGTTCTTGCTGCAGCAAACTCATGCATTATCCCATTCTCTTCATAAAATGATTTCATCACAGAATTCTTGAACTCAGTTCCATTGTCACTCCTGATTCTCCTTACTTTAAAATTAGGATGATTGTTGACTTTCCTTATATGTTTGATGATGATTTCACTAGCCTCATCTTTAGACTAGGAAATATATCCAAGAGAACTTTGAAAAATCATCCATAATTACTAGGAAAAATCTTTTCCTTGAGATGGACAACACATTTACTGGTCCAAATAAATCCATGTGTAGCAATTGTAAAGGTTCTTCAATTATTGAATCAAGCTTCTTTCGGAATGATGCTTTGATCTGCTTTCCTTTCTGGCAGGCATCACACAATCCATCCTTAGAAAATTCACTTGAGGAATGCCTCTAACCAGTTCTTTCTTGACAAGCTCATTCATTGACTTGAAGTTTAGATGGGATAGCTTCTTATTCCATAGCCAACTTTCATCTTGACTTGCTTTGTTGAGAAGACAAGTGACAAATTCTGTATTAGATGAGTTGAAGTCAGCTAGATACATATTTCCTTTTCTCACTCCAGTGAGAACCACTTTGTTGCTTCTTTTGTTTGTCAGAACACATGCTTCTAAGTTGAATGTTACTGAATTGCCCTTATCACAAAGCTGGCTGATACTCAACAAATTGTGCTTGAGACCATCCACTAGGGCAACCTCTTCAATGATGACATTATCTTTTGAAATTAAGCCATATCCCACAGTATAACCCTTGCTGTCATCTCCAAAAGTAATACTTGGGCCAGCTCTCTCCTTGAACTCTGTGAGCAGGGTAGAATCTCCGGTCATGTGCCTTAAACAACCACTATCCAGGTACCAAAGATTCTTTCTGTTTCCCTGCACACATCAAAACCAAATCAAGTTGATTTTGGTACCCAAGTTTCCTTGGGTCCTGCCTTGTTAGCTTTCTTCTTTGGTTTCTTAGGTTTAATCTCATTTGACTTGGGAATTTCTGATTCATCCTCAGTCATTTGAGTTGGACCTTTGAAGCCAGTCATTAAAACAAAATTATCATGCATATTTTGATTAACAGGAAAAGGCATGCTGTTTGCAAACATGTTATTCCAGTAAGGTATGCTAAATGGCATTTGAGGCATACTAAATGCAGCATAATAAGGATTAGGTGCAAATGGCATATTATCAAATTATGCATTCATATTCTGAGTAGACATAGCATTCATAGGCATAGAAGGCATGGCATTCATGTTGGGAAAAGAAGAGGGTCCAGATATAGGAGTAGGCATGGCAAGTTTATAATTAACAGATACATGATTAACACTACCACACTTAACACATATTTTTCTCGGAGCATACTTATCAGGTGTGTAGTTGTTATGTTTGTTAATCCCTACTTTCCCATTTCTATTGTTTTTCCTTTTAGTTTCTGTTTTAGCCTCAATCTTTTCTAATCTGTCATTCAATTGCTTGATGGATAGATGACCAACATTCACTTTCTTCTCCTTCTTCACTTGACTTAATTCTCCTGAAATAAAGTTTTTGGAAACTGATCCATATTTTTCATTCAACTTGGAAAGCTTGGCTTTGCTCACAGGTTTGCTCACAGCCGACGGATGTGGCTCTTTGTCACTCGATAGATAATCCTTTTGATTATCCGACGGATGATTCTCATCATCCGTCGAGTCCACATCTGTTAGCAATCCTTCAACCAAATTGGATTCCAGCTTCTCCTTACTCTTTTTTCAGGCTGCATCACAAAAGGACTCAATACCTTGAACTTTAGAGATTTGAGCATGAACATCTCTGGATGATTTCCATGCTTTAATCACTTCCTGTTCTCGTTCAAGCCGCTTCTTTAAAATCTCTTCTTTCTTCAAGGACTCAGTTAATTCATCCTTAACAATCTTACACTCAATTCTCAATTTTTGAAATTTAATAAACTGAGACTCTAACACATTATTCCTCTCACTTAAAAACAAATTATTTTCTTTAATTTTAGCATTTTCCTTAGTGAGGGACTTAAGTGTAACACGCAAGTGATATAATTCTGTAGACATATCATTGATTGCATCAATACACTCAGCTTTAGATAAATGAGCTAGGTTAGTGGTGATTACCTGATTTCTTGAAGAACTTGTTTCTTTTTCATCAGACTTGGCCAGCAGGGCTAGATTGACATAGCTTACATCCTCATTTTCATCCAATCCATCAGCTGCCCAATCATTTTCCTGTGTAATGAAAGCCCTTTCCTTTTGCTTGAGCAAATCAAAATATTTCTGTTTGTAATCAACAGGCTCAAACTTCTTTTTGCTGGAATCTGACTTTCTACACTCGCTGGCAAAATGCCCTGCCAAGCCACATTTGAAACATTTGAATTTGGATTTATCCACCATGTTTCTACTTGGCTTGGATGCTCCAAAGTTCTTTTTGAACTTGAGCTTGGCAAATCTTCTGGAAAGGAATGCTAAATGCTCATCAATATCATCCATGTCATCTTGGCTAAAATGATCTTCATTTTCAGCTACCTGCCCTTTGCCCTTGTTCTCACAGACCTTTGAAGTAGACTCAACAACTTCTACCTTCATCTCTTTCTCTTTCTCTAACCCAACAAACAGTGCTATGGACCCTCCTTTCTTCCTTCCTTTCTCCATCCTCTCATCTTGCTCTATTTCAAGCTCATAAGTCTTCAGGATGCAATGCAGTCTCTCCAAGGTAAACTCTTTCTAATCCTGAGAGTTTCTCAATGAGACTGTCATTGGTTTCCACTCCTTTGGAAGAGATATAAGGAATTTGAGGTTAGAGTCTTTTGTCTGATAGACTCTTCCATGCAACTTCAGAGCATTTAGTAGTTTTTGAAATCTACTAAAAATATCAGTGAGAGTCTCACTATCATCACAATGGAAGTGCTCATATTGCTGAATTAGCAGCTGCATCTTATTCTCTCTTACTTGCTCAGTACCATCACAAATAATCTGGATAGTGTCCCAAACCTCCTTGGCTGTTTTGCAGTTAATGATGTTATCAAACATATCACCATCAACTCCATTGAACAATATATTCATGGCCTTCTTGTCTTTCCTGACTTGCTCAATATCAGGATCTGACCATTCATGCCTAGGCTTGGGAACAGATGGTTCATTGCCTGTTGTAGCTCTCATTGGTACATGAGGACCTCTCTCGATGCAATCCACATAGGCCTCATCTTGAGAAAGAAGATGTAGATGCATTTTCACCTTCTAGCAGTAATAATTGTCTTTATCCGGAAAAGAAATTTTAACTCCAACATCCTTCTTGTTCATCTTGCCGTTTATTGTGATCTTTACACTCTTTGTACTTCAAGAGCTTGCTCTGATACCAATTGTTATTCCCTAACAATACAACAAGAATTACAGAAGGGGAGGGGGTTGAATGTAATTCTGGCCTCTTTTTGAGATTTATAAAAATGTTCTAACTCAATATATATATAAGTGTTTTGATTTGCAAAGTGGGAAATAAAGAATTAAGTAAATCAAACACAAAGTAATAAAAACACAAGTCTTTAAAACTTTCTGGTGGATTTGAATGTATCCACCAGAGATGTATATATATATTGTTAGATATATTTGAGATGTCATGTCTAATCTGTTGTGTTTAGTTTTGATAACTTAATATCAGAATTTACTGGAAATCAGAACTTACTGAAGTTAGAACTTATATCAGAACTTAAGGCCGTCAGGATTTATATCAAGATTTAGTGCAAGTACTTCAGATAAGAAAAACAGCTGATTTACAAGAAAGGATCGTGACTAAAATAATAGAAGATATGCATGAAGAGTTAGAAGACTAGAAGACTTGTAGAAGATAATATCTGATTGATATATTTTAGGAGACAGAATTATATTCCATATTAATTAGAAGATATCTTGTAACTGTGTACTATATAAACACATCTTAGGGTTTACACTATATGTGTTATCATTCACGAGAAAGATTATACATTGTAACTAAAAGGCATATGTCATATCCTATTTGTTTATTCGAGGATTTAACTCAACTCCAATAAGAATGTAACAAGTAAATAGTGGATCTACCGTCATAGAGATCTCTCAAAGTAACATCTGTCAAAGGATTCAGAAACAATGTTCATCTACAGACTTGAGGAATTAATTCACTGGAAGAAGTTCAAGAAATTGATCAAGCCTCAGTGATATAAATCAAGATTGTGGATTTAATCAAGTGACAGAGATCTTGTCAGGGTATCAGATAATTACAGGGATTTAATCTGAAGAAAATCAAGTTATCAAAGTCAAGACATGAAGAAACGTCATGAAAGTTAGTCACTCACGAACCAGACAGTACATCGAGTGTCAACATTGAAGTGGTGGAATTGATTCATAATTGACAGTGATTTTCAGAAGATTTTTAGAAGAATGGTTGTTGTTCAAGAGTAGTATTAATTTTCTATTAATTAATTAAGTCATATAGTTTAATTAAGAAAATAAATTATATCTGTAAAGATTAATTTATTTATTAATTAAATTAATTGATTAATTAATTTTGAATTAATATTATGAATTTTCAGAATTGATTTTGAATTTATATTCAATATTAATTCAGCATGACAATCAATTGAACTGGTATGACAATCAGATTGTCATACCGAAAGTCATACTAATTCAAATTGATTGTCATACCGAAATTTCTACTAGCTATGGGATTGTCTTGCCAGTTCAAACAATTGTCTCACCGATTGTCATGCTAGTTCAAACAATTGTCATACCGATTGTGTTGCTAGTTCAAAAGATTGTCTCACCGAAAGTCATGCCAATTTTCAGATAGTCATGCTAGTTCAAGTGGATTCTGTTGATTGAAATATAAAAGACAGAAGCAGCAGAAGACGTTCAAGCCAATCAATTACTCAAGAACAAACAAAGCAGCAGCCGAACAAAACATTTCATCTCTTCACTACTGCACTTCAAGATTATCAATTTCTAGTTTTAAAGTTAAATCCAAACCACTAGAAATCACTCTCTTGTTCTTGTGTAACTATCTAGCGGATCAAAATCCCTAGAACTTAATCTCAAATTGCTTTTAGCATTTGATCTTTTTATTGCAAAAATAGAAAAAGTTCATGTCGAATTTATTCTAGATTTGTGATAATCAATTTGAGATTAATCCCTTGTAAACGATACCGTTGTTGTAACACCTTTCAAGTTTAATAATAGTTTTATTTAACTTGAATTTTGTTTCACTTTTTTATTCCACATTAAATTCGATTAAACGGTATAGTTTTTATTCAACCCCCCCTTCTACAAACATATTGGGACCTAACAATTGGTATCAGAGCCTTCTGATTAACGAACAAATCAAGATCCCAGACTTTTGTGATTCTTCCACTCCTTGAATTTTTATTTATTCAAAAATTCATAATGACTTCACAAAAAGTTGGAACCGTTAAAATTCCACTGTTCGATAAAGAAAATTATATTATGTGGAAGAAGAAGATGCTCTTGTTTTTACAAGTGGCAAATCCCAAATATCCGAACTTGTTAAAAAAGGGTCCAAAAATTCCTATGGTTATTGAACCAGAGGTTATAGAAAATGATGTTGTGATTACCAAAGTTAGAACCTATGCAAAAGAGCCTGAAGATTTTACTCCTGCTGAAAAGGAAGAAGCCTCCTTGGATGCCAGCCTTCAATTAATTTTAGTTGATTCCCTTGATCCCTTGATGAACATACATGTGATGAACTGTAAAAATTCCAAACACATGTGGGAAACTATTGAGGTGATTAATGAAGGCACAGAGGAAGTTAGGGAGAACAAGTTAGAGATCCTAACCTCTGAATATGAACATTTTAAATCCAATCCAGGAGAAGGAATTACTGAAGTGTTCGAGAGGTACAATGCATTGATCAACAACCTGAACATAAATGGAAAATATTATTCAATCAGGGAGATCAACAAAAAGTTCCTTTTAACACTGCCAACTCATCTTGAACATAGAATCACTGCCATAAGAGAAGCTAGAGATCTGAGTGAGATTTCTTTGGATAGACTCTATGGTGTGTTAAAAACCTATGAGTTGGAGCAGATTCAGCAGAAGGAAGTCTACGGGAAAGATAGAGTGGTCAGCACATCTACTGCTCTACTAGCTGAAGGTCAATAACAAAAACAACAATCTCAACAGTCAGAGAGAATAGTACACTCTTCCAAGGCTGAGGAAAATGTGTTAGTAGCAGAATATGATCCTCCTACTACAAATCAATTCGGTGATGATTTTTACTCCTTGGAAGAGATGGAACAATTGGAAGATGAGTCAATGGTCCAGATTGTCAAGAGATTCTCCAATGTCATATTCAAGAGAAATCCCAAGTTCAAATACAAGTCCAACTACAACAAATTCCAGAAAGGTGGATCTTCATCCTCTAACACTAGCAGTGGTGGATACAAAACATGGATGGTTGATCGGAGCACCATTTGATGCTTTACTGCAATGAGTTGGGATACTTTGCCACAGAATACTGGAAGCCAAAGCAAGTAAGGAAGAACTCTTATAATTCAAATCAGAAGAGTAACTCTGAAAGGGCTTATCTGGCAAAGGAAAGAAGCTGGGATGATACTGATAGTGAAGATGAAGAAGTTGGGAATCTTGCCCTTATGGCTATTAATGGAAATACTTCATCGTCAAGAAAAGAGGTAAAATTTACTGATGCTGAATTAGTTTATCATCTAGGAGGTTCCTTAGATTGTGCTCATCATGATAATGAACTGTTAAGTCAGCAGATGAAAGACCTTGAGAAAGAGGTCAATGAATTAAGACTTGTGCACATTAATCAAGACAAATTAAAAGAACAAGTATCTTTTCTAGAGAATAGAGTTAACTGTTATAGACAACTCGAAACTATTCTCAAAGACAAGATCACTGGTCTTGAGACTAAGGTTAAAGCTTACTTTAATTCTTGTTCGAAGGCTAAAGAGTTCTACAGTAAGCAAGTTGTTAATCAAACATCTGGAATAGGTTTTGATTACAATGCTGCTATTGGAGAATTAGGCATAAACTCCCCTCCTCATGTCTGTTCTAAAGGTAGGAAAGTACCACATGTGCTTAAGGGTGTTGATAAACCCCTCTATAAAGGATCAATTGTTGAACCATTTGATGAGACCTCCTTTATTATTCAAGAAGAAATATGTGCTGAAGATCGTGCTAATGAGAAGGTTGTTTTTAAGTCCAGTGTGTCAAAAGTTCCAGTCAAAGTTGTGAAAGCAACTGAGACTAACTCAGACACACATGAGTTGGATAACAAAAATGCCATGTCTACCATGCATAATTTGCCTATTGTTAATCCCTCTCATAAAGTATGTGGTGTTCCTAATTGTATGTCTTGTGCTTTTAATTTGATGTATGCTTATTTTAATGGTAAGCATGTTTCTAGTGATAAGACTACTCCTCGTTAGCATGTGAATAATAGGAAGTATGATAGGTCTAAGACTGCTAGTCCTTCTAAGGCTAGAAAGGAGACATTTGTGCCTAAGCCTAAACAGAAATTTGTTAAGGCTGTTTACAAGGTCAAATGTCCAGTCATTGAGAAAGTGAGAACATTAAAGTTAAGAATGTTGTTTTGCCCGACAAAGGTCAATTCTACAAGTATGCCGGGCCCAACCAAGTTTGGGTTTCGAAGAAGGTTTAATCCATTTGTATTGCAGGGCATTAAATAGGTGGAACCGGAAGTGTGGATTCTTGACAGTGGATAGTCAAGACATATGACCGGAGATAGAGCCCTGCTATCAAATGTGGTTGAGAAAGCTGGCCCAGTGGTTACCTTTGGAGATAACAACAAAGGTTTAACTGAGGGATATGGATGTTTGCAAGCTGGTAATGTTATCATTGAACTTGTTAATATTTTCTGTATTTTTGCTATATTAATATAAGTTTTTATTTGTACTTTCTGTAATTGTAAATATTGTTTGAGATATTACAGTTGTTAGGAGTTAACAATTGTATGATGTATGAAATTGAATGCTGATATCTCTTTGATAGATATTTGGTATTTAATTCATTGATATATTTTTTTAATTATACTAAAATTATATGCAACATAATTATTGGTATCTAAAGTACTTGACAAGTATCGGTCAATGATATATTGTTAATATTTTGTTGCAAATAGTTTTGAGATTTTAAGTTCTAGTGAATTTATATAAGTTGTTATATCTGAAAGATTCACTATAATTTGAAATCAGCAGCATAATTATTCTTATTAATATTATTTTTCAACAAACAATGTTGTTGATTATAATTTTATTAAGATAGATTATGGAGCTTTTGACATGAATGAGAATTACTTAGACTTTACCCTAAGTGATCAATGCTTTAACAAAAACTCATTCATATTGAAAGTCAAAATCTTTCTTTCTTTTCTTAATACTTCTAGGTAATCAGTCTGTGTCTTATCAAAATCATTTATCTTTTTAGGCATAAAAACAGACTTGTGCACTCGAACAGTTTTAGGAGAAAATCAAACTTCTTTCAACATTAGTGATTTCTTATTCCATTTAAAATCTTTTGAAGTCACTATTGTACATCATCTCTCTCAAAAGATTAAATGTATAAATTTCATTCATTATAGATCTTAAGTACATTTTATCTCTATATTGCCATATGTTCTGTGATACAGGTTCAGCCTCCAATGGCCTTCTTTCATTGACAGTCATGAGGTTGAAAACCCACAACATCTATCCCAGACTGTAAAGACAAACATAGAAACAGAACCAACCAACACTCTCTTACCACTAAAATGCAGTATGAATGAGCGTGAGGGAGATAGTGCCTTAGTGCACCACATAAGGAAGGTTCTGAAGTTAACCCAGCAGCTCTGTCTCCTACAAAGATGAGTAGTATTTAAACCGAGACAACTGCTAGCCCCCACACATCTTCTCAAAAAGATGTAATGGCTGAAAAGGCACAAAAATAGTTACTCGATTCATTCTCTCAACAATTCTTGTCACCACCTCAAACATAAACAATTCTTGATGCATAAGGAAAGGTCACACACACAAAGGATGAGTTGACGGAAACAAGAGTTTTGACCATTTTAAGGTCAGATTCGATTGTTCAAGGTTCTTTAATGAACCAATTGCCTTTACAGGTGTTAGGAGAGGATACTGATCCAAAATCCATATGTCAGTGGTCAGTGTCTACCTCCCCAGGATTAAATCTCCTGGATGCATCTGCGGATAGTGGATCTGACATAGGTGTAGATCGACAACTTGTTGACAATGATTCAGATATTACCTGATGAGTCACAAGGAAATGTCTTCACAGACATTAGAATGGAGCTTTGATCTTTATGCTAAGTTCGTTGGATTATTGTTTACCTTCCCAGAATTCAAATCTGGAACCCTAAAAGGGAAACTAGCAACTTGTAGATTATGACTCAGATTCATCTGACGAGTTTAACAAGGACGGGGATTTGTGAACTCCAATTGCACCACTTGTGACCTCCTTAAGGATGGCTAAGGTGATTTTCCTTGCAGGTACAACTGAATTTTGGAGCTATGAGAGGAGTGATACACTTGTGAGAATGAGTGTAAACACGAGTGGAGAGAAGAGTGAAACACATGTGAGGTACACTAAACAGAATCACACACTCACAGTAAGGAATAAAGAGAAACTACTTGTTATTTCTTTTCCAACCAAGTGAAATATTAGAACTCCTTCAGACAACGGCATACATTCCTTCTCTAAGGGGGAGATAAAAGCTTAAGTAATAGTTTGGAGGATTCCTCAACTAAGGGGGAGAAATAGCAGGGAGGAAAGAAAAAGAAAAAGGTAAAGCATATGTACACTCACCACACTATTGTTGTTTGTAACTACGGATCCTATTATACAGGAGAGGTGGTAAACACAAGGTGATCTCCTTTAAGCAGTTGATTCTCATAGGGGGAGAAGCAAGAGAGATATATGCTTCTCAACAGGAAATGTGGTTGAACAAAAGAAGATGAAACTATAAGTTCAGTCTAGAGGAACATCTATTTGGAATCTGGAAAATGTTAAATATTATCCAGAACTCTTCTTCTATTTACTTTACATTTCTGTTTACATCTTTTTCTTATTTGTTAGTTGAGTTATCCTCTAGGTATTTGTTGTTATTGTCTAACAAATAAATAGGGGGAGATTGAAAGACATATGTCATAGCCTATTTGTTTATTCGAGGATTTAACTCAACTCAAATAAGAATGTAACAAGTAAATAGTGGATCTACCGTCAAAAAGATCTCTCAAAGTAACATCTGTCAAAGGATTCAGAAATAATGTTCATCTACAGACTTGAGGAATTAATTCACTGGAAGAAGTTCAAGAAATTGATCAAGCCTCAGTGATATAAATCAAGATTGTGGATTTAATCAAGTGACAAAGATCTTGTCAGGGTATCAGATAATTATAGGGATTTAAACTGAAGAAAATCAAGTTATCAAAGTCAAGACATGAAGAAACGTCACGAAAGTTAGTCACTCATGAACCAGACAGTACATCGAGTGTCAACATTGAAGTGGTGGAATTGATTCATAATTGACAGTGATTTTCAGAAGATTTTTAGAAGAATGTTTGCTGTTCAAGAGTAGTATTAATTCTCTATTAATTAATTAAGTCATATAGTTTAATTAAGAAAATAAATTATATCTGCAAAGATTAATTAATTTATTAATTAAATTAATTGATTAATTAATTCTGAATTAATATTATGAATTTTTCAGAATTGATTTTGAATTTATATTCAATATTAATTCAACATGACAATCAATTGAACTGGTATGACAATCAGATTGTCATACCGAAAGTCATACTAATTCAAATTCATATCGAAAGTTCTACTAGCTATGGGATTGTCTTGCCAGTTCAAACAATTGTCTCACCAATTGTCATGCTAGTTCAAACAATTGTCATACCGATTGTCTTGCTAGTTCAAAAGATTGTCTCACCGAAAGTCATGCCAATTCTCAGATAGTCATGCTAGTTTAAGTGGATTCTGTTGATTGAAATATAAAAGACAGAAGCAGCAGAAGACATTCAAGCCAATCAATTACTCAAGAACAAACAAAGTAGCAGCCGAACAAAACATTTCATTTCTTTACTACTGCACTTCAAGATTATCAATTTCTAGTTTTAAAGTTAAATCCAAACCACTAGAAATCATTCTCTTGTTCTTGTGTAACTATCTAGTGGATCAAAATCCCTAGAACTTAATCTCAAATTGCTTTTAGCATTTGATCTTTTTATTGCAAAAATAGAAAAAGTTCATGTTCAATTTATTCTAGATTTGTGATAATCAATTTGAGATTAATCCCTTGTAAACGATACCGTTGTTGTAACACCTTTCAAGTTTAATAATAGTTTTATTTAACTTGAATTTTGTTTCACTTTTAAATTCCGCATTAAATTCGATTAAACGGTATAGTTTGTATTCAGCCCCCCCTTCTACAAACATATTGGGACCTAACAGTAACCTAGCAGCTCTTAGTGATATTGTTCATCACTGAGAAAGAACAACTGTTCTATTGTAACAGAGTTTATTATATTGAATATACTTGATTACTGTTACATACTTGTGTTTGAAATCGATTTAATTGTATAAACACTATATTCAACCCCCTTCTATAGTATTGTGTGACCTAACAAGTGGTATCAGAGCATTTCTTTTAACACACATACAATAAGATCCAAACAATTAATAATGTCTGAAGAAACACAAACTCCAACTAAGCCCACCAAAACTCAAGGTACTCAAAACACTCAAACCCACAGTCGATATGAGACTATTAGGGTTCCCATACTGAGACCATCTGAGTAACCTATATGGAAAGTGAAGATGGCTATGTTTCTGGAAGCTACAGATCTAAAATACCTTGATAGAATAAAAGAAGGACCATATAAGCCTACAAAGCTCTCGGTTGCAGTTGCTGATCAACCAACAAAGACCATACCAAAGGAGAAAGGTGAATACACACCTGAAGATATATCATCTATTGCCAAGGATGCAAGGGTAAGGCATTTGCTGGATAGTGCAATTGATAATGTCATGTCAAACAGGGTAATTGGATGTAAGACTACAAAGGAGATATGAGATGCTTTGGAAACAAGATTCCAGGGAACTGATGCAATCAAAAAGAACATGAAGACTATACTCACTCAAGAGTATGAGCACTTTGACTCAAAAGTTGATGAGTCATTAACTGATTTATATGACAAGTTTGCCAAACTCTTGAATGAACTGTCACTGCTGGACAAGGAATATGATCTTGAAGATTCAAATCCAAAATTCCTTTTAGCTCTTCCTAAAAATTGGGATTTGAAGTCAACTACCATAAGAGACAACTATGACCTTACTGAAACTACTCTTGATGAAATTTATGGTATGCTCAAGACTCATAAATTTGAGATGGATCAAAGGATCCAGAGGCATGGAAGAAAGTCAAGGACAATTGCTCTTAAAGCTGAGGAGGAATCTCCTAAAGTTTTTATCTCAAAGAGGGGCAAAGGAAAGGCTCTCATCATAAAGTCTGATTCAGAATCATCAGATTCTGATGATGATGATTCAGAAACTGAAAGTTTAATTGAAGTGGATGTTAATACAGAGATGATGCAACTATGTGCTCTTATGGTGAAGGTATCACAAAGATAGCCTACAACAAACTCAGAAAGGGCAAGAAGTTTTCCAGGAAATGTGGAAGTTCTGAAAAGAAAGAATTTAGAAAGTCTGAAGGCAAATGAGGAAAGTCTGACAGAGGAGACAACTCAAATGTCAAATGCTACAATTATGGTGAAAGAGGCCACATATCTCCTGACTGCAAGAAAGGAAAAAGTGATAAAGGCAAGGCACTTGTCACAAAGAAGAAAAGCTGGACAAACACTTCAGATTCTGAAGATAAGGTGAACTATGCCTAGATGGCAAATGCTGATAGCAGTCCTGAAACTGCTGAATTGAAGGTACCTCAAACAACCTTTGCTTTTCATACTGATGATATTACCGAGTTGAGATTATATCTTAAAACCATGTTCATTAGTTTTAGAGATCAGACTTTAACAAATGAAAGATTAACATCTGAAAGTCTTGCTCTTAGAAACAGAAATGACTATTTAGAAAAAGAGTTAGTTATGTTCCATCAAACTCAGAAAGAAAGAGATGATTCTTTGTATGTTAGATATGAAGTGCTAAAACTGAATATATCTCTTAAATCTGAATTAGAAAAGGAAAGAGAAATCATCAAAACTTGGACTAACTCTGGCAGAACAACTCAGAATATACTAAGTAGTGGAAATTGGAAAGAGGGCTTAGGTTATGAAGATGATAAAGTAGAAAAAGAAAATGTGTGATCTAAACCAAACTTTACCAAGAAAGCTGAAAAACATAAAGTTAATCCTGTTAAGTTTGTAGCAAAAACTATAATGTCTGATTCTGAAAAGATGAAAGATTCTAGAACAAAAGTCAAAGAAAAGTCAACTTCTGACAAATTAAAACAGGACAAACCAACTTCAGTAAACATAGGTTTAATGACAAAGAAGCAGCTTAAGCATAAGCTGAAAGAGATTAGAAATGTGAACAAGGTAAATGAAGCTAGGAAAAATAGGAATGGAAAGGAAGGTGTGAATAAAAGCAATAATTATATGCCTGTTCCTAATGCTCCTAGAAAGAAATGTTATAACTGTAGAAACTCTAACCATCTTGCTTCTTTTTGCAGGAAAAATAAAGATATAACCTCTTTACCTCCTAGATCAGGAATTAAAGAGTCAGTCTATTAGGTTTAAACCACAAAATCCTTGTTTTCATTGTGGTAGTTTATGACATTCCATTTATACTTGTAAGGAATATCATAGTTTGTACTATGATTTTTATCAAATAAAACCTTCTTTAAAGAAAGT
The DNA here is from genome assembly GCF_009905375.1 of Apium graveolens. Taxonomy (NCBI): domain Eukaryota; kingdom Viridiplantae; phylum Streptophyta; class Magnoliopsida; order Apiales; family Apiaceae; genus Apium; species Apium graveolens. Next base: position 184,097,613 of record NC_133656.1, on the reverse strand, counting down.
TAGTTTAATTCCTTCTAGTGTAAAGTCTGATGCAAAGTCTGATATAAAGTTTGATAAATAGCATTTTAGAATAAACTCTGAAATTAAATCCGCTGCAAATGCTAACTAACTTAAAAAGGCTAAAGGATCCAAGAAAGTCTGGGTCCTTAAAACTAACCAATAGTGGTCTTTATGATTGCAGGGCAACAAGAAAAACATCCTAGTTCTGGACAATGGATGTTCAAGACATATGACTGGAAATAAAGCCCTGCTATCAGACTTTATGGAGAAAGCTGGCCCAGGGGTTTCTTATTGAGATGACAACATGGGAAAAACTCTGGGATATGGCAATATTAATCTTGGGAATGTCATCATTGAAACAATAGATCTTGTCTCAGGACTTAAACACAACCTGCTAAGTGTGAGTCAAATCTGTGACAAAGGCTATCATGTGGTTTTCTTTAAAGAATACTGTGAAGTTGTAAGTAATTCTACAGGAAAAGTGGTTCTGAAAGGTTATAGGCATGGTAACATATATGAAGCCAGATTTTCAACAAATTCTGATGGTTCTGCAATCTGTCTGTTGAGTAGAGCATCAATTGAAGAAAGCTGGAATTGGCACAAGAGACTCTCTCATTTAAATTTCAACAACATAAATGAGCTAGTAAAGAAAGATCTTGTGAGAGGACTGCCAAAATCAGTATTTGCTCCTGATGGCCTTTGTGATTCATGTCAAAAGGCAAAACAAAGAAAATCTTCATTCAAGAGCAAAACTAAATCCTCAATTCTTGAGCCTTATCACTTACTATATGTTGATCTATTTGGTCCAGTCAATATCATGTCAATTGCAAAGAAGAAATATGCTATGGTTATAGTGGATGAGTTCACAAGATACATTTGGCTGTATTTCTTGCACAAGAAGAATGAAACTGCATCTTCTCTAACTGATCATGTCAGACAGCTGGATAAGTTGGTCAAAGATTCTGTTAAAATAATAAGAAGTGATAATGGCACTAAGTTCAAGAATTCAATCATGGAAGAGTTCTGCAAAGAGCATGGAATAAAGCAGGATTTTTCTGCACCTGGAACTCCACAACAAAATGGAGTTGTAGAAAGAAAGAACATGACTCTCATTGAAGCTGCACGAACTATGCTTGATGAAGCAAAGCTACCAACCTACTTTTGGGCTGAAGTTATGCAGACTGGTTGTTTTACACAGAATGCTACACTCATAAACAAGCATGGAAAAACACCATATGAGATGGTGAAGAAAAAGAAGCCAAATCTGAAATACTTTCATGTATTTGGATGTAAGTGTTTCGTTCTTAAGACTCATCCTGAACAACTGTTAAAATTTGATCTGAAAGGTGATGAAGGAATTTTTGTTGGATATCCACTTTCCACAAAAGCCTTCAGAGTCTACAATTTAAGAACAAGGGTTGTCATGGAATCTATCAATGTATCTTTTGATGATAAAAAGATTACTGGACTTGAAGATTTCAATGATCATGATCAGCTAAGATTTAAAAATGAAGATTTAAATTTTGATTCTGTAAATTCTGATGACCTAAATCCTGATCCTGTAAGTTCTAACGGGTTAAATTCTGATGTCTTTGAAACTGTGGTAACTACTATAAGGGAAAATGCACCTATTCAGGGGGAGCAAGCTAATGATCCTACCACATCTCAATACTCTCAAGAAGCATCAGAACCTGTCACCGGCTCTTCAAGTTCTGATTCATCAAGTTCTGATAATTTTGGAAACTCTGATTCTTCAATTTTTGAAGGATCCAACTCAAATTCTGAAATTTCATAAAGCATAACTTCAGGGGGAGCATCAGAAAATGCTGATGGAGATAGCATGGATCATGGGGGAGGATCCAGTTCTAGAGATCAACTTCCATCTGCAAAAAAGTGGACTAGAGCACCACCTGACTTAATAATTGGAGATCCTGAAGCAGGTGTCAGAACTAGAACAACAACATCAAATGAATGTCTTTATCATTCCTTTCTATCTCAGACTGAACCAAAGAAAGTGGAAGAAGCTCTTCAAGATGCTGATTGGGTGCAAGCAATGCAGGAAGAGTTAAATGAATTTGAAAGAAATAAAGTCTGGACCCTAGTGCCAAGACCAAAGAACAGATCAATTGTTGGCACAAAATGGGTGTTCAGAAATAAAACTGATAGTGATGGCATAATTACAAGGAACAAAGCAAGGCTGGTTGCTAAAGGTTACTCTCAACATGAGGGTATTGACTATGATGAAACATTTGCTCCAGTTGCTAGATTGGAAGCCATAAGAATCTTTTTGGCTTATGCTACTCACAAAAAGTTTAAAGTCTTTCAAATGAATGTGAAAAGTGCTTTTCTCAATGGAGAATTGGAAGAAGAGGTATATGTTGAACAACCTCCAGGATTTGTAGATCCAAAATTTCCTAATCATGTCTACAAACTTGATAAAGCACTTTATGTCCTTAAGCAAGCTCCAAGAGCATGGTATGAGACTTTAGCTTAATTTCTTCTGGAAAGTGGATTTAACAGAGGCATAATTAATAAAACACTGTTCTACCTCAACCATGGAAATGACTTACTTTTGGTACAGATATATGTTGATGATATCATCTTTGGTTCTACAAATGCCAAACTCTGTGAAAGGTTTGCAAAGCTAATGTAGTCAAGATATCAAATGAGTATGATGGGATAACTTAGCTATTTTCTGGGACTTCAAGTCAAGCAAAATGAAGAAGGCACTTTCATAAATCAATCCAAGTACACCAGAAATTTACTCAAGAAAATTGGAATGCAAGACTGTTCAACTGCATCCATTCCCATGGCCATTGCAACCAAGTTAGACAAAGATATTGGAGCATCAGTAGATATTACTAACTACAGAGGTATGATTGGCTCTTTACTCTATTTAACTGCAAGTAGACCTGATATCATGTATGCTACCTGTCTTTGTGCAAGATTTCAGGATGATCCAAGAGAACCTCATCTAATATCTGTGAAAAGAATTTTCAAGTACCTCAAGGGTACAGCTGATCTAGGATTGTGGTATCCCATGGAATCAGATTTTAAGCTAATAGGTTACTCTGATGCAGATTTTGCAAGATGCAAAATAGACAGGAAAAGCTCTAGTAGAGACTGCCAATTTCTTGGAGGCAGATTGGTTTCTTGGTTTAGCAAGAAACAAAAATCAATTTCCACATCAACTGTAGAAGCAGAATACGTTGCTACAGGAAGCTGTTGTGCACAGATTCTTTGGATGAAGAATCAGCTACTGGACTATGGGTTAGAATTTTCCAAAATACCCATTTACTGTGATAATCAAAGTGCTATTGTTATGACATGTAATCCAGTTCAACACTCAATGACAAAGCACATCAACATTAGGTACCATTTCATAAGGGAACATGTGATGGAAGGTACAGTGGAATTGCATTTTGTTCCAACAGATCAACAACTAGTAGATATCTTCACAAAACCACTATGTGAAGCTACTTTTACAAGACTGGTAAATGAACTTGGAATGGTTTCAGGTTCTTTATCAAAATCTGTTTAGTTTTTGTTCTCATACATCCGACTTTATGACCAGTCTTTACAGATTGTCTTATCTCTATGTAATATGTGCTTAAATTATTATATATTAAATACTGATTGTTATCTGATGTGATTCTATATACTCTGATAGTGTTTTAAATGTTCTGTGACTATTCACTCCAATGAGGATTAATTGTTAGATGCTGACTTAGTAGTCTTTAACAAACTGTTATCCCATGTTTAAATTAGTTGTTTATGTGGAAATTCATTAACACAAGCAAATTCTGATTTTGAGCTTAGTCAAATTTACTTTGTGTATCTTATTACTAAGTCACAAACTAGATTCTTGTTTCTTATCTGTCAAATTCTGATGTAAGTAAATCTTAAGGATGAACTACATGCTTGATAAGCCTCACTTATATGAACAAAAGAAAAGAAAAGGAAATTGAAGTCAGGTACTCCTTTGAGATCTAGAGTAATATATGTGAAAGGGAAGACCCAAGTGCATTGTTGGTATTAAGTTATATGCATTAGAAAAGCAAATAAATTTTTCTTGGTGACTTTTCACATTCTCTGATTACTGGAGAAATACTTTGATAATAGCATAAATTCTGATAGCAGTTGTGACTCACTTACACTGAGAAGCCATTGTAAAAAGAATGTCAAAAGATGCATAAAATGAGCACAAACAGTTGAGGTGGACTCTTGCATAAATTTATTCTATAGTAGAATTCAAAATTGAAGACAGATTTTAAGCACTTTTCTTAGTTATGCCTTATTTCTAAGATATACTGAAGTTTATCAGACTTTAATCATTATCTGATCATTTGTAAATGCACACACTCTCACTCCATATGAATGATGAAAATTACTGTGGTGATTAAGTTGTTTCTGACAAACAGTTAAGTATTATTTGCATAAATTCTGAGGACAAGTTCTGATGATTAAACTCTGAAGAAACAATTCAGTATTTGTATGAAGAATCACAGAAACAGACATTCACTTTTTTAGTACATAAGCCATGTTCTGATGACCGTTAAATTCTGATAATAGTCAAGTTCTGATGCAAATCCTGATGAAAACTCTGATGCTTACGTGGCATTATTTATTTACTTGACTTATTTGTAGTATTTACTGTAACGGTCATATTTATCAGAAAATAATTAAGTGAGAGAAAAATAGTGATAATCATTTGGTTAGTGGGAAACGTGTTTGCCTTGACAACTGCATGTGCACAATTATTACTGCTTATTTCCCGTGCCCACTAACTATTATTTTGACTATTTACTGCGTGACAGGTGTCTAATGTCGGTTCTGATTCAATTATAACCGTTGTCAAATAGAGAGTATATATATGGGAGTTAAAAGATTTAATAATCTTTTACCTACTTTTCTTATTCTCTAAACTCTCTTATTCGCTCTCTCTCTAATATTCTCTGAAGCTATTTTTAACAGGCATTTTCTCAAACACCTTCTAGACACACATTTTCTCACTTATTTCTTTACAGAAATGGCACCCAAAGATTTAATCTATGATGGAACCAAGTTTGTTCATAATAACTACATGGCTATTCTTTCTAAGGACGAGGCTCCTTCAGAACTTCATTTCGTCCAAGACTTTCTTGCTCGAAGTGATATAGGCTATGCACTGACCCAACCCCAGGTTCTTTCAGGCAAGCAAATACTGGAGTTTTTGAGGTCAGGTGTTTATGATGATGGTGGAAAGGATGGGTCCCCAAGTATTATCTTTATAACAGGGGAGGATGAGCATGTGGTGACTTTGTCAACTGTTCGACAAGCATTACATCTGCCAGAAAACTGCACTTTTAATTCAACAGTTGAGGAGCCAGCTTTTCAACAAATGATGGTAAGTCTGGGCTATGAAAAGTCTTTGGCAAAGCTGGGATAATTGAAGAGACCTCACATCAGGAGGGAGTGGAGTTTCTTCTTTGACTGTATTATTAAAGCTGTTGCCAACAAGTGTATAAACTTTGATGCTATACCCATAATGAGTCAGCAAATCGGGTATGCTCTTTTGAATCAAACACATTTTAATTATGCAAGTGCTGTTTTAGGGTTTATTAGTGATAGGATGAAAAAAGATAGCAATATAGTCTATTTTGCTAGATTTTGTCAACTTATTTATACTTTCTGTTGTCCTGATACACCACAAAACTATAGTGAGACAATTGACCCTTTTAAGTTACACAAAAGGGCTTTCACTGACTTATTATCTACTGATAATAAGAAGACTGTACTAAGACCCCTCCAAATTCCTCAATCAGTCAAACAAGTCTTAGTAAACTCTGATCCAAACACCTATACTGCCATATATCCTGATGTACAACCATCCCAACCTCCATCAGCACCTACACAACCTACCACTTCTCAACCTCAACCACAGCCTACCATCAGAACATATTTCCAATCAGCACAATCCTCACAACCACAACCATCAACACCTACAATCAGAACCTCATCTTCTAGGCCTAAAAGGACTATTTTTGTGCCTAAATCTCCACCAAGGAGAAGGAGGAGGATCATTCTAAGGGATAAATCTGATGAAGATGCACATGTACAGGTTCCCACATCAGAATCTGCAGGGGTAGAAGCTGAAAATGTAATTTTTCAGAAGAAGGTAGAAACTGAAGGGTTTGAAATTCAGAAAAAGAAAATATCTGCAAATTCTGATGCATATCATGTTTCTCCACCATCAGGAGATCAAAGAAGCAGATAGAAGGAAGGCATTTGGCACAACCTCACTCAGAGGATACTCAAGAAGCTGAGGAAGGGGATCATGAATCTCTGATCTCATCTGAACCAATTATCATTGAAACCCTTCCTGAAGCTAAAGACACTGTTCCAGACACAGTGATCACACCTTCTGTCTCTCCTATTAAAGAAACAACAGTTGAAGGTTCAGGATTAAGTCCTAAAATTGACATCCACAGGCTGAACATTCCAACTGTGCTCTATCTGGAAGCTCCAACTGTAGCTCAGCCATCTACTGTTACTTCTCCAATCTTACAGGCTGAGTTACCATCTACACCAATTCTGGATCTGGAACCTGAAGATCAGAATTTATATGAAGCTGCTACAGAATCTCCTTCAGTTACACAAACTATGGTGTTATCAGAAGATGAGGAGATTCTTGCAAGTTCTGGAGAGTCAGCTCCAGTTAATGCTCCCATTCTTGGAAAGGAGGCATTGATTCAAAAGTTTGTTGAAAAAGAAGCTCCTGTTCCTTGGGAAGAAACTCACAGAGGAGTTGAGTGGACCAAGAAGTGTAATGAATATGATTTCATTCCAAGCTCTAAAGTTCTGATAGAGCATATATCAAAAGCTGATGAACTGATGACAAACTCTAATTTCAAGCACCAACTCAAAGTCACAACTCTAAGTGCTAAAAACCTTCAAGGTCAACACTCCATTACTCATGAAAAAGTTGAAAAACTTCTGGAAAGAGCTGATAAGCCGGATATGGAGATCAAGCTAGACAAAAAGAGGTTTATCAGACCTATTCATGAGAAAGTAGAAGCTATTGAGAAGGTTCAAGAAAAATAACAGGCCCAACTTACTGAGGTCCTGCAGAATCAAGCCTCTCAACAAGCTCAACTGAATGAAATTCAATCTTCAGTAGAACTTCTTCTCTCTCTCCTACTACCAGATGATGCAAAAAAGGGGAGAAGGTAATTAAGTCCAAATGCTCAACTAGTCAAATACTGAAGAAGAAGGATGATAAAGGTGATGACCAGGGAAACTCTGATAAGAGTAGAGGTCAGAGTCAAGGTCAAGGAAAATCTTCACAAAAAGTAATTTCTGATGTCAACAAATCTTCTACACAGAAGAAGTCAAGTTCTGATGCTGTGCATGCTAAAAGTCTGATGTCAAGTTCTGATATCCTGATTCAGTCAGGATCTAAAGACTCTCAGAAGTTTTTACAAACTCTGAAGCTAAAGGGAAAGCAAACTACTCTCTACTACAAAGATCCTAAAATTCAGACAATTGATGAAGAGATTTCTAGAAGACTATTTCTCAAGCATAATCCTGGAATGGTATAGAGACTTTAAAGGAGGAAGAAGCTAGATTTATAGCTGAGAAGACAAATCTAAAGTCTAAAACTTCTGATGCAAAGAAACCTCCAAGGCCTAAGGAAAAAGGCACCGTGATCAAGGAAAGGTCAAAATATGAGGCTTTAAATCCCAAGACAAGATCACAAGTTGAGATTGATCCCAAAGATAAAGGAAAAGGAAATATTGATGAACCAACAAAGCCACATGAGATGAAGTTTCCTCAAATCCTGATGAAACCTGTATGCAAACTGGTTCAAGTATTTGATGCATCTGCTGCAGTAGATGAAATTGTTCAAACTCTAAAAAGAAGGAAGATAACTGAAGAATCTAAGACAACCTCTGACATAGCTCAAGTTGTTCAGAATGAAGAACAACAAGCTATAGAAGAAACAACAAATTCTGATCAAGTCATCAAAACATCAACCTCTGACAGTGCTCAAGTTGATTTGAATAAATTGACGGTTACTGATAAGAGAAAACTCCTATGGAAGAATGTTAATCCATCAGATCCTAAAAAAGGCCAGCTGCTATATGATTTCATGACTGTTGGATTGAAAGCCAGAGAAGCAAGAGACAGAGCTCTGAAGAAGCCAAGATCAAGATATGAGTTGAAGTACTTACTAGAGATCCATTTTTATTGACTGATAAACCTCTTGAAGAAGTTACACAGAAACACCTTGATAAGGTCTGTTCAAGTGGTACTGGATGCTCATGATAAGCATAATGTCAAAAAAAATCTGATTCTATTTCTTGAAGATGGAAGAACATATCAAATATCAGAATCAGATGTGTTGAACAAATCTCTGAAAGAACTTTAATTCTTTTATTATCTTTTGGAGATAAAGTCTGAGATTACCAGGAGATGGTCAAATTTCATCATAAAGACCATAAGAGATAAAGCAAGAATTTCTGGATCAAGGGTTACAGAATTTGTCCCAAATATAGTTGAAGATGATGGAAGTGAAATTCCAATGAAGAAAAATCCTGCTAAACTTGAAGTGATTCTGAAAGAGAAATGTCTGTGCTATAATGAAGACTCTTCTCATCCAAGGGTGATCAGACTTGGTGATGGTTTAGAAAGAAATCACATCTCGGCACTTAGGACTGCAATCTACCAGATTGGAAGTCAGGGTGAAGAATTAAAGCAAGTCAAAGCTACAATAGCTCAAGTCCTGAGGAATGCAGAAGAAAAGCTGATATCAAACTTTGTCAAGAATCACTTTGGATTCAGATTGACTCAGTAAATTTGGTAAAAGCTACAAGGACTGTAAGTTGTAGTTAGTTGTCTAAATAAACTCTTATTGCATTTGTACTTAAATGTTTTTGACATCATCAAATCTATTAAATTGTATATTTTGCATAATTTACAAGTTGGGGGAGATTGTTAGATATATTTGAAATGTCATGTCTAATCTGTTGTGTTTAGTTTTCAAAACTTAATATCAGGACTTACTGGAAATCAGAACTTACTGAAGTTAGAACCTATATCAGAACTTAATGCCGTCAGGATTTATATCAGGACTTAAGTACGGGTACTTCAGATAAGGAAAGCAGCTGATTTACAGGAAAGGATCGTGACTAAAATAATAGAAGATATGCATGAAGAGTTAGAAGACTAGAAGACTTGTAGAAGAAAATATTTGATTGATATATTTTAGGAGACAGAATTATATTCCATATCAATTAGAAGATATCTTGTATCTTATATATAAACGTAGCTTAGGGTTTACACTATATGTGTTATCATTCACGAGAAAGATTATATATTGTAACCTAGCAGCTCTTAGTGATATTGTTCATCACCGAGAGAGAACAACTGTTCTATTGTAACAGAGTTAATTATATTGAATATACTTGATTACTGTTACATACTTGTGTTCGAAATCGATTTGATTGTATAAACAGTATATTCAACCCCCTTCTATAGTGTTGTGTGACCTAACACACATATATATATATATATATCAATTTGAGAACTTTGTGAAGCTCAAGTTGGCTCACAGCTGCTTTACAAGTTGAACAAACAAACTACAGAGAAATTCTTGACAAGTACAGCTTTTTATATTTCTCTTCTAAATGTGTTTTCTTAGTTATTTGTTCTACTAGCTACACTTGGTCTATATATCACCAAGTTTACATGGTAATAAGAAAGGATAATAAAATAAAACCTATCAAGTCTAACTCCATGCTGCTTCATTACTCTATTCCAGCATCTTTGAATATCTTCATAATAGTATGGAAATGGTAATGCTTCTTTGTTCTCAATTTCCTTCTAAACAGGCTGCCACATTCCTTTTGCAAACACCTAATGCATGTGACTGTGTTGTCACTGTCAACAGATATTTGAATTGATCATTCGTCGGGTACATTCTTGTTATCCGTCGGGTAGCTTTGTTAATCATCCGTCGGGTAGCTTTGTTGATCATCCGTCGGGTAGCTATTTAACACTTGACTCCATTTCATTTATGCAGAATTACAAGACATCTCCTATTTACAATTAATCAACCTATTCTACATATCTACTAGTAGTCAATATGACTCATAAGCTCCTACAGAATCTACACAAAGTTGTTTGCAGAAATGTGCTACAATACTTATTATTACATAAGCTACTCACTCGATGGATATCAAATCATCATCCGTCGGGACTATATTGAATCATCCATCAGGACTATATTTGATCATCCGTCGAGTGCAACAAAATTCACTAAGTTAAATCTACTAAGGTGTTTTGTATGATTTATCATCAAGTTCACAGTATATTCCTAACATGATTGATTACTTAGAATTGTGGGCTTCCTGTAGAATCGCATTCTATAGTTCTGTCAATGGTGGAATCCAAATTTCAGAAGAAAATCTGCGAATACCTTGATCATCTTTCTAAGTACATAACTCTTCCCTTACTAAACTGTTAATATCCCGATCCATTATTTCCTCTGGACATATCTTTATCTACCCTAACAATTCTGGCTGAGGGGTTATACTATACATCTTTTGCTTCATTTGGCTTACTAATTCTGACTTCCAATTCCAACTCCTGATATCCTTATATAACTCTTATGGCACAGTCAACACATTCAATTTCTCCTTTCTGCTTAACGCGTTGCCACTATATTTACTCTTTCTGGATGATAGTTAATTGTGCAATCATAGTCCTTGATCAACTCCAATCATCTTCGTTGTCCCATATTAAGTTCCTTTTGCGTGAATATATTTCAAACTTTTATGGTCCGTATAAATCTCACATCTTTCTCCGTATAAATAATGTCTTCAGATCTTCAAGATGAATACTATTGCTGTCAATTCCAAGTCATGAGTAGGATAATTCTGCTCATGAGGTTTCAGTGGTCTAGACACATATGCAATGACTTTGTCATGCTGCATCTGAACACATTCTAATCCCTTATGAGAAACATCACTATAATTTACAAACTCTCCTTGATTTCCTGAAAGTGATAAAATAGATGCCATGATTAATTTCTTTTTCAACTCCTGAAAACTTCCCTCACACTTCTCATTCCATATAAACTTCTCACTCCTTTTGGTGTTTTTGGTCTCTCCCAATTAATAAGAGCTTCAATCTTCACTGAATCCACTTAATTCGGTTATCACTGACTATATGTCTTAAGAATTGAACTTCCTGTAACCAAAACTTACTTTTTGAAAACTTGACATACAACTTCTTATTTCTCGGGATTCCCAAAGTTATCCTTAAATGCTCCGCATGGCCTTCCGTTGACTTCGAGTAGATCAAACTATCATCTATAAATACAATGACAAACTCGTCCAAATATTCCTTGAAAATTCTATTCATCAAGTCCATAAACGTTGTTGGGGCATTGATCAATCTAAAAGACATCACTAAGAATTCATAATGACCGTACATTGTTCTAAAAGCTGTCTTTGGTATATCTTCGAGTTTGATCTTCAGTTGGTGATATCCGGATCTCATATCAATCTTAGAAAAATACTTTTCTCCTTTCAGTTGATCAAAAAAATCGTCGATTCGAGGTAGTGGATACTTATTATTGATACTAAGCTTGTTGAGTTCATGATAATCAATACATAGTCTCATGCTTCCATCCTTCTTCTTAACAAATAGTACCGGTGCACCCCATGGGGACACACTGGGTCTAATCACTCCTTTTTCTAACAACTCTTGCAACTGCTTTTCTAATTCCTTCATTTCAACTGACGCCATTCTATACGGGGCCTTAGATACTGGTTCCGTTCCAGGTGCTAAGTCGATTACAAACTCAATTTCTCTATCTGGAGTAAGTCCTGGTAACTCATCTGGAAACACTTTCGAAAATTCATTGACCACTAAAATATTTTCAAGTTTTGCTGGCTCCTGATTTCTATCTATCACATAAGCAATATAATGCTCACATCCTTGTCGTAGTAGCTTCTTAGCTTAAATCATTGTTAAAAACTTCTTTACTTGCCTTCGACCTCTAAATGTTATCACATTCTCATCCGGCGTCTTTAGACTTACTTTCTTATTATGACAGTCTATCTGAGCATAGGGATGGTAATTGGGTCGGATCGGGTCGGGTATTGAAGAATCCATATCCAAACACGAAAATTTTATCCATACCCGAACCCGACCCGAACCCGAAAAATACCCGAAAATGAATACCTGAACCCGATCCATCAGATTTCAGATTGTATTCGGGTATACTCGAAACCTGAATTTTTTTTAATTGAATATTCATACCCGAACCCGAACCCCAACCCAAAATCTGAAAATTTGTATAATTATTGATATTACAAGTGTTTGGGATCAAACACGCGACTTGTATAGAAAGATTTTTAACATGTTATTTTCAACCTCTCCACCACATCATTAATTGTGTTATTATATGTATAGCCAATATTTAAAAAATTAACTCAATTGATACCCAGTTTTTTAGATTTATTACTAAAAGATGTTTTGTTAACCTTAAAAAATTTATCACCCGTTTAAATGATTGAATAATTATATTTCATTAAATTTTATAATTAGTTAATTTTTAACTTAAATATAAAATATATGTTCTAAAGATTATATAATAATATGTATAATATATATTATAGAATATATATATACATTTTATATATAATATTATAATATGTAATATATAAAATTCTAATATTATATATATATAATTAATATATATATATATAATTATGGTTTTTCGGATTTCGGGTTCGGATAGAGTTTCAGATTTCGGATCGGTATACCTAATATCCAAATCCAAATCCAAAAAATTTCGGTTTTAAAAATTAAATCCATATCCAAATCCAAATCCAAAAAACTGGGTTCCGTAAATCCAAAATTTCGGGTTTCGGATCGGGTATCCGTCAGATCGGATTATTTTATCATCTCTATCTGAGCATCGTGCTTAGATAGCCTGTCCATTCCTAGAATAATGTCAAATTCTCCTAATTTAAACAGTATCAACATCACAAAAATATTTCCAGAAGTCTTAATCTCCCAATTGGTACACACTTTTTTAACATATACCCATTCTCGATTTACTAATTCTATATTCATGATCTCATTTAACAATTCAACAGGATAATTGATCATATCAACAAAACCTTAAGAAATAAAATATCAAGTTGCTCCTGAACCTACTAACACTTTAGCACATAAGGAATTCATACTAAGCATTTCTACCATCACATCCATATTCTGAATAACATCTTTCACAGACATATTATAAACTCTTGCTCTTGGAGACTCATTCACTATCGGAGTAGATTCCATGATTCTTAGCGCATCACTGACTGGGGATGGTGATTTACAATTCTTGCCATATGCCCTGGTTTCCCACATCTGAAACATGCAATCCCAAGGGCTGGAACTTTGCCTACTTGACTCTTGGTAGGTTGATTTTTATTTGAAAAACTTTTGTAAAGAACAACAGTGCAACAAAACAACTGGGGGATCCATAATTTCATAAATTTATAGTTGAAAAAGAAAGAATGATTAATGATTTGAATATGAATGAGACAACCACATTAGTACTTAAGATGGCCAGTCTTTTATACCATATGGCATACAACACATGATTAGGTGGCATCCCACCAGACTCTTCATCATTCCGACAAAGCGGCATACCATAACACTGCTTATCTCGATCAGAAAGCAAAATTTGAGGGGAAAGTAATTCTGAAAGGAATACAATAATCTTCTTTTTCTTATCGCTTCATAGAACTTATAATGAAAGACGTTCATACTTATTCAAAAAATCAGGAAGAATATATACTGTAGGATTGCAAAAAAGAATTACACTGTTGGTCGCCATCCACATTTCACTTATGTATACCTTCAGAGCTCGTTTGATCAATAGATCCTAATCCGAGTCATATAAAGACTTCAGAAAGTCCTCTGAACTGCCTTCATAAATTGATCACTATAATAGATTCTTACTTATTAAGTCTTGTGTCTTTAGCGTCGTACCTCCACGTTTAATATTTTAATAATTCGACCATAATTACGCTCTTACGGGATTTACAATCATAATTTCAAATTCCGTCTATGTGACTTAGAATAACCACTGATCAACATATAGACTCTTTTGCTAATAATGTTCTTCATTTAGAAAGGTCTGGAAATTTGCTCAACCTTCTTCGATCATGCTCAGGCTTCTTTTAAATCAACGAATTCTTTAAAATCTAATAGTCTTAGAAATTGGATGAATAATTTCTCCGTACGCTGATTCCACTGTTAATACCATCATACAAGATTTGCATTCTTCTGTCGGGAATAATTGACATTTCTCCTTAATAGAGGGTCCACTTGGCTCTCTGAATTAACCATACTAATTCTAGAACAGGTATTCTTCTAGGTAATCTGGGTCTTATAACAAACAAGAAACTCATGTAGTAGTTTGGCAAACAATTTTTTTAAACTTGTTTTGTTTAAAGAACTTTTAGAAATTTTGTTAAGAAAATCTCTTTTAAAAACTCGTTTAAAATTGTAAAAATCGCATATCTGGTCATCACTACTATATGAGTTGGTTGTTGTCCTTCTTAACCATAATAAGGTACGAAATTAAAGAAATAATCACATAAGGGTCCATTCACTTCAATCTATCTTCTACCCCTTATTGGGTCCATTTTTCTTTCATTAGTTGATGAAAGATTCAATTATTGTTGCATACTATCTTACCAGTAACTTCACTTCAATGTTGCCATCTAGTACTACATGTGATACTCTCATTATCATTTTTGATATCTTAAAGAATAGCAGGTCTACCCAATAGTCATCAAATCTATTTTAAATAACAAAACAAAAGTTTGCTAGTATCACATCACATGACCACTATACTTATAACATATGTCATAACTCCATTTTCTAGCTCCAAGAAAACTCTGGATCTCCAATCTCCTCAAACTCCTTCAAAACCCATCTAGCCCACTTTACAAGATAATCAGGGGTGGCATGCTCACTAGTGGATCCATATAACCCGGTGACAACTATCCTCCTGAACACATGGATCCTCTCTTTAAGCTTCTTCTCATCTTTTTCAATATCTCAGAATAAGTTGTAGCTCTCGTATCCATCCTCGTAGGTGTTGTTATTCCATAAGACAGGTCTCAGCTGATGGTATGGAATAGGGTGTGGAGTAAACTGAAAAGATGCACTTGTAGCTGATTGTCTGGTAGAACTAGAATCAGCAGGTGGGGGTCCTCGAATAGGTAATCTCACATCAGGGGGTGGTGGAATAGCTCGAAGATGTGCAGTTGTCACAACAGGAGGTTATACATCTATCACTGGTGGAAAAATATATTACGGATCAGATCTAGGTGGGGATGATGGTCCCCGAACAGAAGGCTCTGAATGATCAGATGATACAGGGATAATAGGATCTGCCATTTTCGCTATATAAAAATCACATCGTAAGATAAGAATCTCGAATCACAACACGAATCGTAACAAAAACCTACTATACAGTCGCACTCAACCTCTTGACATCCTATCTTTCTATTTCTTCTTCCTAATCCTAACCTTCTACCCAATCCCGACAATCTAGGCTTATTTCAGTGACTTATAACCTGTAGCTCTGATACCAACCTGTGACGCTCTTGTTAGTCGCAAAACACGCGCTAATAATTCACGTAAATATACGCGTTCACAAGTAGTATAAGATGTAAATCAAATTCATTCCCATAGAGACTGGCTTGGTTAACTAATTAATTTATGCACTTAAGCAACATTGTGCGGTTATTATTCAATGCTAAGACGATAATAAATTGAGGTTGTTTATAACTAAGAATTAAACTAACAATTATAACTAAGAGAATAAGAATGGTTGAATTAATATATATGACAAACATGGGATTCTAACTTCATTAAATACTTCATTCAATAGCCTTTTCATTCTTACCCTTAGCATGTAATGGTAATGACACTAATCAGATAACACGAAACTGCTAAACGCCAACTTTCGTTGCACAAATAACATACTACCAGACATCCACAAAAGAGATAGAAGCTGAATAGACACCAATTATATTGAGACCCTATATGTCTATATAATTTGACAACATAACGGTTTAAGCATAAATTATCAATCTTGATTACATAGG
This sequence comes from Apium graveolens, assembly GCF_009905375.1. Classification (NCBI taxonomy): domain Eukaryota; kingdom Viridiplantae; phylum Streptophyta; class Magnoliopsida; order Apiales; family Apiaceae; genus Apium; species Apium graveolens. The sequence continues at coordinate 184,081,441 of NC_133656.1, read as the reverse complement.
GCAAGTAAGATGGTTAAAATTACCTATGAATCATGCATAACTATAACACATGAACCTATGCTAGCATGGCAAGTTCTAAATCCTTAAATTTATTGTCACTTTATTGAAGATTAACACACTATCTTATAAGTTCGCGACTCTTATAAGATGAATAAGCACAACCAATACTAGGTTATCATACAATCACCACACACTAAGGTATCAAAATAAATTAACTAAAGAAATCCATAAATAAATCCGTTAGAACCCCACGATAACGATTAGCCCATAATCGGACTCATCATCAACGTGGGTTCCGATGAAAGCATGGTATAATAAACGTAGTCTTTATACTTAAATAACAAAACTAAGTACGAAACAAGAGTAAGGTTCACAAGTAAGAAAACTAGCATCCAAGTTACAACTTAGAACAAAGATTCACAAGTAAAAATAAGATCTTCTTCGTCTTCGTTGAATCCGTGCTAAAACGGTCTTCTTACGGCTCTCCTTGCACTCTGGTATGCCTCTCTCTTGAAAACGTCCTTTATTTGAATATATATAGCAGCCCCCATACAATCTAGAAGTCCTCCAATTGTTTTTAGAATAGAATCAGGATTCTCTGAATTCGCACCAGCGTGGCCGCGCGCTATCACAACGCGGGTGCGCTGCCTTTCTGACATCCTGGAACGGCCGCGCGCTTGACCAGCGCGGGCGCGCCGTACCTCTGGAAAAAACTTCATATTTTCTTCTTTTTCTTTGCTGCTTCGAGCTGGCTTTCCACGAGCTTTTATTCCAACACCACCTTGACATCAAATTAGCACCAAAACAATGCTAATTTACCTGATTACCTAGATAATGCCTGAAATGCAAAAACACTAGAAAACACGTTAAAACACTTAACAACTTGAGTAAAAACGCATCAATTCAAAGCTTAATAGAGCATTATAAAGTGTCATAAATGCCACTCAACATACCCCCAAACTTGAATCGATGCTTGTCCTCAAGCATAAACAGACTCAAAGAAAAAGAAACAAAAATGCATGAATGTAACTAATATGAATGCACCGATCCCAATAGAATAACTAAACCAATCAACAAGCAACATCTCAACAAATGCAGTTACTTGCATAAAGATCAATCAAATCATACAAATCAACTTACAAACTAGAGACGTGCGTGTGTGCAAATACTTACAGATATACTATCGCAACTAGATCAATAATCATGACTCACTACTCAACAAGGCAATCACAAGGTTATAAATAAAATAAAAAGCTAGACTCAAAATAACTTATAGCACTTCAATTTTTATATTAGAGTTTTATATGGATTCATTTTTTTTATTCAAACAACACAAAACACGTATGTTTATTTGATCGTACAATGAGTGAGGTCCATAAAAGACTTATACAATAGTACCCATGTAGCGAGCATTAGGTTAGCGGATCCCAGACTATAAAAGCCTTAGGTCACTTGGCACAAAGTCCCCTAAGAACTTAATAACTCGAATACTAAAGAGCCCACTCGTGATCAATTATACATGACACTTATTCTTTTTTATTCTTTTTTTTTCTATTTCTGAACGAGTGCGTTTCGCTCCATCTCGTTCAACCCTAGACTACTCATATAAATATGATTCGACTGCTAGCCATTTGACACCTAGCCACAATAACTAGCAATGAAATCCAATTTTTCTCCAATTTCTAAAAATCCATGTTATTTTATTATTAAGAAAATATCCTAAATTTTAAATATAAACAAGCTATTAAACCTCGACAAACAAATAAACCATGGTTATGATCTAGTACTTAAGCCACCTATAAGACTTAGTGAAATACAAGTGTCTCTAGCATGAAAATTAATTCGATAAGACTTAACATCACTACACTAGCATCAATATCACAAATTAATCGGAAAAATCATCTAAGGGATCATGTTATAATGCAAATGCATGAACTATATGAACAAACTAACATAAAAACTACCAAAAAATAAAAAAAAAACTACATGGAAAAATATGCACTATATGAACTAAACTATTATGAATATGCAAACTATATGCGACTCACACAAAACATATTCCTTCAACTATTACCCCCAAACTTAAAATATTCACTGTCCTTAGTGAAGGTAATAGTAAGGAATTTGGGCATACCTAATCAGAATCAGGCTCCTCACCATCAACGAGTGGAGTGTTAGGTGTGTCCGAAGGTGGATACACGGAATCCTCACCAAAAAACTGGCCACTGGATATTAACACCGGTGGCTCTAAAACTGTCCCCAATGCCTGGGTGAGATCACGTACAAACCTGTTGTGGATGTCATGCATCGTATCCATCCTCCTAGCCAGATGCCTGTACTGCGTCATACTCATGCCAGCTCCCATATCAGCTCATTCCTCCTCCTCATGTGCCTGCTGTGATGTCCCTGCCTCATCTCCTAGATGAGATCTCTACGCAGTCATGCTCGCCTGAGTGGCCCCAACAGCTGGCCTCCCACCAGGTAGATGGTCAAAAGTATAACCAAGCCCCTTCAGATCGGGCTTGACTCCATCCCATTCTTGCATCGTAGCCAAATTAGTGCTGTCAATAGGAGCACTCGGGATCTGCAACTGCTCATATACGGGCCAATGAACACCAGCTGCCATACACAGCTACGTCACAACGGACGCATACGGAATAGACCCCGTGGTACTCCCCCTCAAGAACTTCAGGATACCCTGATAAATCACCATCCCCAAATCCACATAATCACCCTGAAGAATGCCCCATAACAGCCGTGTACGCTCCATAGTAATCTCATGCACATGCGAAGATGGCATGATGTTAGCACAAGTAAATGCGTTCCATGCACGGGCAAACCTGTTCATGCTGGAAGCCGGGAACGTAGAATACTCGGTTGTACCCTTCTTGATCTTCCAGTGAGTATCGGGCTGGCACAGTATAGCAACAATAAGATCCAGATCAAAGTCCTCTGGAGTCTTATCGTTCCACGTGTCTTGCCCGGGCTTCCTCGCGGGCTGCTCAATCACCGTCGTTATAGCCTCTGTACTGTACTCCACAGTCCTTCCTCGAACCACCGTGATGCCATTCTTCTCAGAATTCGCGTTCACATAGAACTCGCGAACAACACTCATGGGCACAGTGGGTGACTCGCAAAAAGGAACCCAACCCATCTCCAGAATCATCTCCAATAACTTACCATCCTTCCTTGATGGCAGGAAACCTCGCTCCTTGATGATCGGCTTCGAGAGAAGCCTCGTATACTCCGTTTCAACCTCGGGAGTAGAGAATCTCGGCCTTACACCACCCACACTTGAAGAATCAGTGGTGCTGCTGCTTACTTGTGTTCTTTGTCTCTTGGGTGCCATTGGAATTGAGTAGAGAGAATAAGAGTTGTGTTTAAGAGAGAATTTGTGAAGTGCTGAAGAAGTTGTGTATGAGGTGTATGTATATATAGGTTGTGAAGAGAGAACTATATATGGAATATAAGTGGGATTTGATAATGGGAATAATGGGAGTAATATGTTTGATTTGGAGAGGGAAATTTATGATGTAGGGGAGTAAAATTCGGTTGGGAATTGATTTTATAGCAAAAATCCCGATTTCCCCCCTTAAAACTGCCCTTTTATTTTTTTCTGAGTCGGGACCACGGCGCGGGCATGCGGTAGGACAGTGCGAGCGCGCACTACTTATGCCAAACCGGTGCGGCCGCGCGCTGGAACAACGTGGGCGCGCCGTGTTTCTGTGTTTTCAGCGCGGCCGCGCGCTAGGACAGCGCGTGCTTGCCAGGCTTCTATAGTCAGTCCTGAATTTTTTTCTTTTTTTGATTTTCTGTAATTTTCTCTTTTCTTCTTGCTTCCACTACTTAATAATGTACAACAAACTTGGGTTACCTCCCAAGAAGCGCTTGCTTTACATCGTTTAGCTTGACGTAGAACCTCGAGCTCAAACGGACAATAAAACGGCACTAACCAACTCACGGTTTACCGTGTCACCATAATAATGCTTCAACCTCTGACCATTTAACTTGAATGCTTGGCGCGGATCATTCTAAAAAATTTCCACCGCTTCATGTGAAAATACAGTTTTGACAATAAACGACCCTGACCATCTTGACTTCAACTTTCCAGGAAAAAGACGGAGATGAGAGTTGAACAAAAGAACTTGTTGCCCCGACACAAATGATTTGAGCACTAGACCCCGATCGTGCCACCTCTTGACTTTCTCCTTGTACATTTTGTTGTTCTCATAAGCTTGAAGTCGAAATTCATCAAGCTCATTCAATCGAAGCATCCTCTTCTTTCCAGCTGCATCCAAATCCAGATTCAATTTCTTCAAAGCCCAATACGCTTTATGCTCCAGCTCCGCGGCAAATGACACCCCTTACCATAAACCAACTGATACGGTGACATCCCTAGCGGAGTCTTGTATGCTGTTCGATACGCCCAAACAGCTTCATCAAGATTCAAAGACCAATCCTTCCTCGATGGACACACAACTTTCTCTTAAATGCGCTTGATCTCCCTGTTAGATACCTCGGCTTGACCATTCGTTTGAGGATGATAAGCTGTAGCAATGTGATGATTCACATTATACCTTTGCATCATAGCAGTGAACTTGCGGTTACAGAAATGCGACCCCTTATCACTGATTATAACTCTTGAAGTTCCAAATCTTATGAATATCTGCTTGTGAAGAAAATTAAGCACCACTTTCGCATCGTTCATTGGCAACGCCTTAACTTCAACCCATTTCGACACATAATCAACCGCCAACAGAATATACTGATTATTATAGGATGAGATTAATGGTCCCATGAAGTCAATTCCCCAAACATCAAAGACCTCAACCTCGAGAAGCATATTAAGAGGCATCTCATCCCTCTTAGACATATTACCCACACGTTGATATCGATCACATTTCAAAACGAACTGGTGAGCATCTTTAAACAAGGTTGGCCAAAAGAAACCTGCTTGCAGAATACGAGCTGTTGTCTTTTCTCCATTATAATGTCCTCCATAAGCCGTTGAGTGGCAATCTCGCAAGATCCCCCCGTTTCTCTGTAAGGAATACATCTCCTGATGATTTGGTCAGCTCCTTGGTGAAACAGAAACGTCTCATCCCACATATACCACTTCACTTCATGTAGAAACTTCTTCCTTTGAGCATAAGATAAATCGGGAGGCATGATATTACTCACAAGGTAGTTCACAATGTCTGCAAACCACGGTTCTTCTTCTTGCACTCCAAACAGCTGCTCGTCGGGAAAAGACTCATTTATTAATGTCTTATCTAATGAAGTAGCATTAGGGTTCTCTAAACACGAGAGATGATCAGTGACTTGATTTTCAGTCCCCTTTCTATCCTTGATTTCTAGTTCAAATTCTTGAAGCAAAAGAACCCATCTAATCAATCTAGGTTTCGAGTCCTTCTTTGAGACGAGATAACGAATTGCAGCGTGATCAGTGAAAACTGTCACCTTAGTCCCAAGTAAATAAGATCAAAATTTCTCAAAACCATAGAAAATAGCCAAAAGTTCTTTCTCTGTAGTAGTGTAATTCAGTTGAGCACCATTTAGGGTCTTGCTAGCGAAGTGGACCACATGAAATATGTTGTTCTTCCTCTTCCCAAGAACTGCTCCAACTGCATAGTCACTTGCATCGCACATCATCTTAAAAGGTTCATTCCAATCATGTACAGTTATGACAGGTGCCGTGATTAAACTCTTCTTCAACGTTTCAAAAGCTGCAAGACACTCGTCATCAAACTTGAAAGGGACGTCTTTCTCTAGTAAACTGCACAATGGCTTCGAAATCTTAGAGAAGTCTTTGATGAAATGCCCATAGAAACCCGCATGACCAAGAGAACTATGAATTCCCTTAACCGAAATAGGAGGAAGAAGATTCTCAATGACCCCCACCTTGGCTTTTTCCACCTCAAGACCCTTACTAGAAACCTTGTGCCCAAGAATAATGCCCTCTCGCACCATAAAGTGACATTTCTCCCAATTGAGAACCAAATTGGTCTCAACATACCTCTTGAGAATGTGTCCAAGATTTTGAAAGTATTCATCAAAAGAATCGCCAAATACAGAGATGTCGTCCATGAACACCTCCACATTCTGGCCAATCATATCAAAAAAAATGGCCATCATACATCTCTCAAATGTGGCTGGTGCACCACACATACCAAAAGAAACTCGTCTGAAGGCGAGAGTACCAAATGGACAAGTGAAGGTAGTCTTCTCCTGATCTTCTAGAGCGATACAAATCTGATTGTAACCCGAATAGCCATCAAGAAGATAGTAGTACTCATGACTAGCCAATCTATCAAGCATCTGGTCAATAAAGGGCAAAGAAAAGTGATCCTTTCTAGTGGCCTTGTTCAGCTTCCTGTAGTCCATACAAACTCTCCACCCCGTGACTGTTCTTATAGGAATAAGGTCATTCTTCTCACTTGTTACCACAGTAATTCCACCTTTCTTTGGCACACATTGAACCGGGCTTACCCATGAACAGTCAGAAATAGGATAGATGATCCCTGCATCTAGCCACTTAAGAATTTCTTTCTTCACTACTTTTTTCATGATCAGATTAAGTCTTCTTTGCTGCTCAACCGTAGGCTTGCTACCTTACTCTAGCAGAATTTTATGCATGCAATAAGAAAGGCTGATTTCCTTGATATCTGCTATAGTCCAAAATATTGCCGATTTAAACTCTCTTAGAAGCCTCAAGAGCTTTTCTCGTCACTACCTGAAAGGTCAGATGCAATAATAACAGGAAAAGTCGATGCATCACCTAAAAATGCATACCTCAAATGCTCAGGTAAAGGCTTAAGCTTAAGAGTGGGAGCTTCCTCAATAGATGGCTTGAGGCGTTTAGGAGCTTTGTTCAATTCCTCCATTCCAAGAGATTCAAAGACATATCAATCTTCCTCTTCTAGGGAGAAGCATTCAAATATTGTAATTGTTCTTCACCTTCGTTATCTTCACTATCTGAATTTCCTAGTAAGGCTTTTTCTAAGGCATCAGACCTTAGCAATTGATCAAGTTCTGAAGTAACCACAAAATCGACCAACTCCACCTTTAAGCACTCCTCATTTTCCATAGGAAATTTCATAGCATTGAACACATTAAAACTTAATCCTGATCCAGCACTCGCATTGTGAGCTCACCCTTCTGCACATCTATCAAGGTTCGACCAGTCGCCAAAAAAGGTCTTCCCAAAATTATGGGAATCTTCTTATCCTCCTCGAAATCAAGAATGACGAAATCAGCAGGGAAGATGAGTTTATCAACCTTGACCAAGACATCCTCCTCAATACCTCGCGGATATGTAATAGAACGGTTGGCCAACTATAAAGTCATATAAGTTGGTTTTGGATCAGGGAAGTCCAAATGTTTAAGATTGACAAATGCATCAGATTGATGCTAGCTCCCAAGTCATATACGCATCTGTCAAAAGACACTTTTCCAATAGTACACGGAATAGTGAAGCTTCTTGGATCTTTAAGCTTTGGAGGCAACTTCTGTTGCAGCACATCTCTGTATTCCTTCGTGAGAGCGATTGTCTCTAAATCATTTAGTTTCACTTTTCGAGAGAGAATACCTTTCATAAACTTTGCGTAACTAGGCATCTGCTCAAGAGCCTCAGCGAAAGGTATGTTGATATGAAGTTTCTTGAACACCTCCAAAAACTTCTCAAATTGCTTGTCCAGCTTTTTCTTCTGCATCCGCTTAGGAAAAGGCGGTGGAGGATAGATCTGTTTCTCCCCTGTATTACCCTCAGGAGGAGTGTGCTCAACAGTAATCTTCCTTGGTTCCACTTCTACTTCCTACTGCTCTACTTCTTTCTTAGCCCCAGCTTCTTCAGTCAATGCTTGAGTTTGTTCGGGATTCGCAACCTTTCCAGACCTCAAAGTGATTGCCTTTACCTGCTCCTTAGCTTCCTTCCTTCCTGGCACTTCAGTGTTACTAGGTAGTGTACCAGGCTTACGATTTAGCAATGCATTGGCAATTTGCCCAATTATATTTTCCAAGGTCTTGATAGAAACATCTTAACTCTTGCACATAAGCTTTAACTCCTCTAATTCAGATTTTTCATTAGCTTATTGCAACTGAAGTTGCTGTCTTTGTGCATATTGCGGTTGCTAAAAACTAGGAGAGTTGTACTGCTTAGCTGGATACTGCTGATAAGGCTGTTGAACCGCATTCTGAGCGTTGCTCCAACTGAAATTAGGATGATTGCGGTTGTTGGGATGATAAGTGGCCGGCACAGGTTGCTGCGAACACTGAAAGTTGCTCACAAACTGAGCTGATTCACTAGAAATTGCACACTAAATAGTCTCATGGGCACTAGCACAAAGCTCACAGACACTAGCGATTTGATTAACCCCATGATTAGCTAAAGTGTCCACCTTCATCATTAAAGCCTTAAGTTGGGCAGCTATAGCAGTTGCTGCATCCAACTCCAGAATTCCTACTACTTTTCCCCGAGTCAGTCTCTGGGAAGGATTCTGGTACTCATTAGCAGCCATCAGTTCAATCAATTCATAAGCTTCATCATAGCTTTTAGCCCACAAGGCTCCTCCTGATGCTGTATCGATCATGGGTCTAGAAGTAGCACCCAATCCATTATAAAAACAATTAATAATCATCCAATCAGGCATGCCATGGTGTGGGCACCTCCTTAGCATCTCCTTATATCGATCCCAAGCCTCACATAGAGATTCTCTAGTTTGCTGAGCAAACTGAGTAAGAGCATTCCTGATTGCAGCAGTCTTCGCCATAGGGAAGAATTTAGTGAGAAACTTTTGAGCAAGATCTTCCCAAGTGGTGATAGACCCTGCTGGTAGAGAATGTAACCAGCACTTAGCTTTGTCCCTCAGAGAGAATGGGAAGAGTCGCAGCTTGATAGCATCTTCAGTCACATCATTGAACTTGAACGTGTCGCAGATCTCGATGAAATCCCTGATGTGCATGTTGGGGTCTTCAGTAGGAGAACCCCTAAACTGAACTGAGTTCTGTATCATCTGAATCGTGCCTGACTTGATCTCAAAAGTGTTAGCCCTGATGGCTGGCCTGATGATGCTTGACTGAATTTCATTGATCTTAGGTTGAGAATAGTCCATAAAAACCTTAGGATCTTCTGCTTGATCTCCCATCACTACTAAAACTGGTTCTTCGACTTTCTCTTCTTCTTCTACCTTCTTTTCTTCTTTGAAAACTTCCCTTCGAACCACCACAACTTCTTCTTCGGCTTTATCCAGAGTTCTCATATGAGTACGCAAACGTGTATGCATACACCCTCGCTAGAGTACCTGAAATAAGACAAGGAAACAAATAAGTAACAATGTCTGAGTCAATGAACTTTAACGACCAATGATGGAAAATACATAAACTAAAAATTAACACTGCAAATCCCCGGCAGCGGCGCCAAAAACTTGTTAGTCGCTAAACACGCGCTGATAATTCACGCAAGTATACGCGTTCGCAAGTAGTATAAGATATAAATCAGATTCGTCCCACAGAGACTGGCTTGGTTAACTAATTAATTTATGCACTTAAGCAACAATGTATGGTTATTATTCAATGCTAAGATGATAACAAATTGAGGTTGTTTATAACTAAGAATTAAACTAACAATTATAACTAAGAGAATAAGAATGGTTGAATTAATATATATGACAAATATGGGATTCTAACTTCATTAAATACTTCATTTAATAGCCTTTTCAATCTTAACCTTAGCATGTAATGGTGATGGCACTAATCAGATAACACGAAACTGCTAAACGCCAACTTTCGTTACACGAATAACATACTACCAGACATCCATGAAAGATATAGAAGCTGAATAGACACCAATTATATGGAGACCCTATATGTCTATAGAATTTGACAACATAACGGTTTAAGCACAAGTTATCTATCTGGATTATATAGGGCAAGTAAGATGGTTAAAATTACCTACGAATCATGCATAACTATAACACATGAACCTATGCTAGCATGGTGAGTTCTAAATCCTTAAATTCATTGTCGCTTCATTAAAGATTAACACATTATCTTATAAGTTCGCGACTCTTATAAGACGAATAAGCACAACTAATACTAGGTTATCATACAATCACCACACACTAAGGCATCAAAACAAATTAACTAAATAAATCCATAAATAAATCCGTTAGAACCCCATGATAACGATTAGCCCATAATCGGACTCATCATCAATGTGGATTCCGATGAAAGCATGGTATAGTAAATGTAGTCTTTATACTTAAATAAAAAAACCAAGTACGAAACAAGAGTAAGGTTCACAAGTAAGAAAACTAGCATCCAAGTTATAACTTAGAACAAAGATTCACAAGTAAAAACAAGATCTTCTTCATCTTCGTTGAATCCGTGCTAAAACGGTCTTCTTACGGCTCTCCTTGCGCTCTGGTACGTCTCTCTCTTGAAAACGTCCTTTATTTGAATATATATAGCAGCCCCCATGCAATCTAGAAGTCCTCCAATTGTTTTCAGAATAGAATTAGGATTCTCTGAATTCGCACTGACACGGGCGCGCACTATCACAGCGCGGGCGCGCTGCCTTTCTGACATCCTGGCGCGGGCGCGCACTTGACCAGCGCGGGCACGCTGTACCTCTGGAAAAAACTTCAGATTTTCTTCTTTTTCTTTGCTGCTTCGAGCCGGCTTTCCACGAGCTTTTATTCCAACACCACCTTGACACCAAATTAGCACCAAAATAATGCTAATTCACCTGATTACCTAGATAATGCCTGAAATGCAAAAACACTAGAAAACACATTAAAACACTTAACAACTTGAGTACAAACGCATCAATTCAAAGCTTGATAGAGCATTATAAAGTGTCATAAATACCACTCAACAGCTCTCCAAACCCGGGTCAGAAGTTTGGGGTTCACAACTCTCTCTCTCTCTCTCTCACACACACACAATATAGACCTGCTTATGAAATAAAATATGCAATGACCTTTCTTTTACATAACCACGGATTGTAACAGGTTAAAGTATGAAAATAAGCCACATCTTTAACTTTTATTACATCGTACCAAATCCCAACTAGTTTAACTTACAACTGATATTGAAATCATTCTTACAAGCTTACATATCTGAAAACCAGACATAAAATCCTGCTAGCTGGATCCATCTCAACCTGGAATCCTAGCTCGTACACTGGACTGGGAATCTTTGCTACCAACCATTTCCTCTTTAACTATAGAATAACATAACAGATTCGAAAGAGTGAGCTAACTAGCTCAACAAGTTATAATAGCAATAACTGAGGTTAAACAATGACCAATTGAAATAAGAGGAATCAAATTTCTTGTTAAGCAATTATTAGAATTGGATATTCATTTTAAATTTTAAAACCAAGGTCAGGCTGTTGATCAGTCCCGCACTAACCCCGAGCAAGGCACACAACTCTGCTCTATAAACTGGATAAAAGGCACATATTGGCCTAATACGACCACGAATCTGGTCTGACCAGGAATCTGGTTCATATAAAGAAAACTATCCAGATCTAAAATAATTCAATATGATAAACATTGTAATTCAATAAAACAGAATCATAATTAATATTTATAAGACATTTGTTTCAGAGCATAATGCAATTTATGAGTATCACCAGGGTATATCAAGGTAAATATGAAGAATGGCTTCAAGCCTGTAGAAGAATCATGTATTAGATGAAAAATGGTTCAATGGTTATACAAGGTATAGATCTTTGATATTATAAGGTATTTTATGGTATATAAGTTTTTGTATGTTCAAGCAATTCCGTTTCAGTGTTTGGTATATGTTGTATATATATTTGTGGGGTAGTATCGTATTTATTTTGTTTAGTATCTAGGTATTTGACAATCAATGGTTCATAATGAATAAGGCTTAAAGCTCAAACATCAAATGATATGATCAGGGTTTAGGGTTAAACAAATTAACTATCACATGCTAATATTGGGTATAATTCAGGTATATTTAAAGCATTTGTAATATTAAATATGAATATCAGGGTATACTTGCAATATATCTAAATGAAGTTTAAGAACACTTGCCTTATCATAATGATTTCCAACTTCGCATGCACTCGTCTAACGGTTCTACTCAACAACCACTTGTCTTTTATTTCTATGCCTCGCTTCTACTCACTGATCACTTGCTTTCTTTTTCTATGCCTTGATTTCTCTGCTAGATATCACAAGTAACTATCAATATTCAATCTCATATTATTCTAATCGTCACATAGACGTCATAAGCTTTTAGCTACCTTCGTTTCACCCAAATCCGATTTACGGATTAAAAGTTATAACCAAAACAATCAAACAATGAACACATAGGCTTATCACATAATAATCAGATAGCACATAGCATGTAAGGTATTCGATAAAAAATGATTTTTCAAAGAACGATCAGGGTTAAAATGATTTTTCTGGTATTTAATACAAAATTTTTGTTAGGAATATGTTGTGAACTTGATGATAAGTTGAACAAAACATCTTAGTAGATTTAAATTAGTGTTTTTGTAGCTCTCGACGGATGATCTACAATAGTCCCGATGGATGATCTTTATAGTCCCGACGGATGACCTCTGAACATCCATCCATCAAGAGTGTAGCTTATGTAATAATAAGTATTGTAGCACATTTCTGCAAATAACAATGTTTTAGTTGTGTAGATGTTATAGGATTCTTTGAGTCATGTTGACTACTAGATTGATATGCTGAATAGGTTGGCTAATTGTAAATATAAGATGTCTTGTAATTTTGTATAAGTGAAATAGAGTCAGGTGGCAGAAAGACTCCCGACGGATGATCTACAAAGGCTCCCGACAGATAATCAACAAGGCTCCCGACGGATGACCAACATAGTCCCGACGGATGATCATAAATTCAGAAGAGCAGTTGACAGTGACAACACAGTCACATGCGTCGGGTGTTTGAAAATGGAATGTGGCAGTCTAATTGCAGGACTTAGAGAACAAAGAAGCATTACCATTTCCATGCAATTATGAAGATATTCAAAGATGCCGGATAGAGTAATGTAGTAGCATGAAGTTAGACTAGATTCAGTTTGTCTTATTGTCTTGTCTTACTATCATATAACTTGGTAATATATAAACCAAGAGTAGCAAGTTGAAAATTATCCAGGTTAGAAAGAAAAACTAGAGAAATAGAAAAAGCAAAATCTGTAAAGAATTTCTCAGTTGTTCTTGTTGTTCAACTTATAAGCAGTTGTGTGCTATTCAAGCATCACAGAGTTCTCATATATATATATACATATATATCTGGTGGATAATTTCAAATCCACCAGAAAGTCTTAAAGCCTTGTGTTTTATTGCTTTGTGTTTTGATTTCTATTTTACTTTCATTCCGCGCTTCTTACAAAATCAAACACAGTTATATATTAAGTAAGAACATTTTTAAAATTAGAAAAAGAAGCCAGAATTACATTCAACCCCCCTTATGTAATTCTGGTTGCATTGTTTGGGAATAACAATTGGTATCAGAGCAAGCTCTTGAAGTACAAAGAGTGTAAGGATCACCACAATCAATAAGATGATCAGAATGGATGTTGGAGTGAAAATTCCATTTCTGGACAAAGACAACTATCACCACTGAAAGGTGAAGATGCACCTACATCTTCTTTCTCAAGATGAAGCTTATGTGGACTGCATTGAGAAAGGTCCTCATGTTCCTATGAGAGCTGCTACAGGAAATGAACCATCAATTCTAAAGCCCAGACATGAATGGTCTGATCCAGACATTGAATAAGTCAGGAAAGATAAAAAGACCATGAACATACTGTTTAATGGTATTGATGGTGATATGTTTGACAACATCATAAACTGTAAAACAACAAAAGAAGTCTGGGACACAATTCAAATTATTTGTGATGGAACTGAGCAAGTAAGAGAGAACAAAATGCAGCTCTTGATTCAGCAATATGTGCATTTTCACTGTGAAGAAAGTGAGTCACTCACCGATATATTTAGTAGATTTTAAAAGCTACTGAATGCTCTCAAGTTGCATGGAAGGTTCTATCAAACAAAAGACTCAAACCTTAAATTCCTTAGATCTCTACCAAAGAAATGGAAGCCCATGATAGTCTCTTTAAGAAATTCTCAAGATTACAAGGAATTCACCTTGGAAAGATTGTATGAAATTCTAAAAACCTATGAGCTTGAAATAGAGCAAGATGAAAAGATGGAGAAAGGAAGGAACAAAGGAGGATCCATTGCACTAGTTGCTAAGCAAGAAAAGAAAAAAGAGATGAAGGTTGAAGCTGTGGAATCTGTATCAAATTCAAGAATCTGTGAAAGCAATGGTAAAGGGCTGGTAGCTGAAAATGAAGAACGGTTGAGCCAAGATGACATGGATGACATAGATGAGCATCTTGATTTTCTATCCAGGAGATTTTCCAAGATCAAATTCAAGAAGAATTTTGGAGCAGCTAAGTCAAACAGAAACATGGTTGATAAGTCTAAATTCAAGTGTTTCAAGTGTGGTTTGGCAGGTCATTTTGCTAGTAAGTGCAGAAAGCCTGATTCTTGTAAAAAGAAGTTTGAGCCTGTTGATAACAAGTAAAAATACTTTTAGTTGCTCAAGCAAAAGGAAAGGGCTTTCATTACACAAAAAAATGACTTGGCTGCAGATGGATTGGATGAAGATGAAGAAATAAACTATGTCAACCTAGCCCTAATGGCCAAATCAGATGAAGCAGAAGTTAGTTCATCCAGTAATCAGGTAATCACTACTAACCTAGCACATTTAACTAAATCTGAGTGCAATGATGCCATTAATGATATATCTACTGAGCTGTATCATTTGCGTGTGTTAGTCGCTAAACACGCGCTAAAATTACACGCAAGTATACGCGTTCACAAGTAGTATAAGATATAAATCAGATTCGTTCCCACAAAGACTGGTTTAGGTTAACTTTATAATTTATGCACTTAAGCAACAATGTATGGTTATTATTCAATGCTAAGATGAATAACAAATTAAGGTTGTTTATAACTAAGAATTAAACTAACAATTATAAGTAAGGGAATAAGAATGATTGAATTAATATTTATGATAAACATGAAATTCTAACTTCATTAAATACTCAAGAAGAATGTCTGTATAGCAGCTTTCTCTCAAAGGAAGAACCAAAGAAGGTAGAAGAAGCTCTGTTGGATCCTGATTGGTAACTGGCTATGCAGGAGGAGCTAAACCAATTTGAAAGGAACAAGGTATGGAAGCTGGTATCCAAGGCTAAAGGAAAGAATCCAATTAACACCAAGTGGGTATTCGAAAACAAGATGGATGAAAATGGCATAGTTATCAGGAACAAAGCTAGATTGGTTGCTAAGGGCTACTGTCAACAAGAAGGAATAGATTTTGATGAAACTTTTGCTCCTGTTGTAAAACTTAAAGCCATCAGGATTTTCTTAGCCTATGCAGCTCATGCCAATTTCAAAGTCTATCAAATGGATGTCAAAAGTGCCTTTCTGAATGGAGATTTGGAGGATGAAGTATATGTCAGTCAGCCTCCTGGTTTTGAAGATCCAAATTTTTCAGAATATGTCTACTATCTTTTGAAAGCACTTTATGGATTGAAGCAAGCACCTAAAGCCTGGTATAATACTTTGTCAAAGTTTCTCTTAGAAAATCACTTCACAAGAGGTACTGCTGACAAAACTTTATTCTTTAGAAATGTTAATGGCTCTAGCATACTTGTTCAAATTTATGTAGATGATATTATATTTGGCTCTACAGATGAAAAACTTTGCAAAAAGTTTGCCAAATTGATGCAAAGTAAGTATGAAATGAGCATGATGGGAAAACTAACTTACTTTCTTGGTTTACAAGTTAAGCAAGTTAGTGATGGAATATTTATTAGTCAAACCAAATATA
This sequence comes from Apium graveolens, assembly GCF_009905375.1. Classification (NCBI taxonomy): domain Eukaryota; kingdom Viridiplantae; phylum Streptophyta; class Magnoliopsida; order Apiales; family Apiaceae; genus Apium; species Apium graveolens. Next base: position 184,065,536 of record NC_133656.1, on the reverse strand, counting down.
TTTATGATCTTTTAAAGAAGTTTGATCTAATGGATTACACATCTGTAAAAACTCTCATGGCCACGACAATTAAACTTGAATTAAACACTGCTGAAAAGTCTGTGGATATTTCAAGCTATAGATGCATGGTTGGCTCACTTTTGTACTTAACAGCTAGTAGATCAGATATAATATTTGTTACTTGTCTTGGTGCTAGATTTCAGGCTGATCCTAGAGAGTATCATTTAATAGCTGTAAAGAGAATTTTCATATATCTCAAGGGAACACCAAAACTTGGCATTTGGTACCCTAGAGATTATGGTTTTGATCTAACTGGTTATTCAGATGTAGACTATGCAGGGTGCAAGATTGATAGAAAAAGCACTACAAGAACCTGTCAATTTCTAGGAAACAAGCTAGTATCCTGGTTCAGTAAAAAGCAAAATTCCGTCTCTACTTCTATAACTGAGGATGAATATATTGCTGCTACCTGCTGGCAGTTGTTCTGCACAAATTCTATGGATGAAAAACCAATTGTTGGACTATGGTCTACAAGTGGACAAAATTCCTATTTCTGTGATAACACAAGTGCAATTGCCATTACTGAAAATCCACTAGAGCATTCAAGAATAAAGCACATAGAAATTAAGTATCACTTCATTAGGGAACATGTAATGAGTGGTACTGTAGAACTCCATTTTGTTCCAAGTGAGAAGTAACTTGCAGATATCTTTACCAAGCCACTTGATGAATCCACCTTCACTAGGTTGGTAAGTGAGTTACGTATGCTTAATTATTCTTAAATTATTTGTGATAATTTTGCAAGTTGAAATGAATTCAAAAATTTAATTGTTTTTTCTATTTTGGATGAAAATTTGGCTAAGTCAAATTTTACATCTCGACGGATGTTCCTTATCCATTGAATTTGATCATCCGTCGAAATAGAATATCTTGGTAGAAATTAATTACTTTTCTGGATTATTTTAAACCTGACGGATAATTGCTTTATTCTCATCCGTCGAATTATTTACATCTTAGCCGTTAAAGTTCTGAACATTATCCATCAGATATACTTACAGTCTGTAAGTATATCACGACGGATAATTGACAGAATTTTGACAGTTATTTTACTTTTAAACGACTATTTTGGGCAATTCTCATTGGGTCTTTAATTTTTACCTCTAATTTTTATCCCATTTTATCTGAGAATACATAAAAGCCTTACTTCAAGTTTATTCTAGCTTTTATCTTTCTCTATTGCAATTAACTGCTCTCTTCTTCCTCAAAGCAAAACCCTTTTTCTCTCTGCAAATTTCCTTGCTTTAACAATGGCACCAGTAGTCAAGATCATGTTTCAGTCAGGATTCATTTATGAAAAGAACAATTTCGTGGCTCTTGTAAACAAAGAAATTCCAGCCTTTGAGGATTATCACAAAATGATGGATTTTGTGAAGGGATGCAATCATTTTCTGAAGGGATGCAAGCTTAGTTATGCCATGCTGGAATCATCCACAATCTACTGTGAAGTTGTGGAGGAGATGTGGGCCACTGCTGTGTATCAAGAAACTGACAAAACAATAACTCTCTCCATTAAAGGTAAGGAATTCTGCATTTACAGTGATACTATCCAAGCATGCTTTAAAATTTCTGAAAACACTACTACTAAACCCCACACAGATGCTGAGTTAGTTAATTTGCTTAATTCTATTTGATATGCTCTTCCTACCTCTAAATTAAGTGAGATTAGAAGACTAGGTCTTAGAAAAGAGTGGAGTTTTCTATGTGATGTAGTTACCAAGGTGTTTTCTGGTAAAATAAGTAACTTTGATTCTATTAATACTGCTATGCTTAACATGCTCTACATGTAGCTTACTAATAATTACTATAATTTTAGTGATGCTATCATGTTTGAGTTGGGTTTCAAGTTAGGGGAGATCAAAAAGAGGTCTAGGCATGTTTATTATGCTAGATTCTTTATGATTATTGCTAACCATATTTGTGAGGATCTTGTGATTGAGAACCCAACCAACAAACTGAATTGTTGGGTTCAAGAAAGAAGAGTAATTGCAGATTTAAACAGGGCTGATCACCACAAAGAAGTTCCCCTTGTTTATTTTCCTATCATGGAGGGCCCTCAGGTAAGTGAGGTAAATACTTCTGTCTCTATTCCTTTCATATCTCAAGTTTCTTTGCCATTGACTGTGGCTATGGCATCTGTGTCATTGACCCAACAGATGCCTACCCAAGCCATAAAATCCAAAACTTCAAAAATCAAATCAAAGAAAGCACACTCTGGTGTCTCTCAAAAGATGTCAGTTTCAAAAGCCACCAAAACCAAAGAGGGGAGTGTGAAGGATGGTAAGGTTGGTGAGGGACAGGGTGAACATAAAAGAAACCCTAAGAATAAGAATGGTGAGGTGAGTGTACCCAAACCTAGCCACACCACAGTTTCCCAACAAATTATGGTGCTTAATAAGGAAATTAGCACATCTCTAGTTTCATCCTCCCAAAAGGATGTTACTATTGAAACAAGCTCCCAACCAGGAGCACATGCTAAAAGGGTTAGGGACACAGATTCACGTCAAACTTATACAAGAAAGAAGAAGGCTAGAAAACTTGGGGATGCACAGGGATCACACACAGTGCAAACTGCAGCTAAAGACTCAGTCACTGCACCTTCTCAAATTCAGTTTGATGCGGCTCCAATAGATGTGGAGTCACAACCAAAATCTTTAACAATAGAAGCACTAAACACACAAAACTCTCCCACCAATTCTCTGGATGTGGACATGATTCACACATGACTTCTTGATTCTCCTTCTTTAACTCTGTTGGAGAAGCCAAAATTTAATGCAAGTGAGCATCATCTTTTAGATGATTTGTTAGCTCACTTGCCAATTCTTTCAGGAACTGTTGAGACTTCTGTGCCTAAATTATCATCAATCTGCACAGAGTCCACAATAGTTTCCACTCCAAACTCTATCATTTCCTCTATTTCGGTGGATATTGTTCATCCGTCGGCTAGTGATTGTATCCCGACGGATGTTCCTAACAACAGTCATTCATTGGCTATCTTAACTATTACCTCGACAGATGTTTCTCATCTGTTGGTACTCACTACACAAGCTGAATTTTCAAAAACTGTTTCAAGGGTAGATGAGCTAGTAGTTGTACAATCACTCCTAGGATTGAGGGAAGGGAGTCAACAGAGTGAGAGGCTGAGTTGCTCTCAGGCAAAATAAGAGGAAAAGAGAGAAATTATGCAGGTTATTTCTTCCAGCCTGGCAAAAGTGAGTGAGGGGAGTTCCACCTTAGTAGGTGAAGGTGAGGGTGTGAGGGTAGTGAGCCAAGAGGAGCCCTTGATGCAAGAATATAGTGAAAATGAGAGAAATACAGGTACTGGACTTTAGGAAGATCCCATTGTAAGTGAGTTAATGGATGTCAATGAGGTTGACAAGAAAAAGCTATTTCAGCAAGAATATCAAGTTGTCTTAGACTCTATTTCTTATGAAGCTGAGGAATTTACTCATCCTGTGTCAGCATATCAAGCTTTAGCTGAACAGGATAATATGGCTGCTGAAAGGATGTTAAACTTGGTGCATACTACTGCTTCGATGCAAAGGGCCAGTGATGCTATAACTGCTATGCCTTCCACAGCTGGTAGTGACTTTGAATTGGCTGAAGAATCATTTGGGGATGATGGTGAGGATGATGAGGATAATGAGGATGATAGCATGAGCGTTGGGCAAGATGCAGACATTTCTTCCTGGATGCTAACCAAAGACTGTTCATATTCACATCTCCAATCCACCTTATTCAAGCTTATTCATGACACCCAAATAGCAATTTAAGCATTCACAAGTGCCATCACAAAAAGTGTAACACCCCCAGATCCGGGGTCAGGGATCCGGGTTGTCACGAGTTCCATTTCCCTTAATAATACTTAACCTTAACAATCAACCAACTGCTGCATACTGTGACCCCACAATATACACACACACACACCACAAGTTATAGTCTCAGAGATGAATACCAAAAATAACACAAGTCATTTTACTCCACAATTATAAACCATTTCACCTCAAAAGGGTTTCTGAATAATTTACATATTCTTTGTCATTATTACAATTCATAATATACATAAGTCTTCATCAATAGTTGATTACCTAGCCTATTGGTAGTTCCTACCTCAGCTACGGCGGCATCAACGCTTCCAGAAAACTGCGGAACGTTTTCTAACCGCTTGTGAATTGGAAGCTTGGTCCTGTTCATCTTTTCTATCTATTGTTGTGTGATGAAAGAAGAAAGCAACGGTGAGCAACAAGCCCACCGAAATAATATGTATAATAATTAACAATATATGAGCATTCTCATAGTAGTCATGAAAGTCTTGGTCAAGAAGAAATGAACCAAGTTGATATCTTAACGCGACCAAGTCACAAAATATTCAGTATATATATACATATATACTTTTCACAATCTTTGAAATCCTCTGACATGTATAATATACATAGAGTTCCAGTTTATAACTGTATAAAAATATCGTTGCAAGGTGATCTCATATATCTAACCTTGTCTCAACGTTTTTCTGAAAATCTTTGTCATTCATAAGATAATCATTAACTGGATATAAGTTGAAAAGATGAAGTTACAAGATACTCTAATATACTTATATCTTTTCCGAATACTACTTGAACCACCACCGTTCAAGGTATAAATAGTTTCGAAAGTTCATCACATAGATGGGACTACAAGATAAGACTTGAATAGATTCAATCCTTGAAATGTTGTTTAAAAGAAATGAAGTTACGAGATACTTCATTTGAGGGAAACATCATTATAACCGTTTGACCCTATCAATGCCTCAGCAATCACCCATCCGTAGCCTTTCGATCGAATCCTCCGGGTAGTGTTGCAGAAATATCCAAACTGGATGATGAACTCATTACGGGAGTTTGCCGCGTCAGGAAGACCACTTACGATGATCAGTCGCAGTAGTGCAACCCCACCATTTTCTACATGTAGAGGAGAACCTGTCGGATTTACTTGTCAATCGAACACTGGACTCCTAAGAAATGGACCGTCTTAGCAGAACTTCCAGGCCATTTGGGCCAATATAATAAGGCTGGGTCGGCGCCACTCGACCACTTACGCCACTCCTAGTTCAGATGAAATCCATGACTCTGAAACGTAAAGCTTGTCCCCCCTTTCCCCAAGTAGAAACTTGTTGATACGGCTCCACCAAGAAGTCGTATCTAGTTGGAAAGGAAAACTCACCGATATTTCCCAGGCGGTGCCTGTTAATGGATTAACTTGTTCTAAGAATTTTATTTCCCGAGTGTTGGGTAAGTAATCAAAAACTCTTTTATCAAAACAGCAACCTTGTTGCGAATATAAAATATGCCACAGAGCCGGATCCCTCAGGTTTTGAGCGAGTATTTAAATCCCCTTCGAAAGGAGGATCTTAAATATAAAAATGAGTTTTAGGATCCGCCCTAACTTTTAAAATCATTTTGAAGACTCGAAAATATTTTAAAGAATGTTTAGAGTAACGCTAATTTAATAAAATAAATCAGTCCCGATATGTTAGAAAGTATCTGAATGTTATTATTTAAATAATATTCCCATAAGGATGATCCTTATAAAAATAATCGAGGTAGGAGTTTTAAAACTCATACTTGAAATGAATAATAAATAACCAAAGATATACTTATACGAAAGTATGATCTTTATTTGAATAATCGAAAATAAGTTTGATTATCGAAACATTATTCTTTAGTAAAATAAAGAATATTATGTAATAAATAAGCGGAGTCATAAGTCCTCAAATGAATATTTAAAATAATATTCATTAAATAAAATAAACGGAGTCTTAAGTCCTCGAATGAATATTCAAAATAATATTCATTAATTAAACTAAACGGAGTCATAAGTCCTCGAATGAATATTCATAATAATATTCATTAAATAAAATAAAGTTATCGAATAAACCTTATTCGAATAATAGTTTTGAAAACTATTCATATATATATATATATAAATATATATATTATACTCGGGAACATCGACTCCCGGTTTAGAAAATGTTCACCTTTGGGTCCCCTATACTAAGGGTATACACAACTACTACTTATCTCTAGTATAGGTATTATGCAATTTATAAGCAATTGAATCAACAATTAGATATCAAGATTACAAAACAGGCATGCATATATACCATATCAACATGCTCCAATATATCGCAAAATTTGCTAATAACCATCATGCATCTATCACAAGATAATGCATATACATATATACATCACAACAACAGTATAACGGGTAGAAAACTTGCCTGAGTGTTCCCAGATAGACTTAAGCTTAGAGTGGGTCCGATAACCTATGAACAGCAGCATAAGTTAGAATTAAACCCCGGTCGCTTAAGAAACTAGACTTTAACCAATTGAACCCTAACGTTCGCTTATGGTCACTCCTACGCTTAACGAATCACATAAGTCGTTCAAGTACCCTCGGCTCCACCATTTTTAATAAATTAACCATTAAGAATTTTAAGGCGATTCTTTCGCGAGTACTCTACCAACTTCCTAATCCACTTTACATAATTGTTTCGTAATCCAATTAGTCTTTTAGGGGCCTTAACCAAGGTTTCAAAGTAAGGCAAGGGGTAATGGTCCGTTCGCGAAACGCCGTTACTTAAAATGGTCATTTCTCCTAAACCGTACATCGGATTCAAGCGAACCACATATCAAAACGAAGCTCGTAACATGAACTATCTAATCATGGCAATGGTCAAAACCTAACAGTGAGTTCACGGGTTCTGATGTTAAGAACAAAAGCAGTCTAAGGTAAATCGGGCATTACAACGGCTATGTTTACGCGATTACCAAATTTAAACCATTCCAATCAATTCACAATTCAACCCACAATCACCACTACAACCAAACTTCATCCATTATTTACTACAACAGCCCCAACAACTCAAGATTTCCAATTTATACTACTTCTCAATCATGAACTAAGAGCTTACTTAAGTTCATTAACTAATAATCAAGATTTACCATTCCAAAAACATTACAAAACCAACCAATCTCTAAATATTCAATAACCATGCTTCTCATGAACTATACTACTCATAACAAGCTCTTAACATTCAATAACTATGCTAGGTTAAGAGATTATACCTTCCTTGTGAGTAGGAGTAAGTAATGAGCTTGGAACAACCTTGGAAAATCCTTACTAAAGCTTTATCTAAACAAAAACACAAGATCAAAATTTCAAGTTCTTGAAAAACACTATTCACTCTCTTCTTCCATGAATTATTGGAAGAGATTGTGAAGGAATTGGAAGCTTAGATTCATAGGATATCTATATCTATGTACAAGGAACCTTAGATAATTACCTCACTAATTAACAAGGCTTGGAACTTGGTTTTTGAATTTTCTTCTTCCTTGAAATGGAAAAGGTCGAGAGCTTCTTCATGAAAAGGTGAAGTCAAAATGTGTATTTGTGATTTGAATTGTTTTGTTGGTTGTTTTGCCTTTTGTTTTGCTTAATTACCTTTTAACCATGGTAAATTTTGTGTGGTTTATAATCAACCAACACTTCCTTCCCTTTGGTCATGCTTATGTCATCCTCCTATGTCATCTTCCCACACTTGTCCTCTTCTTGTTGGTATGGTGACATCATCATCACTAACCTCTTTGATTAGCTCCTAATTACTTGGCTAATGACCGCTGATTTGTTATACGGGATGCTTAACTTTCGTTCTCGTTTATCGTTTGAGGGATCATACCCGAGATCTTATTACTTGGGTTTCCTTAACCTTTCTCAATATATTATATTCCTTTTATGATCCTTTCTTATAATCCTTAAATTTAAATCCTTTTTATCCTGTTACCTTATACTCAATTCTTTCGGTATCTGGTGGATTTTCGGGGAAAATCAAAGTGTTCGAATTTGGATTCTGACGATCTTTACATACATGTAACACCCCCAGATCCGGGGTCGGGGATCCGGGTCGTCACGGTCTTTCTTTCCACAATATCACTTCACTTAATTAATAATAAATAACCTTATGCTGTGACCCCACACTAACACACACCACAACCCGTTATAGTCTCAGAGATGAGATTTAAATAAGTACAAGTCTTTGAATCCACAATTTAAAAGTTATTACAACCCAAAATGATTACTTGATAAATTTACAGTTAATTGCCATTATCTGCCACAAGTTATAATTATACATAATTGATTCTCAAAAGCAGATGGTCTAATCTACAATAGATCTACCTCTGCAGCTATAGCAGCTACGACATCAACGGGAAGACGCGGAACGCTTTCCACGCGCTTGCGCTGGGTCTGCTGGAGTCTGGTCATCTTTCCTAACTGTTGTTGTGTGATGAAAGAAGAAAGCAAGGGTGAGCAGCAAGCCCACCAAAATAATATGCATAATTATTTACAGTATATGAGTCTACTCATAATACTCATGAAAGTCTTGGTCAAACGAAATGAACCAAGTTTGATATCTTAATGCGATGAAGTCGCAAAATATTCAGTATATATACATATATACTTTTCAAAATATTGGAAGTCCTCTTCCATGCATAATATACACAGAGTCCCAGTGTATAACTGTATAAAAAAATATCGTTGCAAGGTGATCTCATATATCTAACCTTGTCTCAACGTTTTTCTGAAAATCTTTGTCATTCATAAGACAATTATTAATTAGATATAAGTTTAAAAGATGAGGTTACCAAATACCCCAATATACTTATATCTTTCCCAATACTACTTGAACTACCACCGTTCAAGTTATAATCAATTTCAAAAGTTCATCCCACTGATGAGACCACAAGATAAGACTTGAATAGATTCAATCTTTGAAAGATTATTGAATGAAAAAGTTATGAGATACTTTATTTAGTCCCGATATATATATAACCACATATATATATCCCTTTAAACATTTCCTGGAACCTCTATTATGTGAAGTATGAACAGAGTTCGAAACATCCAATGAATTTTGGAAAGGAAAAGAATTTTGGCATAAACCCGATATCCTGCTGATCAGGCAAAGATACCAATAAGTAACCTTTTCTACTAGTAGATGGACGAATTCCCCACTGGTCATCACCCTGGTCATAATTAAGACCTATGCTGGACTGCCACTCAGCCACCTATGCATTTGATGGACTCCCACTGAGCCACTTACACAATAATAGACCGTACCTCGGCCTGTCGCTTATGCCGACTCAATGAGAGGGGCTTACTTCCCGAACGTTGGGCAAGTAATCAATTCATTTACCAAATCTGCAACCTTGTTGCGAATATAAAATACACCACAGAGCCGGATTCCCCAGGTTTTGAGCGAGTATTTAAATCCCCTAAAAAGGAAGATCTTAAATATAAAAATGAGTTTTTGGGATCCGCTCTGACTTTTAAAAATCATTTTGAAGACTCGAAAACACTTTAAAGAGTGTTTGGAGTAAGGCTGATTTAATGAAGTAAATCAGTCCCCAGAATATTTTAGAAAATGACTGAATATTATTATTTAAATAATATTCCCATAAAGAATAATCTTTATAAAAATAATTGAAGTAGAAGTATTAAATTTATACTTGAAACGAGTATTAAATAACCCAAGATATACTTATATGAAAGTATTATCTTTATTTGAATAATCGAAAATAAGTTTGATTATTTACACCTTATTCTTTAATAAAATAAAGAATATATTTCCGCAAATAATCGGAGTCATAGATCCTCATATGAATATTCAAATAATATTCAATAAATAAAATAAGCTGAGTCATAATACCTCGAATGAATATTATAAATAATATTCATTAAATAAAATAAAGGAGTCATACATCCTCAAATGAATATTCAAATAATATTCAATAAATAAATAAAAGGAGTCATAAGTCCTCGAATGATATTCGAAATAATATTCAATAATAAAATGAAGTTTAAAGTTATCGAATAAACCTTATTCGATTAATAGTTTGGAAAACTATAACCATATATATATATAAATATATATATATATATATATATATATATCCATATCCATATAAAATCTACTCGGGATCCTCGACTCCCGGTTTTAGAAAATATTTTCACCCTTGGGTCCCTATACTAAGGGTATATGCAAGATACAACTATCCTCTAGCATAGGTATTATCAAATAAACCAACAGATATATATCTCAAGAATATAAAACAGGCATGCATATATACCATATCACATGCTACAATATATCGCAACATTTGCTAAATAACAATCATGCAATATCACAAGATAATGCATATACATACATTTACATCACAACAACAGTGTATCGGATAGAATACTTGCCTGAGTGACTGGGGGTTACGAATGGCTCGGGACGAGTCTGGTAACCTATAAACAACAAGTAAGTTGGAATTAAACCAAAGTCACTTGTGAATCTATACTTTAACTAACTTAGACTCTAACGCTTGTTTTGCGCTCACTGATTCGCTTAAGTCACTCGGGTACCCTCGGCTCCACCATTTTTAATAATTTAACCTTTACGAGTTTTAAAGCGATTCCTTCGCGAGTGACTTACCAACTGCCTAAAACACTTACCATAAATGTTTCATGCATTAATTAACCCTTTTTGGTCTTTAACCTACATTTCAAAGTAAGGCGAGGGAAAAAGTTTCGTTCGTGAAACGCCGTTACTTGAAACGGTCGTTTCTCCTAAACCGTAAATCGGAATCGGACGAACTACATATCAAAACGAAGCTCGTAACATGAGCTATCTAAACATGGCAGTGGTCACAATTTAGCAGGGGGTTCTCGGGTCCTAATGCTATGCACAAAAACAGTCCAAAGAAAATCGGACGTTACGACGGCTATGTTTACGCGATTTCCAATATTTTAAACCATTCAAACCCATTCCAAATCAACCCCAAATCCAACCTCAAACCCATCATACAACAAACATCCATCCTTATCACATCATAACAACCCCAACCAATTCAATTTAATCATTCATACTTATGCCTAAACTTAACTTTAATCATACTTAAGTTCTTTTATTCAAAACCACAACATTTACCATTTATACTTATTCCTCACATGAACTAAAAGCTTTACTTAGGTTCTTTAACTAATTACCAAGATTTACAACTCCAACAATACAATCAAAACCAACTAATCTCTACAACTCAACCAAACTTCAACCATTCAAGCATCATGCTTCACATATGCTAAATCAAACACATTCAATCCTAATTACTCAAAACTAAAGCTAGGGTTTGTAGTTTATACCTTCCTTGGAGAGTGGAGAATCAAGAGGATGGCTTGGAATCACCTTTAAAGCCCTTAACCAAGCTTAATCTAAACAAAACTTCAAGAACACAATTTTTAGTTCTTGAAAACACTATTCACCATCTTCTTTGATGATTTATAGAAAAAGATTGGCTTGGAATTAGAAGCTTAAACTTATAGGAAGTATGTAACTTAACTAGGAGGAGCTAGGATAATTACCTTGGAAAATAACAAGTGGAGGAGCTTGGACTTTCAAAAATTAAGAAACCCACCCGAGAGCTTCATGAAGAATGGAGAATTTTGTGTTTTGTTTGATGAAAATGAAATGATTTGCTTGGTTGGTTGATTTGGTTTTGTTTTTGCTTTAGTGAATTACCTTCTTGCCCTTGGATTTGTGTGGTTACAAAGCCACCACACCTCCTCCTTCCCATGTCATGCTTATCTCATCCACATGATGTCATCCTTCCTTCCTTGTCTTCTTTCTATTGGTTGGATGACATCATTCCCATTAATCCCTTTGATTAACTTCCTAATCGTTTGCCTAATGACCGCTGATCTGCTATACGGTTCGCTTAACTTTCGTTCTCGTTTTATCGTTTGAAGGATCATACCCGGGATCTTATTACTTAGGTTCCCTTAACCTTTCTCAATATATTATATTCCTTCTATGATCCTCTTTTATAATCCTTTAATTTAAATCCTTTTTATCCTGTTACCTTATACTCAATTCTCTCCGTATATTGTGGATTTCCGGGAAAAACCAAAGTGTTCGGAATTGGATTCTGACGATCTTTACATACACTTATATACTTCATAGAGTACTAATAATATCCCATAAGATCAATAACAGAACCCCTACATAGCGTGGCATGAAAAGTTTTCTCGTTCAGCAAAAACACTATTCATAAGGGTTTCAAAATTTTCCAAAAATTGGGGTTATTACAATACACTTATATACCATATAGAGTACTAATAAGATCTCAGAATAACAATAGAAGAACCCCTACATAGTGTGGCATAAAAAGTTTTCTTATTCAGCATAATCAGCAAAAACACTATTCATAAGGGTTACAAAAAGTTCAAAATTTTGGGGTTATTACAAAAAGGTTACTCAAAACACACCTGGAATCTCTAAAGTTGCACAAGATTCAGGCTCTCCAACACAGTCAAAATGTGGATGAAATCAAGCAAGACATTTCTGATGTCAAACAAGATTTTGTAGCAAGGTTGGATGCTAGACTTCCAGGAACCACTATGACTGAAATAGCTCAAAAGCTAAGGAAGGAAGCTGACTTGAACAGAAAGGTTGAGGCCATGGACTCTAGACGGACAATTGTGGAGAAGTCAGTGGCCAAAATACTTGCAAATCAGGAAGCTCAAACTGGTCTGATTCAACTTGGTGGTTGCACAACTCTCTACCTCTACTCAACTTGATGCTAACAAAAAGGGGGAAAAAGATTCTATCATCCCAGTTAGTCAGGGGAGTCAACAAGTGAGGGGGAGAAAATGCTCAAGATTCAAATCAGTAAAGTGATTATGCCAGCAATTACTTTCTGTAAGCCATCAGCTATGGATAGCATTGATCTAATCAATCTAGCAACAACAAAGCTGGAATCAAGTGACAAATTGAAAAAGATTGATATAACAACAGTTGAGAAAGAGCTGGATGATAAATGGAAGCAAATTGATGAAGAAATCCAGAAGAAGTTTAGTCCAATTGAGAAGAAAGACAAGGTCTTTTCTCACTTCCCTCAATTGAGACAAATTTCTGTGAATAAAATGAGTCTGGGTAATTTGGAAAAGGGTCAACCTTCATGTATAAAGTCTCCAAAAGCTAACTTGGTTTTGAAGCCCAAAAGAAATTATCCAAAGTCATATGACAAGAATCCCATGGACCTTATGTATGAGACTCCAAGGCCAGATGAAAAGAAGCTTTTGGCAAGGTCCATTGCATTCTTCAAAGATTCAGTTGACTCGGTGCTAAAGAGAAAAATTGCTAAGATCTACAGGAATGGGAAAGAAATCTGTGTGGTGGCTGGACACCCTCAGTTTGCAGAAGCTAAGAAGGAATAAAAAGAGAGAATCAAGCAAGAAAAGAAGCAAGCTGCTTTAGATGCTAAGAAGCTCAAACAGAAGAAAAAGCAAGTTCTTATAATAGCCAAGCTCCAAACTGTGAAAACTGCAACTGAGATTTCTGAGAAACAGCCTGTGGTAGCTGGAGATCAGGATCAGAAAATGCACAAGGAACCTCAACAGAAAAGGAAGTTCAGATACAAGATTCTTCCCAAAAGAATGTTGGATTTGATGATGACAAGATGGAAGATTACATTCCCAACCAGTCTACATCTACAACTCAAACATCCAAGCCCTCAGTGGTGCATAAGGAATTTAAGGCGGATCCTACAAAGAATTTTCATGGTGAGCCTATAGTTCCCAAGGATGAGACAATAAACTGGGAAAGTTTGCCTCTTCCTGAACTTAATTTACCAATCTTCAACAAGCTAAAGAAGACAAAGACAAGAGCAATCAAGAAGGTCAAGCCTGTGAAACTCAAAACCAAAACCTTAACCAAAGCTCAACCAACTATCAACAAGGGAGATCTTCTATACATCTGTGATATCAAGGAATTTTCAGATATCAATATCTACATGGATGAATTAGAAAAAGTGAGGGGAATTAATGCTCACAGAAATCTCCCTGAAAGACTGGTGTTCAAATACAAGGGTGGGAAAGAGATCATATGGCCCCTTCACAGGATTCTTCAAGAAAGTTGTACTGTTTTGATAAATATCTTCTCATCTTTCAAGAGAATTTTTGGATTCAATGTGACTGCCAAGAAATTGGTTCTAAAGAAGATAGAAGAACTAAGGAACTGAAAAGCCTCAAATGCACTCCCAAGGACTCTATCAATTCCTTTCACATGAAATACAGGGAACTTGAGGCCTTACTGGCTGATGAAATTCATGGATGATAAAGGTGTTTGGAGATTCTTCATACTGGATGATCAATTGAGCATCTCAAGCAATGAGACTCTATTGGAAATGCAAGGAAATCTGGATCTATCAAATGCTGAAGAATTTGAAATTCACAGACAACTCCAAAATCAGATAGAAGAAAACAACTGCAAGCTTGGGAAGAAATCAAGACAATTAAGGAAATAGAAAACATCTGGTCAGACTAGAGGAGCACCTTTGTAACATCCGGGATATCGCGTATAATTATTTTATCAATAAATAATTTTTATATGATTATTATGTGATTTTTGGTGAATTATCTAGTGATTGGTGTGGATATGTGAATGCTTATATCTGATACAGTATAAGTATGTTAATTTTATTATGACCAGAATAAAATATAGATAATTACGGTATTTTTCTGGTAATTATTGGGCTGTTATATGATTTTATATTGATTTATGAATTTATTTATTATTTTCTGAATAATTACCAAATTTTTTTTATAAAGTCAGGAATCATCCGACTTCAACTGTTTTTACGTTTTTACAACCCGAAACTCTTCCGAAAACTCCTTCCTAACCTAATCTGGCAATTCCAGACATTTTCCGTGTTTTGACTTTTTTGATCCGGATTATGGTTTGACCCGTGCGCGGCCTGGCGCAAGATTTTCGATACGATAATCATTTCGGTGAATCAACAAAACCCATATTCTCGAAAGACGGGATATTATTACGTTATTCTCATATATAGTGTTTTATAAGAAGCCTGGTTTGGATAATTATCCAATACGGGTATCAAATCGGATCATTTTTGTAGTTACTTAGCGGTTAATTAACTAATTTAACGATCCAAAACGAACCAAAATTTCAAAAATATATATAGCCCTTTTATCATTTCATTTTATTCGTATAATCACAATAAGTCAGTAAAATCCCCTAAAATACAGAGAAAATATCGAATTCATGTCGTGTTCTTGAGAATCAAACGTACGAACGAATGCGTTATCGAACTCCGATTCGGGTGTGCAATATATCAAATCGAAGCTCTCGAAAAGTCCTTTCATAATCAATCATCCGTTTTTATGCAGAAATCAAGGTATTTTTCTTATTAAATTGTTTTACTTCGAATTTATTAAAGATTAAATTATGAAAATTTGTTCTTGATGTTGTTGATATGACAGTACGCCATAGATTGGATTCTGCAATCCCAAAAAACCGTAACTAAAGGCCAAAAAAGCGTTGCTAAAGGCCAAAAAAAGGCTATGGCGACTCTTTTTCGGGGTTGCAATTTTAAGCGTTGCAATAGAGTTTTTTGCAACCCCGGTGACACCCTATTACAACCCTTGGTTATCCGATACAGAAACGTGCTACTGCAACACCAATGGGGTTGTAATAGGTCTTGAAAAGTGTTACAATAGGGTTTGGGCTATCTGTACAATATTTGTGGGCCCCACAATGAGGCCCATATGTGGGGTATTGACGCAACCTTTTTGCAACGCTTTTTAGTGTTTTTTGCAACATTTTTAGTGTTTTTTTGCAACATTTTACACTGATTATTAGCAACACTATAAAGACATATTGCAATGCTTTTACAAAAAAAAATGCTAGGAACTGTTTGTAAATTAGCATGCCCATAAATAAGACATTGTCTTAAAACCAACAAAATTCATCAACCATAACACCAGTTACCCCATCAGAACCTTCATTCAAAGATAAACAAAAGTTATATATCATACACTAAAACCTATACTAGACTGTGAAAACTCTGTTCTAGTAGAAGAATAAATTGAAGCTTTGTCCTGATTTACAAAATAAAACCAGAATCGATATTATGGTTAAAATCAGATGGCAGCTGAAACTTCATTTGCTGATATTTCTTTCTTCTTTAGTGATTTTAGAGGTTCCTGTACAGTAACAACTTTATTTGGTACCATTACTAGAGTCATGCTTCTTTCTCTGAAGCTTTTGCTCTCTTCAACTGCAAGCTGCAAAGGAGGCCGATAAAAAATGCAAACAATTCAGTAAGAGAAAAAGGGAAGGTCTTAAATATGATGATAAGTTAATATATAACTTGATAGATTTATAGCTTTGGAAATTAAGAATTTATATTAAAACACTATCTGCGGAAAGAAAGTCACGAGTTGCTTCCGCTAAAAGCTGCTCTTCTTAGAATAAATATTAATGAAATGATTTTTGTTTCAGGTGCAGTGGTGAGCAAAGAGAGCATGCTACCCATATTCTTTGGCTTTGTGCAAAAATCAAGAGAAACGTGAAAGAGAAGTGGCTTTTGTAACTGATTTGGTGTTTTAATACTTTTGTTTACAAAAATGATATTAATGATTAAAATAAGCATAATTCAGGGACATAATCAACTGATCGAAAATACTCTCACCTTGAAGAGCCTCCTTTACAAAGAGAAGTGATTCCCTCGTCGTCCCTCGCCTCATATATGCCTTCACATTCTGCAAAGAGATCAAACAGGATGTCTGCGTTAGCAACTAGTTATGAAATTTTGTATACCTAACCAATGGCTGATTACTAAAAAGGACTTGTAAGTTGATTTCATACTCCTTTTAAGTGCAATTCTCATAGCTAGGACAAGATATTAGCTGTTTAGTCCCAAAAAATTAGCTAGGATTAGATATTAGTTGTGCAGTCCCAACAGATTAGCCAGAAGGTGACATTAGAAGTTTATGTCCTAAAGGTTAACAAAATAAACCTACTACAACTAATTGAGAGAATAATGGTCGGAATCTTCATCTTCATTATTGTTGTTTCGGAGATTGTCACCCAACGGTGCCTTTTCAATGCGTGTACCCTGCAGTTGAACCCAAAATGCATAAACAAAATGCAGACACAAGACTTCCATACACACATGCAAACTTATCTTAAAATTGCACTATACACTGATGTACTTGTACTCTTTGTAAAATCAATGGCTCACCTAATAAGCTAAACATACAGATTTATCACCAAGTCAACCAAAAAATTCACCACTAATTAAAATAATAACCTGGCTTTCATCATATACGTAACAAACAGGAATGATGTAGCCTGCAGTAGCTAATGTAAGCATCTAGCAGAACTCAGGGTATACAAATAATATAATTTATCATAACTCAGCGTTGCCATATAATATATGTAGCAATTGATCATAGAGTCTAATAAACATGCAAAGATTGTTTCCAGACTAATGTATTTCCTGATATATTATTTCCGGACTAATGATGTGAATTATGATATGGTATCCCGCTTTCTGTTCAACTAATAAGCAAATACTCCTATAAAGAAGGAACACCTACATTTTAACACTACTAACAAATTTTCCCTAGCAAAATTGTACGAGCACCAAGGCATACGAAACATTTTTATACACTACAAGATAGTATAAGAGTGTTCAGTGTACCATTACCAACATGTATTTTGTCCATACTAGTGTAGTCGTCACTTATCACTAATTCAAAAAGATGATAGATCTGGAATGATATTCAGAATTTTCTATTTCATTACCCTTTTCATCTAATTGCTGGTACAAAGCTGCAGTCAAGGAAAAAGGTAAGAACTAGTGAAAAGATAGTAAAGTAGCAATAGGGAACATGTAAAAAGAAAATAAAAACCCAACACATGGTTGTCAACCATGCTGTAAACTGGTCCAATCAAATCAAGTGCCTGCGCTTGTAATACTAGTCAGAAACAACATGCACACGGAGATGCGACCACTGAGTATTTTAACATAATATGGAAGAAAATTAGTGTACTTGGTTATTCCTGACACTGTTATTCCCTCTTTGGCTATTGCAGGGAGGAGAAATACAGAGGCCGAGGTCTAGATTATGGTGTGCGTCTGCAGGCTCTGCCCAAATAACGTAGGCACGTATTGTAGAACTATTTTCAAAAAAACTTTACTGAGAAACATAATATATAGATAGCAAGATTGAATTTCTGTACCTTGGTTATTGTTTGCCAAACTAAAACTACCACTATAAGTGCCAGGCTTCAAATTCTTCTATGTTATGGGTATTTTACATTCAACAACTGCTTCATTACAAGCCCTGGATCAGAAATTGAACATACATATTTTGTTGAATAGAAGAAAAATAATTGAACTCTAAAGTTTTAGTCATAAGCATTTCTGTAAATCCTATCTGACTACCATATAATGGCATGAAGGCGGTGTAATCTTTTATATTGTGAAAAAAAAGAACAATTAGGCATGCAGGTTTACTTCCTATAATGCTTCCATTATATTGGATGTAAACATCACATAAGCACAACAATGTTGGACAGACTAGTACAAAGAAGGTAAGAGACATAATTAAAATTGATATCAGCATCAGGCCCCCGGAACTTAACAGCAGCGCGATCATACGCCCTTTTCCAAAAAATCCACAGTACTCAAAACAATAGAAAAGATACAACTAATATGAAATCAACCTATAAATCTAGGTTTGTAAATAATCTCAAACCTAGCTGCAGCATGAGCAGTGTCAAATCCACCTAAAACAAATGAAGCAGACAAAGCACCATCAACTTAATAGTAATTGCAGAAACATATTTTAAACATTACAAAACATAATAGATTCATCATATCAAGAACAGGATTACAGTAAGTCACGGGAAATGCTTAATTAAATCAACACATAAGAGACATAATTCAGCTAAATACTGACCTTCCTATCCTAAAATCAACACAGTAATGAAGACCTATCCTAAAATCTGATGAAGTCGAAGGCATAAAAATTACCAAGGAATTATACATACACTGCGATAAAATCAACACATATAACTATATTACAAATGTACCTCAGAGTCACATTTTCCATGACAAAGTCCTGAAGACCAAATCCTGGACCTCTTTCGGAAAAAGAAAACTGCTAAAGAAAAAAGAATTAGTAGAAGTGCGCAAGACTAATAAATTTGAAAAGAACTTACAAATTGCACATGAACATAGCTATAATTTGAGACAATTACCAGATCAACTTTGATTCCAACTAATTGCAATTAACATAAATTAGGTTTTCGCCTAATTGAAAATTGACCATCTCTATTCAATCTAAGGTTTTAGTGTGAAGAAAAAAGCTAGGGCTTATGTATATGTATGGGCTTGTGGATCTGTATGTGGGTCTTTGAGGGTGGGTTTTGAAAGAGCCGGGAGAGAAGAAAAAGGGGTGAGAGAGGCGGGGGAGAGAGTACTGAAAAAAGAGGGAGAAAGTCGGACGGAAATGAAAAATTAAAGGGGGCAAGTGTTTCAAAGTAGGGGGAAAGTACGGGAGCCTGTTATTTTATTTTTAAAAAAAGTAATTGAGACATCGGTTTTAATAACAACCGATGTATATAAACTAATTTAACATCAATTCTAGTAAAATTGATGTAAAATATTTCATTAACATCGGTCCGTAACTTAATTTTCAACCCTGCCCCCATCTCAAATCTTGGCCCAAATTTTATTCAAAATAAACACCCGGCACAACTTTTTTTTTCAAATTTAAATTATTAAATTCTTTTTTCTTTTAATAAATATTTTTTTAACACTTAACTATAAAAATCTAAATAAATTCAACAATATATATTGTATATCACTCCACCAGTGACTTGTTAAGTTATAAAACTTTCAACTGATAAATATATTATAAATTATTTCACTAATATTATTAACTTTAATAAATAAATAAAATATATTTTTCAATTATTAACTCATTTCTATGTAAATAATTATGTAAATAAAATATGTCATTTAGTTTTGTAACACATTTTGACTATACCGCAACATCAAAAAATAGGGGTTGCGATAAATATGGGTTTAGAAGGCTATTATTACACTTTTGTTTGCAACCCCAGTGTGAACGGTTGCAGAATCCAATCTATGGCGTAGTGTGATTTAATGATTCCATCGTGTAGATAATATTTTTCTCGTCAATTTGGTATGATATAATAAAAGTTAAGGTTGTGGCTTGTTTTCATACTTTAACTTGTTGCGATCCGTGGTTGTGTAAAGAAGGGTCAATGCATATACTATTTTATATACATGTTTGTATATTGTGTGTGTGTGTGTGTGTTGTGAGCCCCAAACTTCTAACCCGGGTTTGGAGGGCGTCACAACCTTGATAATGATTGTGAGAACTCTTTGTACACTTTAATTTGTTCAATTTTCAAATAAACTGTAGCACTTACTAGTTTTATCTACCATAACTCAATTTGTACATTTAGGTTATTTTGTTATCATCAAGTTTCTCTTAATTTATGGCTACAATTTCAGTAGACATAAATTGGGGGAGATTGTTAGGAGTATGTTGTGAACTTGATGATAAGTTGAACAAAACACCTTAGTAGATTTAACTTAGTGTTTTTGTAGCTCTCGACGGATGTTCAACAATAGTTCCGATGGATGATCTTTATAGTCCCGACAGATGAACTCTGAACATCCATCGAGAGTATAGCTTATGTAACAATAAGTATTGTAGCACATTTCTGCAAACAACAATATTTTAGTTATGTAGATGATGTAGGATTCATTGAGTCATGTTGACTACTAGATTGATATGCAGAATAGGTTGGCTAATTGTAAATATAAGATGTCTTGTAATTCTGTATAAGTGAAATAGATTCAAGTGGCAGAAAGACTCCCGACGGATGATCTACAAAGGCTCCCGATAGATAACCAACAAGGCTCCTGACGGATGACCAACATAGTCCCGATGGATGATCATAAATTCAAAAGAGCAGTTGACAGTGACAATACAGTCACATGCGTCGGGTGTTTGCAAATGGAATGTGGCAGCCTAATTGCAGGACTTAGAGAACAAAGAAGCATTACCATTTTCATGCAGTTATGAAGATATTCAAAGATGTTGGATAGAGTAATGTAGTAGCATGAAGTTAGACTAGATTCAGTTTATCTTATTGTCTTGTCTTACTATCATATAACTTGGTAATATATAAACCAAGAGTAGCAAGTTGAAAATTATCCAAGTTAGAAAGAAAAACTAGGGAAATGGAAAAAGCAAAATATGTAAAGAATTTCTCAGTTGTTCTTGTTGTTCAACTTGTAAGCAACTGTGTGCTATTCAAGCATCACATAGTTCTCATCTTTATATATATATATATAGTGGATAATTTCAAATCAACCAGAAAGTCTTAAAGCCTTGTGTTTTATTGCTTTGTGTTTTGATTTCTATTTTACTTTCATTCCGCACTTCTTGAAAAATCAAACACATATATATTAAGTAAGAACATTCTAAAAATCATAAAAAGAAGCCAGAATTACATTCAACCCCCCTTCTGTAATTCTTGTTGCATTGTTTGGGAATAACATTTTGTAAATATTTTTCGGAATTAAAACGGGTACCAGAATCATTTTATAAATAAATATCAAGGTTCAAGTACCCGAATATGACTTTAAAATCATTTAATAATAATTATCAAGCCTCAAACATAATTTAGAAAAATATTTTAAAGCTCGAAACTATTTTTCCGGATTTTTAAATAATTAAATCCAATTAAATAATCAGTTAAAATTAATCAATAACTAATTAAATTAATTAATATTTAAATTAATTGAGCAATTAAATAATTATTTATTAACTAAAATTAATTAACTAAATAATTTAGATTTTTTTTAAATTAAAAATGAATTTTGGAATTAAAATAATGATCTTTGGAATTAAAAATAAATTTTAAAAATCAAATAATGAATTTCTGAATTTATTTTAAAAAGAAAACTAAAAAACAGTTTTATAAAAATATAATAGAATTGAAATGGATCAAAACCGGGTTTTCTGGCGGGTCAAAAACCGGGTCAACCGGGTCGGGAAGAACTCAAGAACACGCCGGAGTTCTTCCCAGATTCGAGCGACTAAAAACTCCGGCCAAGCTCCATTTTTGGCCAAAACGTGATCATTTGGCACGGTTCAGGTATGGTTTTCATTCTAAATCATTCCAGGAACATGAATTGAGCAATAAATAACACAAACAATTGCTGGAACTAAAAATCTGACCTAAACACCGGCGAACTCATTTCTTTTTCCGATTTGCACAACCAAGGAATCCTCTATACTTTAAACTACCGTTAATCGATTCCTTTTTAAATACTCTATAAACTGGTAACAATCAATTCAACTGATAACCCTTGAATCAAAAACGCCTAAATTCCAATTAAGAACATTCATACTATATAAACCATAATTACATAAATTCGAGAATCAAACTCAATTTTAAACATGTTATTGAACTCAAAATTCAACATATACTATACCAAATTGACCACAATTCAATTATCTACAACATGCAATCATCAAATCTTATAAACAACTTCAAAATAAAAAAGTCATATTTTAATCATGATTAAATTCAAATTTAATAAAATAATTAGTAAATAACCTGTTGAATCTACAATAGTATAGATTATGAAACTTGATTCTACTCGCCAGGAGCTTCGATTCGTCTACTTGCACGCCCAAATCGGAGTTTGATAACGCCTTCGAATTCTCGTTTGATTATGAAGAACACGATTAATTCTAGGGTTTTTCTCTGGAAATTATATAATTTTACTGTTTGTTTATGAATATAATTATATTTACAAAATATTGGTACCCAGTTGGATCATATCGTATATAAAAATAGAATACTTAATCGTTAAGTATTAATAAAACTGATCTAATTCGGTACCAATTTTAGGATAATTATAAAAATCGGGATTTTGCACATACAGTCTAGGTCTCAGCGCTTTGGTTACACGGATTACGAAAAGATAATATAATAGTTTAATCAAATTATCCTGTTTCTCGAAAATACGAGTTTTGTCGATTTACTGAAACGAAAGTTATACCAAAAAATTTACGTTGGGAATCGCACAGGTAAAACCGTATTCCGGATCGATAAAGTTAAAACACGGAAAATGCTCGGAATAATCAAAGTAGGTTAGAAAGGAATTTTCCCGAGACTTCCAGGTTGTAAAAACGTAAAAGCGGTTGAAGTTGGACGATTCCCGGGTATACAAAATTATTTATAATTACTCAGAAAAATAATTTATTAAATCCATAAATCCTTTATAAAATCATATAACAACATATAAATTAATATAAAAATATCAAAATTTTCTATACTTTATTTTGGACATGTAAAATTAAAATTATCAAATTTTACCACATATAAGCATCCAAACACAAACACCAATTAACAGATAATTCACCAAAATTCATATAATAATCACATAATAATTATTTATTAATAAAAATAATTACACGATATATCCCGGATATTACAAAATCTAACTATAACCTCAAAATCAGTCAAAGATTACTATATTAAAAACCCCAAAATCCGGTCAAGAACCCTAAAATCGCAAATTAAATTTTATACCTTATTGAAATGATTTGGTGATGTAATATTATTGAGCTGCTCGAGAGCTTCAGATTAAGAATAAATATGACCCCTTTTGCTTTGCAAATCACCGCAAAATCATACTTGAATCTCAAGAACAAAACTGGAACCCTAACCCTAATTACACATGAAAAAAATCTGGAACTTTTTATATTTTTCTGATATTTGTATAACAATTAATAATTATTAAAATATATTTATATTTATAGAAAAATACTCCTAATATTATTTATGGACTAATTATATCATTTATGAAAAATAATTAGCCCAAAATTAATAATTAATGCGGAATAAATTTTTTCAAGTAATTATAAAAATTACGCCAAAATTTCCCAAAATTTATGAACTTTCCAAAAATGTGAAAATATTAGATATTTGAATGACCTTCGATTATATAAAACTAAAAATAAATAAATTTTGTGGGCTTTGACATCCCGGTATGGGCCTGACCCGATAAATTTTCGTAAAATGAAACATTTTCTAAATTAATAATATTTCTCGAAAAGAAATATAATAAGTGACAACTCACGTAAAATGATGCAAAACATGCCACGCGTAATACATACCATCATAGTCAAACAACGTAGTGTATAATTTCATATAATTACGTTTTAACGCGTAACAAAATATCTGACAAATATTCTTACCCTCACCGGACCACATATAACATATAGCACGTAACATTTATGATCAGAAACATCTCAAACTGATATAAACACATAATAATTCATTTAATATAACATAAAATAGTCGCGAAATTTCCGGATCTTACATTGTATATTCTGAATTTTGTTAAATCGCATTGAATTAGTTATTCATCGGATTATTGTGATTTTATTCTCGTTGAAAAGATAATTTGATTTTTTTCATTCTTTAAGTTTTCTGAAATTCTCCTTGTATGTTAAAATCTGTCTTTTGTGTAATCTAGTGGGTTAAGTTTTGCTTGTACGTCCTTACTTCGTAAATTCATTGTCAATTGAAAATTTGTTAAAATGTTATTATCAATACAATTATGCAATGTTCTTTTCGATATCCGCATTTTGTGTTCGTATGTTGCTGTTAAATTATGTGATTTTAATGTCTTAAATATCAAATTACTACTTTAATCAGGGGCTAATTCTGTTACGCACTCCGTAATTGTTTAAGTTCTGAATTTGTTTATTGTTCATTTTTAACGAGTCTTACCATTCTGGAAAGGCCTTGTAATTTTCTACAATTTTCGTGTTTTGTACTTTTTCATTTGAGTTTATTTTTATGCAGTAAATTAAAATTTTTGGAACCGATAAGGTTAGATTTTTTTAGTAGTCTGTTTCGTATGATATTTGGGATAATGAGTTTCAATTAATATATTTTCGGTTATCCATGATTTGGGTATGATTTGGGAGAAGTTAGATGTGTCGCCCCGGACCCCGGGATGACCTCAGAAACCCGAACCCGGGAACGCCAAACCAATCAACTCAATATATGCTTACACAACCTTAAACTTAATTAATAATATATAATTCTTACAGTATTCCAAGTATTATAACTAAAGTTCACGATACAACCATGTTATTCCCTAACAATACAACAAGAATTACAGAACGGGGGGTTAAATGTAATTCTGGCTTCTTTTTGAGATTTATGAAAAATGGTTCTAACTCAATTTATATCTAACTGTTTGATTTGCAAAGTGCGGAATACAGAGCTAAGTTAATCAAACATAAAGTAATAAAAACTCAGGTCTTTAAAACTTTCTGGTGGATTTGAATGTATCCACCAGATATATATATATATATATATATATATATATATATATATATATATATATATATATCAAGAGAACCCTGTGAAGCTTGAATAGCTCATAGCTGCTTTACAAGTGAACAAACAAATTACAGAGAAATTCTACAAAATACAACTTACAAATGTTTCTCTGCTGAAAATGTGTTTGCTTAGTTGGTTTGTTCTACTAGCTACACTTGGTTTTTATATATCACCAAGTTTACATGATAATAAGACAAGATAATAAAACAAAACCTATCAAGTCTAACTCCATGCTGCTTCACTACTCTATTCCAGCATCTTTGAATATCTTCACAATAGCATGGAAATGGTAATGCTTCTTTGTTCTCAAAACCCTGCTAAACAGGCTGCCACATTCTTTTTACAAACACTCGACCCATATGACTGTGTTGTCACTGTCAACATATATTTGAATTGATCATCCGTCGGGTACATGCTTGTTATCCGTCGGGTAGCCTTGTTGATCATCCGTCAGGTAGCTTTGTTGATCATCCGTCGGGTAGCCTTTTATCACTTGACTCCATTTCATTTATGCAGAATTACAAGACATCTTATATTTACATTTAATCAACCTATTCTACACATCTACTAGCAGTCTACATGATTTATAAGCTACTATAGAATCTATACAAAGTTGTTTGCAGAAATGTGCTACAGTACTTATTGTTACATAAGCTACTCACCCGGTGGATATCAATTAGTCATCCGTCGGGACTATATTGAATCATCCGTCGGGACTATAATTGATCATCCGTCGGGTGCTACAAAAATTCACTAAGTTAAATCTACTAAGGTGTTTTGTTTAGCTTATCATCAAGTACACAACATATTCCTAACAATCTCCCCCAATTTATGTCTACTGGAATTGTAGCCATAAATTAAGAGAAACTTGATGATAACAAATCATCCTAAAGATACAGATTGAAAAATAGTAGATGAAACTAATAAGAGATACAAATTGCTGAAAGTTGAATAATGCAAAGTACATAAAGAAATTGCTCACAATTGTTATCAAGATGCTCCTCTAGTCTGAGCAGATAGATCTATTTCCTTGATTGTCTAGATTTCTTCCCAAGCCTTCTGTTGTTTTCTTCAATTTGATTCTGAAGTTGTCTGTGGAATTCAAGTTCATCAGCTTCTGAGAGATTTAGCATTTCCTGCATTTCCAAACTAGAAATACTCAATTGGTCCTCCAATCTAAAGAATCTTCTAACACCTTTGTCATCCATGAATTCCATCAGCCAATAGGGCCTTAGATGCATTCTTTTTTCTATAAAGGGAATAAATAGAGTTTTTGGAAGTGCATCTTTGGCTCTAGTACTCCTTAGTTCCTCAATCCTCTTTAGAACTATCCTTTTTGCAGTCACATTGTATCCAAAGTTCTTTTTGAAGGATGAGTAGACTTTAATCAGAACATATTGGCTTTCTTGGAGAATCCTGTGAAGAGGCCATATTATCTCTTTCCCTCCCTTGTATCTAAATACCAGTCTTTCAGGAAGATGTCTGTAAGCATCAGTTCCTCTTACTTCTTCCAGTTCATCCAAGTAGAGATTCAAGTCTGAAAATTCTTGATATCAAAAATGTACATGAGATCTCTCTTGTTGACTGTGGGTTGGGATTTGGTTAGAGCTTTGGATCTGAGAGATACATGCTTCACTTTCTTGCTAGCTCTAGTCTTTGTCTTCTTTGACTTGAAGATGGGTAAATTTAGCTCAGGAATTGGTAAACTATCCTAGTCTACTGGCTCATCCTTAGGAACAATTCGTTCACCATGAATATTTCTTGTTGGATCAACCACTTTGAATTCTTCAAATACCACAGAGGGTTTTGATGTCTGAGTTGTAGTTGTAGGATTTTTGGGAAATTGGTCTTCAAATTCCTCATCATTAAAGTTCACTTTCCTCTTGGAATGGAGTTTGTATCTAAATCTTCTTTTCTGCCGTGATTCTTCTTGCATTTTTAGATCCTTAGGTTCAGTAATTACAGTTGGTTGTAAAGGAAATCCTGTTGTAGTTTTTACAGCTTGAAGCTTGGCCAAGATAGCAGCTTGTTCTTTCTTTTGCTTTTGCTTCTTAGCATCCAAAACAGCTTTGTTAGATATATTTGATAATGTCATGGCTAATATGTTTTATGTTTAGATTTCAGATCTTATTTGAACAGAACAAATCAGTACTTAACTGATCAGTACTTATACTGGAAGTCAGAACTTAAGGGATATCAGTACTTATGTTATCAGGAGATAGATATCAGAACTTAAGTGCTGAAGGACGATCAGATAAGGACAGTAGCTGATTAAAGTTAAGAAGATCAAGATAAACATAAGAAGAGATATGCATGAAGAAGGAATTCCGTGAAGAATGGAATACTTGGAATAGAAGATATCTGATTGATATATTTTAGGAAGCAGAATTATATTCCATATCAATTAGCGAATATCTTGTAACTGTGTAGTACATAAACACAGACATAGGGTTTACACAAAAAGTGTTATTATTATCGAGAATATTATTTAGTATAACTCTAGCAGCTCTCGTGATATTTTGTTCATCACTGAGAGATAACAGTTCCAGATTGTAACAGAGTTTATTGTTTAAATAAAGTTTGTTTTCTGTTACATAAGTTCTTGAAGTTTGATTTGATTGTGATAAACACTGTATTCACCCCCTCTACAGTGAAAGTGTGACCTAACAAGTGGTATCAGAGCTATCTGTTAACACACATACAGTTAAAGATCCAAACACAGTCATGTCTGACACAGAAACTCCAACTAAGCCTACCAAAACTGAGGAATCATCAAAGACATCAATTCAGAGTCGATATGAGACTATCAGAGTTCCCATATTGAGACCATCTGAATATCCCATATGGAAGGTAAGGATGACCATGTTTCTGGAAGCAACAGATCCAGAATACCTTGATAGAATCAGGGAAGGGCCTCACAAACCTACCAAGCTCGCTGTTGTAGTTCCAGGTGAAGCAGCAATGACCGTACCAAAGGAAAAGAATGATTACACTGCTGAAGATATAGCATCTATTGCTAAGGATGCCAAGGTACGTCACTTATTGCATAGTGCCATTGATAATGTAATGTCAAACAGGGTAATCAACTGCAAGACTGCTAAGGAGATATGGGATGCACTGGAGACAAGGTGTCAAGGAACTGAAACAGTTAAGAAGAACAGGAAGACAATACTCACTCAAGAGTATGAACACTTTGACTCTAGGACTAATGAGTCATTGACTGATGTGTATGAAAGATTTGTCAAACTCTTGAATGACTTGTCATTGGTTAATAAGGAGTATGATCTTGAAGATACAAACCTCAAATTCCTGTTAGCTCTTCCTGAATGTTGGGATTTGAAGGCAACAACAATAAGAGACAACTACAATCTTGATGAAACAACTCTTGATGAAATCTATGGAATGCTCAAGACTCATGAACTTGAGATGGAACAAAGAAGCAAGAGAAAAGGAGGAAAGTCAAGGACAGTTGCTCTCAAGGTTGAAGAGGAATCCCCCAAACCACCTTCCTCAAAGAAAGATAAGGGTAAAGCTCTTATCATAAAATCTGATACTGAGTCATCAAGTTCTGAGAGTGATGATGACTCAGATTCTGAAAGCTTGCCTGAAACTGATGCTGATGAGGAGATGATGAAGCTGTGTGCTCTTATGGTGAAAGGAATCACAAAGATTGCATACAGGAAGTTCAGGAAGGGAAAGAAGTTTTCCAGGAAAGGCATAAGTTCTGATAAGAAGAATTTCAGAAGATCTGAAGGAAAAGGAGGAAAGTCTGACAGAGGAGATTATGCTAATGTTAAATGTTATAATTGTGGTGAGAAAGGCCACATATCTCCTGAGTGCAAGAAGACCAAGAATGACAAAGGCAAAGCTCTTGTCACAAAGCAGAAAAGCTGGACAGACACCTCAGACTCTGAAAGTGAGGAGAACTATGCATTGATGGCAAATGCTGAAAAATCAAGTTCTGAGAGTAGTTCTGAAACTGCTGAAACAAAGGTACCTCAGACTACTTATGCTTTTCATACTGATGATATTAATGAGTTGAGAAGATATCTTAAAACCATGTTTGTTAGTTATAGAGATCAAACTTTAACATGTGAAAGATTAACTTCTGAAAATCTTGCTTTTAAGAAAAGAAACAATTTCTTAGAAAAAGAGTTAGTCATGTTTCATCAAACTCAGAAGGATAGAGATGATGCTTTTTATGTTAGGGATGAAGTGCTAAAAATGAATGAATCTCTAAAAACTGAGTTAGAAAAGGAGAGAGAGATTATCAGAACTTGGACTAACTCTGGCAAAACAACTCAAAATTTGCTGAGCAGTGGAAACTGGAAAGAGGGCTTAGGTTATGAAGAAAATAATGAAAAAGGAACTGAAGAAATTAAGCCTGTTGATAAGCAAAAGCCGAAGTTAAAACCTGTTAAGTTTGTAACTGAAAAATCCGAAACTGAGAAATCAGAAGTTAAAAAGGAATTAGCTTCTGACAAACTAAAACAGGAAAAGACAGCTGAAGTTAACATAGGCTTAATGACAAAGAAGCAGCTTAAGCATAAGCTGAAAGATGTTAAGAATGCAAACAAGGTAAAATCACCTAGGAAAAACAGGAATGGAAAGGAAGGTGTGAATAAAAGCAATAACTATAAATCTATTCCTGATGCTCCTAGGAAAGCATGTTATAACTGTGGAAGTTCTAACCATCTGGCTTCTTTTTGCAGGAAGAATAAGAATATTAACTCCTTATCTACAAAGTCAGGAGTTAAGAGTCAGTCTGTTAGATACAAACCACAAAATCCTTGTTTTCATTGTGGTAGTTTATGGCATTCCATTTATACTTGTAAGGAATATCATAGTTTGTACTATGATTATTATCAAATAAAACCTTCTTTAAAGAAAGTTTCTGTTGTTCCTTCTAGTATAAGTTCTGATAAGAAAACTGTTAACATAAAATCTGATGTTAAATCCGCTGCAAATGTTAACAAACCTAAAAAGGCCAAAGGATCCAAGCAAGTCTGGGTCCTTAAAACTAATAATTAGTGGTCTTTTTGATTGCAGGGCAACAGGAAAAATATTTTAGTTCTGGACAGTGGATGTTCAGGACACATGACTGGAAATAAGGCCCTGCTATCAGACTTTGTGGAAAAAGCTGGCCCAAGTGTTTCTTATGGAGATGGCAACATTGGAAAAACTTTGGGATATGGCAATATCAATCTTGGGAATGTCATCATTAAAGATGTAGCTCTAGTCTCAGGACTTAAACACAACTTACTGAGTATAAGTCAAATCTGTGACAGAGGTTATCATGTTGATTTCTTTGCAGAACATTGTGAAATAGTTAGTAAATCTAAAGGAAAAATTGTTCTGAAGGGATTCAGGCGTGGTAACATTTATGAAGCTAAGCTTTCAACAAGTTCTGATGGTTCTGCAATCTGTTTAGTGAGTAGAGCCTCAACTGAAGAAAGCTGGAATTGGCACAAGAAACTCTCTCATTTAAACTTCAACAAGATAAATGAACTGATCAAGAAAGATCTTGTGAGAGGACTGCCAAAATCAGTGTTTGTTCCTGATGGTCTTTGTGACTCATGTCAGAAGGCTAAACAAAGAAAATCTTCGTTCAAGAGCAAGACTGAATCATCAATTCTTGAGCCTTATTATCTACTTCATGTTGATCTATTTGGTCCAGTGAATGTCATGTCTATTGCAAAGAAGAAATATGCGTTGGTCATAGTAGATGAGTTCACCAGATACACATGGGTGTATTTCTTGCACACAAAAAGTGAAACTGCATCTATCCTGATTGATCATGTCAAACATCTGGATAAATTGATCAAAGATTCTGTGAAAATTTTGAGGAGTGATAATGGCACTGAATTCAAGAATTTGATAATGGAAGAGTTCTGCAAAAATCATGGAATAAAGCAAGAATTTTCTGCTCCTGGAACTCCACAGCAAAATGGAGTTGTTGAAAGGAAGAATAGAACTCTAATTGAAGCTGCACGAACAATGCTTGAAGAAGCAAAGCTTCCAACCTATTTCTGGGCTGAAGCTGTGCAGACTGCTTGTTTTACTCAAAATGCAACACTCATTAACAAGCATGGAAAAACACCATATGAGATGGTGAAGAACAAGAAGCCAAATCTCAAATACTTTCATGTATTTGGATGTAAATGTTTTGTTCTCAAGACTCATCCTGAACAGCTATCCAAGTTTGATCTAAAAGCTGATGAGGGAATCTTTGTAGGATATCCACTTTCTACAAAAGCCTTCAGAGTCTATAATTTGAGAACAAAAGTGGTCATGGAATCTATCAATGTCTCTTTTGATGACAAGAAGATCACTGGACTTGAAGATTGCATTGATCATGATAAGCTGAGATTTGAAAATGAAGATTCATATTCTGATATCTCAAGTCCTGACAGTCTAAGTCCTGATACTGTAAATTCTGATGGATTAAACTCTGATGTTATTGAAACTGTGGTGACTACGTCAAAGGAAGATGCACCAATGCAGGGGGAGCATACTCAAGATATTATCACATCTCAAGAAGCATCAGAACATACATCTGGCTCTTCAAATTCTGATTCGTCAAGTTCTGATAAGCCAAGTACTGACAGTGCTGAAAATCTAAATACTGAAGGATCCAACTCAGAGAGCATAGTTTCAGGGGGAGCATCAGAAAATGAAACCGAAGACAGCATGAATCATGGGGGAGCATCCAGTTCTAGAGAAAATCTTCCATCTGCAAGGAAGTGGACAAAATCACATACACCTGATTTAATAATTGGAAATCCTGAGGCAGGTGTCAGAACTAGAACAGGTACTTCGAATGAATGTCTTTACAATTCTTTTCTCTCTCAGTCTGAGCCAAAGAAAGTGGAAGAAGCTCTTCAAGATGCTGATTGGGTGCAAGCAATGCAGGAAGAGTTGAATGAATTTGAAAGAAACAAAGTCTGGACCTTAGTGCCAAGACCCAAGAATAGATCGGTTGTTGGTACAAAGTGGGTATTCAGAAACAAAACTGACAGTGATGGCATAATTGTAAGGAACAAGGCAAGGCTGGTTGCAAAAGGATATTCTCAACAGGAGGGAATTGACTATGATGAAACATTTGCTCCAGTTGCTAGGTTAGAAGCCATAAGGATATTCATGGCTTATGCTGCTCACAAAAAGTTTACTGTCTTTCAAATGGATGTGAAAAGTGCTTTTCTCAATGGAGAATTGGAAGAGGAAGTATATGTTGAACAACCTCCAGGCTTTGTAGATTCCAAACATCCTGATTATGTCTACAGGCTTGATAAAGCACTTTATGGACTTAAGCAAGCTCCAAGAGCATGGTATGAGACTTTAGCTCAGTTTCTTCTGGAAAGTGGATTCAACAGAGGAACTATTGACAAAACATTGTTCTATCTCAATCATGGCAAGGACTTACTTCTGATCCAGATTTATGTTGATGATATTATTTTTGGGTCTCCAAATGACAAACTTTGCAAAAAGTTTGCCAACCTAATGCAGTCAAGATATCAGATGAGTATGATGGGAGAACTTAGTTATTTTCTGGGCCTTCAAGTCAAGCAGACTGAAGAAGGAACTTTTATTTGTCAATCTAAGTATACCAGAAACTTGCTGAAAAAATTTGGAATGCAAGACTGTTCAAGTGCATCCACTCCCATGGCCACTGCAACAAAACTGGATAAGGATACTGGTAATTCAGTAGATATTACTGATTACAGAGGTATGATTGGCTCACTTCTCTATCTAACTGCTAGTAGACCAGATATCATGTTTGCTACCTGTCTTTGTGCAAGATTTCAAGCAGATCCAAGAGAACCTCACTTAACAGTTGTAAAAAGAATCTTTAAGTATCTTAAAGGAACAGCTGATCTAGGATTATGGTATCCTAGAGAATCAGATTTTAAATTAATAGGTTACTCAGATGCAGATTTTGCAGGTTGCAAAATTGACAGGAAAAGCACAAATGGAAGCTGCCAATTTCTTGGAGGCAGGTTGGTTTCTTGGTATAGCAAGAAACAAAAGTCAATTTCCACATCAACTGCAGAAGCAGAGTATATTGCTGCAGGAAGCTGCTGTGCACAGATTCTCTGGATGAAGAATCAGTTACTGGATTATGGGTTAACATATTTCAAAATCCCTATTTACTGTGATAATCAAAGTGCTATTGCTATGACAGGTAATCCAGTTCAACACTCTATGACAAAGCACATCAGCATCAGGTACCATTTCATCAGGGAACATGTGGATGAAGGTACAGTGGAATTGCATTTTGTTCCCACAGATCAACAAGTAGCAGATATCTTCACAAAACCACTGTGTGAAGCTACCTTTTCAAAATTGGTAAATGAACTTGGAATGATTTCAGGTTATTTCTCTAAATCTGCTTAAACTTGTTCTATGTTATCAGACTTTATGATCAGTATTTACAGAATTAATCTCTTTGTATATTCTGTGCATTAATTGATAAATGTCTTTAAGTACTGACTGTTGTCTGATATATGTTTCTAAACTCTGATAAGTGATATGTCTGTTTCAGTAACTATTTAATCCCATGAGGATAACTGTGCTAGATACTGACCTACTAGTCTTCAATAAACAAATGATCCCATGAAAGAAGTAATTATTTCTGTGGAAATCTTATGACACAAGCAAATTCTGATAACTGAGCTTAGTTAAGTTTACTTTGTATATCTTATTACTAAGTCACAAATTAGAATAATGCTACTCATCTGTTTAAGTTCTGATTCTAGTAAAACTGCTGAATGTACTAAGTGCTGATAAACCTCACTTATCAAAAGAAAAAGAAAAAGAATCAAAGAATAATATCAGGTACTCCTTTGAGATCTAGAGTAAAAATGTGAATGGGACGACCCAAGTGCATTGCTGGTATTAAGTAAATATGCATTAGAAAAGCAAAATATTTTTCTTGGTGACTTTTCACACTCTATGATTACTGGAGAAATACTCTGATAATAGCATAAATTCTAATAAACAGTCGTGACTCACTTACACTGAGAAGCCTCTGTAAAATAGAATTTCAAAAGATGCATAAAATTAGCACAAAAACAGTAGAGGTGGACTCATGCATGAACTCATTTATCAGTAGGTTTCAGGATAATGACAGCTCTTTAGCAAAATTTTAATTATGACTTATTTCTAAGATGTACTGAAGTAGATCAGACTTTACTCTTTGTCTGTTATTTAGCTTAATGCACACACACATCACTCCATATGAATGATAAAATTTCTGTGGTGGTCTATGTTATTTTAGATAAACAGTCATTGTGTCACTTCTGCACAAATTCTGAGGACAAGTTCTAGTTCCACGTTCTGATGATTAAGTTCTGACGTTCATAACTAAGAACTTGTATGAGTATTTACTAAGATAGATATCCCTTGTTCGAGTTAAGACATTATGTTCTGATGACTGTTAAGTTCTGGTATAGGTCTAAGTTCTGATTTTTCAGTCTAACCCTTTACTTGACTTATCTGTGAATAAAATTTGGTAACAGTCTCAGATTAATTTCGAAATGTTGAAGTAGAAGATTAATAGTCTATGGTTAAAACATAATGGCACTCGTCCTTGAACAGTTCACTCTTGTTACATGTGCACATTCTTTTTCCAATGACTGTTATTCTTTTTCAAAGTCTAGGGAGACGAGGTAGAATTACTTCTACCTGTCAGCATTCAATTTCTTTGCGTCTCTTGGCATTCTCTTGCCTATATATACAACCACTTCACATCAGTCTTTCCATCACATTCTTCTCACACACTTATCCTCCTTCTTCTGTCAAAAACAAAATGGTTCGATTCAACATGTTTTTGAACACACAAACCTTCACAATGGAACTCAGTTGTGCCGAGTGGCGGCAGGAGTGGCATATAACAGTCATTCCTGAGGAGATCTGGGACTCTGTCCCACAGGAGGTGCTGGCTCACCTTCTATTCTTCGAGATGGATTATCATCGCCATCTGGAGCGCCTGGAGGAGGAAAGGCGGGAAGCTATCCGTCAGCAAGAACGAATCATTCGACTCGCTATCTTGTTTGTCGAAGATAGGAAGAGGAAGATGACTTAATCTCGTCTTCTTCCTGTTCTTCTTCATCCTCAGCTTTGTCAGGCTTCTTAGCTAGGACTAAAACTGTTGATGTTAGGATTAGAAGCTTAGGGAAAATCTTGTATTGATGTAATTTCTATTTCATATATGTATTGACTTGATATATTAATGAAAACTGTCTTTACTTCAAGATTTTGTCTCTGAGTTATTTTATCTTGTGTTGATAAATCCTGATTGATATTCTGATGACCATTTAAATTTTGTTTTTATTTAAGTTCTGATTCTCCGTCAGCACTTATTCATAGAAATTATCTCGGTCATTTTTAACATGATTCATTTTCAGAATATTAATGTTGCAGTGAAAAACAATCCAATCAGTGATAACGGGTTAAAATTTGAATTGTTTCCCTTGATAAAAGGAACAGTTTTTTTCCTTGAAACTCGGCAAATGGGTAAGTCATGATTACTGTTTTCTCGAGCCCAGTAACTATCCGTTATTACTGCATGTCTGACAGGTGTCCAACGGTAACATTTTTTTTGTATAAGTACAGCAGAGAGAAGATTTCTTTAATCTTTTTAATTTCTTCATCTTCTATCTCTCTTCTTACTTTTACTCTCTTTCACTTTACTATTTCCGTTGTTTTCATACAGATATTATCTCAAACACCTAACAGGCATACTTGAATTTCAATATTTTTTTTCTTTCACATGGCACCAAAGGATTTAATCATTGATGGAGCAAAGTTCGTTCCAAACAACTATGCTGCAATTCTTGATCATACTGAAGCTCCATCTGAATTGCATTTTGTGCAAGATCTTCTTGCACATAGTGAGGTTGGGTACGCCTTAACTCAGCCTGAATTCTTTTCAAGTCAACAAGTTCTGAGGTTCTGGAGGACTGGCGTTTTTGATGATGGTGGTAACCGTGGAACTCCCAGTATTATTTTCCAAGTGGGTGATTCATCTTTTGTAGTCACTCCTGGTACAGTACGCAGGGCTTTACATCTTCCAGAGGATTGTACTTTCTCAGTTCCAGAGGACTCAGCCCTTCGGGAGTTAATGGCTGAATTGGGATATGAAAAGAGTCTGACGAAACTTGGACAATTGAAACGGGCTAATATCAGAAGAGAATGGAGTTTCTTCTTCGATTGCATCACCAAGGCCTTTGGCAACAAGTGTTCAAATTTTGATGCCATCCCAATTCTAAGTCAGCACATCGGGTATGCTATTATCCATCAAACTCATTTTGATTTTGCAACTGGAATAATTGGTTTTATTGGGGATAGGATGACAGAGGATCGAGATGTTGTTTATTTTGCTAGATTCTGTCAACTTATTTATACGTATTGTACTGCTGAACCCCAGTTAGTCAGCACTCAAACCCCACCTTTTAAGGTTGCAAAAAGGTACTTTAACGACCTGATAAATGCTGACACAAAGAAATCAATGGTGAGACAATTACAGATTCCTCAGTCTGTGAAACAGATTCTGGTAAATGCTGATCCAGCTACTTACAAATCTGTTTACTCAAATGTTCAACCAACTCACCATAACCAAAATCCATCAACCTCAGTCCCTACCTCTCATTCTACTCAACCTACCCTCAGAACTTATCTCAAATCCTATCTCTCCACTTCACAGAATGCTCAACCTTCTTCTTCAGCACCTACTGTGAAGCCTACATCCTCTAAGCCAAAGAGAACAAAGACTGTTCCTCAAACATCTCAGAAGAAGCGGAGGATTACTTTGAGAGATGAATCAGATTCTGAGGATCAGATTCCATCTTCAGAACCTATGATAAATGAAGCTGAGAAGGCAACTTCTCAGAAGGATTCTGCAATTGGGGGTTCTAGGCTTCTCAAGAGGCTTAGACGTATGACGGTTCCTGCAACTCACAAGGAATCCACATCAACAAGGAAGTACAAGAAACAGAGGGCACAGAGGCCAGTTTCAGATGATGAGGAGGAAGCAGCTAAGGAAGGGGATCAGGAATCTCTGATCTCGCAAGACAAGGAATTTGCTCCAGTCACTTCTTCTCCGTCAACTCAATCTCCGGAACCTGTATCTGACAAGGCTAATTCACCTTCTATATCTCTTGTTGATCCAGGCACAAGTGCTGAAATTGATATTCAGAACTTGGTTGTGCCTGAAATACTTTTGTTAGAAGCTCCAACAACAAATAATCCTTCCACAACACCTGTTACTGATGCTGTTCAAACTCCTGAGTTATCACTATCACCTTCTCTGCATCAAGATGATGATCAGATTTTAGGTGAGCATCAGGATATGGCTGTTGATCAGAACTTAGTATCCGATCAGCAATTAGAGGATGTTGAAGCCTCCATTGCTACTCACACAGTTGTCTTATCAGAAGATACTGATTCTTTAAGTTCTGATGCTGCAAATGTTGGAGATACTGGTGAAGCTGCTACAACTGTAGATGCTGATGCAGCAGGTCCTTCAGGACATACTCCTCCATTGACTCTTCCTAAGTCTGAACTGCTAAAGGAGTTTGTTATCAGGGATGCACCAGTACCTTGGAGTGAAACTCCTGCAGGTCAGGAGTGGACTAAGGAATGGAACTCAGTTTCATGTGTTCCAAATGCTTTACATCTTGCTGAGCACTTGACTAAAGCTGATGAAATGTTAAATTCTGATGATTTTAAAACCCAGCTTAGAGTCACTGCATTGAGTACTAAACATCTACAAGGTCTTCATTCCAATACTCATGCAGAGCTACACAAGATTCAGGAGAACTTTATTAAACAGGAACAAGTTTGGAAACTTGATAAGAAAAAGTTCTTCCAACCTACCATTGACAGGGTTGCTTATATTGAGAAAACTCAAGAGAAGCAACAAGCTCAGATTGATCAAATTCTGACAAATCAAGCTTCTCAGCAATCGCAACTTACTGAAATCCAGACCTCAGTGGAACTACTTATCTCTCTTTTATTACCTGCTGATGCCAAAAAGGGGGAGAAGGTAATTAAGTCCAAATGCAAAACCAACAAGTCCCTGCAAGGAAAGGATGATGGAAAAGATGA
This sequence comes from Apium graveolens, assembly GCF_009905375.1. Lineage (NCBI taxonomy): Eukaryota > Viridiplantae > Streptophyta > Magnoliopsida > Apiales > Apiaceae > Apium > Apium graveolens. The sequence continues at coordinate 184,027,012 of NC_133656.1, read as the reverse complement.
CCAAGGAAACTCTGGAATGGGTAGTGGTCATAGTCAAGGTAGAAGGTTTACATCAAGACAAGCTAGTCACAGAACAAGTTCTGATACTGGGAAAAGAATAAGTTCTGCTGCTGGTAAAAGGATAAGTTCTGATGAACTTCTAGATCTTGATGAGGAAATGTCAAGACAGTTATTTCTTCAAGAAAATCCAGGGATAGACTTGGAAAGTTTAAAGGAAGAAGAAGCCAGACTTAAATCAGAGAAAGTCACATCTAAATCTGAAGCTTCTGGTAAAAAGTTACTTCCAAAACCTAAAGGCATTGTGATCAAAGAAAGGATACATACTGAAGAAACTTTGGCTAGATCACAACCACAGATAGATCCAAGATCCAAGGGTAAAGAAAAGGTTGGTGAACCTATCAAGCCTTATGTACCTCCTGAGGAAGAAGAAATTACTGATGGAAAAGATAATCTTGCTCTGACTTCAAGAAAAGTTCTTAAAACAACCTCTGACATGGCTCAAGTTGTTCAGAGTCAAGAAATTGTAAGTTCTGATATTCAGAAGAAGCAAGTAACCTCTGACAGTGCTCAAGTTAACTTGATATCAGAAAATAAATCTAAAACACTCCTACCAGGATTCACTAAAGCAAAACAGACTCAATCTTTGAAGACTACTTCAAGTGGTTTTGAAGCAAGAGTAGTTACTGGAAAGGAAGCTAGAGATAAAACTGGATTGGGAAGTGCTGATGAAAGAAGAGTACACAACACTACTGATGATCCAACTTCCTTGTGTGAACCAGGTATTGGAGCAACTCCTGAAAGATTGAATCAACTAGAATCTGTACAGATGGTTTACCATACCTACTTGAAAGAATACATCATGTTGTATTTCATGACAGATGGTAGGGTTTATCATATAAGACAAAATGCCATTCCGTTGAAGTATTTTGAAGAATTGGAGCATGTATTGTTCTTACTTCAAGTGGATGACAGAATAACAGAGACTGCTGCAAACTACTTAAAGGAACAGATTCAGAGACAGAAAAGACTTTATTCTGTTAAGTCTGACAGCAGATATGTTCCAAAGTACAGAAATCACAATGGTGATATTGTTGATATGAAGCCTAATACTGCACAGATCAGAACATATCTTGGTATTAAGGGGCTTGAATTCAATCTAGAGTCTAATAAAGCTTATGTCATAAGACTAGATCGGGAGTTGAGAAAAGCAAAGATTAATGATCTCAGAGCTGCAATATTTCAAACTGGTGAAGATACTGCAGAGCTTAAAGATGTCAAACGGAGAATGATTGATGAACTCAGATATGCTGAGAAATGTTTGTTGAAGAATTATCTCAGAACAACTCCTGACATCAGAGAGATCAGAAAATGATGAAGCCAAGTCGAAGATCTACAACTGCTTAAATTCTGATATTTATACAGATTGAAGTTGTTATCAGAAGTTGAATTGGTAAAAACTTTAAGGACTGTAAGTTGTAGTTATCTTGTCTATTTCTCATGCATTTGTACTTAATGTTTTTGACATCATCAAATATCTGTTAAACTTGTATATTTTGTTAATTTACAAGTTGGGGGAGATTGTTAGATATATTTGATAATGTCATGGCTAATATGTTTTATGTTTAGATTTCAGATCTTATTTGAACAGAACAAATCAGTACTTAACTGATCAGTACTTATACTGGAAGTCAGAACTTAAGGGATATCAGTACTTATGTTATCAGGAGATAGATATCAGAACTTAAGTGCTGAAGGACGATCAGATAAGGACAGTAGCTGATTAAAGTTAAGAAGATCAAGATAAACATAAGAAGAGATATGCATGAAGAAGGAATTCCGTGAAGAATGGAATACTTGGAATAGAAGATATCTGATTGATATATTTTAGGAAGCAGAATTATATTCCATATCAATTAGCGAATATCTTGTAACTGTGTAGTACATAAACACAGACATAGGGTTTACACAAAAAGTGTTATTATTATCGAGAATATTATTTAGTATAACTCTAGCAGCTCTCGTGATATTTTGTTCATCACTGAGAGATAACAGTTCCAGATTGTAACAGAGTTTATTGTTTAAATAAAGTTTGTTTTCTGTTACATAAGTTCTTGAAGTTTGATTTGATTGTGATAAACACTGTATTCACCCCCTCTATAGTGAAAGTGTGACCTAACAAGCTTGCTTCTTTTCTAGCCTGATTCTTTCTTTCTCTTCCTTCTTAGCTTCCACAAACAGTGGGTGTCCAACCACCACACAAATCTCCTTACCATTTCTGTAAATTTTGGCAATTCTTCTTTTCAATGCTGAATCAGTTGGATCCTTGTAGAATGTAATAGACCTAGCCAGCAGCTTCTTCTCATCTAGCCTAGGTGTTTCAAACACTGTATCCATAGGATTCTTGTCTGAAAACTTAGAGTAGTTCCTTTTGGCCTTCATGATGAGATCTTTCTTTGGAGATTTGATGCAAAAAGTTTGACCTCTTTCCAGATAGTTCATACTTACGTCGTTCACAGAAATTTTCATGACTTTAGAATGATGATTGAAGACTTTATCTTGCTTCTGAATTGACCCAAACTTTTGTTGAATATCTGCATCTATTTTTCTCCGTTTTTCTTTTATTTCTTTCTCTAAAGCTGTAACATCAAGAATCTTGGGATTTGATTTCAACTCAAGCTTTTCAGCTGCTAGATGGATTAGATCAATGCTATCCAACACTAGTGGCTTTGTGAAAGCAATTGTTGGCACAATCACTTTGTTGACTTGTATATTTAGCACTTTTTGCTCCCCCTCACTTCTTGATTCCCCTTGACTAAATAAGACAATTGAGCTTGCTTTCTCCCCCTTAGAAGAGGTTTCTTTCTCTTCCTTTTTGTTATCAGCAAGTTGAGTAGAAGAAGGGATTTGTGCTGCCACTAGCCTTTGATGCAAGTCTGTTTGTTATGCCTGATGTAGATGTATAGCTGTTAGAGAGGCTTCCATTGTTGTCATTCTTTTCTCCAAAGAATCCACCTTGGTGGCAAGATCAGTGTTCTTCCTTAATTGTCTTTTGATATCAAGCATTGTAGCTTCTGGAAGTTTTGCATCTAATCTATCAGCTATATCCTTCTTCACTTGAGTGATCTCTGTTTTGATAGAAGTGATATCCTGATTGTGTTGGAAGCCTTAGATTTGTTGTAATTGGAGAGAAGCAAGATGTGCTTGCAGAAGCTTCTTGGTGCTAGCATTTTTGGATGATTGAAAAGCAGACTGTGTTTGACTGATAAGTTGGATGAGTGTGGTCTTGAAATGATGTTCATCACATTTCTTGGAGAAGGCCCATGATGGCATGCCTGATCTGGAACTAGGGCCTACTTCTCCCCCTATGTCCAATGGCTCTTCTTCACTTTCTTCATCCTCACCACCAAAGAAATCTTCTGAACCACCAGTCTCATAGTCAATATCACCAGCTGTAGAGGGCAGAGTTGTGATTGCATCCTTTGCTCTTAGCATAGACTGTGTGGTATGCACCAAATTTAGCATTCTTTTGCATTGTCATTGCCATGTCCAGCTAGAAGTTGATATGCTGGAACAGGGTGAGTAAATGTCTCAGCATCCAAGGAGGTAGAATCTATAACAACTTGACTTTGCTGAGATAGTCCCTCCCTGTCTGCATCCTGGACATTCATTAACTCACTTGCAATGACATCCGCCCTTATTTCTCCTGTACCTGCTTTTCTCTCATTATCTCTCTTTTCTTGCATCAAGGTCTCACCTTGGCTTCCCACCCTCACACCCTCACCTTCACCATCTAAGGTGGGACTCCTCTCACTCACTTTTTCCAGTCCTGAAGAAATGGACTACATTAGATCACTCTTTTCCTCTCCTTTTTCCTGGGAGCAACCCAGACTCTCACTCAAATCACTCCCTTCCCTCAGTCCTAAGAGTGATTGCACTACTACTAAGTCCTCTGCACTTGTAAGAATTGATGAAATTTGAAGTTGTGTAGAGACACCCGACGGATGAGGAATATCCATCGGGTTAGCAGTTTGACTATCCGCGGATGACTGCTGTTAAGTTTATCCGTCGGGATACAATCACTACTCGATGGATGATAAATATCCATGGGGATAGAAAAAATAGTTGAGTTTGGAGTGGAGACTATTGTAGACTCTGTGCAGATTGATGAAAATTTTGGCACAGATGTCTCAACAGTCTCAGAAAGAAATGGCAAGTGAGCCAACAAATCATCTAGAAGATGATGCTCACTTGCATGGATTTTTGGCTTCTCCAACAGAGTTAAAGATGGAGAATTTGGTTGAGATGTATGAATCATATCAACATCCAATGAGTGTGTGGGAGAATTTGGTGTTTCAAGTGCTTCAATTATGAGAGATTTTGGCTGTGACTCCATATTTATTGGAGCCACATCAACCTGACTTTGAGATGGTGCAGTGACTGGGTCTTTAGCACCGGTTTGCATAGTGTGTGATCCCTGTGCATCCCCAAGGGTTTTTGGTTTCTTATTTCTGGTATAAGTTTGGGGTGAGCTTGTGTCCCTTACCCTCTTGGCATGTGCTCTTGGCTGAGAGCTTGTTTCAATGGTAACATCCTTTTGGGAGGATGAAACCAGTAATGAGCTAATATCCTTATTAAGCACTGCAGTTTGTTGAGAAACTGCAGTGTGGCTAGGCTGGGATACACTCACCTCTTCAACCTTATCCTTAGGGCTTCTTTGATTTTCACCCTATCCCTCACCTTTCTTGCCCACCTTCACACTCCCCTATTTAGGTTTGGTAGATTTTACAACTGATTTCTTTTGAAACAAATCAGAGGGGGCTTTCTTAGCTTTGGATTTAGGAACTTTTGTTGGTTTGGTAGCTTGGGTAGGCAACTGTTGAAACTGCAGTGTGGCTAGGCTGGGAAACACTCACCTCTTCAACCTTATCCTTAGGGATTCTTTGATTTTCACCCTATCCCTCACCTTTCTTTCCCACCTTCACACTCCCCTCTTTAGGTTTGGTAGATTTTACAACTGATTTCTTTTGAAACAAATCAGAGGGGGCTTTCTTAGCTTTGGATTTAGGAACTTTTGTTGGTTTGGTAGCTTGGGTAGGCAACTGTTGGGTCATTGACACAATTGTCATAGCTACACTAGAAAGCAAAGAAATTTGTGAGGTTGGAAGAGTGGAGACAGAAGAAATTACCTCACTTACCTGAGGTCCCTCAATTACTGGAAAGTAGTATAAGGGAACCTCCTTGTGATGGTTTGCTCTGTTTAAATCTGCAATGATCCTTCTTTCTTGAACCCAACAATTTAACTTGTTGGTTGGGTTCTCAATCACAATTTCTTCAATAAGATGATTAGCAAGCATCATAAAAAATCTAGCATAATAGACACTTTTACCTCTCTTATTGATCTCTCCTAACTTAAGGCCTAACTCAAACAAAACCAAATCACTGAAATTAAAGTACTTATCAGTAACTAGCATGTAAAGCATGTTAAGCATAAAGATGTTTTATAGAGTCAAAATTACTAATTTTACCAGAAAACACCTTAGTTACTACATCACACAAATAACTCCATTCCTTCCTAAGACCCAACCTCCTAATTTCATTTAATTTAGAAGTAGTGAGTGCATAGCCCATGGAATTAAGCATATTAACAATGTTAGTGTCTGTGTGTGGAGCAGTTAAAGTATTATCAGGAATCTTGAAGCATGCTTTAACAATATCACTATTTATGCAAAACTGCTTACCTTTCAGAGTGAATGTGATGGTCTTGTCTGTCGAATTGTACACTGTAGTTGTCCATATCTCTTCAACAATGTCACAGTAAATGGTGGGTGATTCCAGCATGGCATAGTTGAGTTTGCAGTTCTTCACAAAATCCATCATTTTGTGATAGTCACCAGACTGTTGAATCTCCTTGTTCACCAAAGCTAAGAAGTTATTTTTCTCATAGATATAACCGGTTTGAGACATGATTTTCACTATAGGTGCCATTGTTAGAGATTTGAAATTTGCAGAGAGAGAGTTTGCTTTTGAGAAAAAAGAAATTAGAGCAATTGAATCTTGAGAATGATAAAAGAAATGAATAAAAGTGAATTTGCTTTTATACTATCTCAGAAATTAAATGTCAAAAATAATAAAGTGAAATAAAGTAACCAATAAAAATTACCCAAAATAGCCGTTTAAAATAAATAAACTGTAAAAATTCCGTCACTTATCCGTCATGTCATGCTTACAAGCTATAAGTATACTCGATGGATAATGTTCAGGGAATTAACGGCTAGAATTGAGACAATTCGACGGATGAGGATAAATCAGTTATCCGTCGAGTTATAAAATATTCCAGAAAAATAATTGATTTTATTGACAAATTGTATTCCGATGGATGATCAAACTCGATGGATAATGATCATCCGTCGGGATGTACATTTTGACTTAGCCGAAATTTCATCCAAAACTGAAAAATCAATTAAATTTCTGGCTACATAACCACTTGCAAATATATCTGAAATAATTCAAGAGAAATTAAGCATACCTAATTCACTTACCAACCTTGAAAAAGTGGATTCATCAAGTGGTTTGGTGAATATATCTGCAAGTTGCTTTTCACTTGGAACAAAATACAGTTCCACAGTACCATTCATCACATGTTCTCTTATGAAGTGGTACTTAATGTCTATGTGCTTTGTTCTTGAATGTTGTACTAGATTTTCAGTGATGGAAATTGCACTTGTGTTATCACAGAAAATAGGAATCCTATCCACTTGTGAACCATAGTCCAACAATTGGTTTTTCATCCACAAAATTTGTGCATAGCAACTACCATCATCAATATATTCAGCTTCAGCTGTAGAAGTAGAAACTGAATTTTGCTTTGTACTGAACCAAGACACAAGCTTGTTTCCTAGAAATTGAGAGGTTCCAGTTGTATTTTTCCTGTCTATTTTACAACCTGCATAATCTGCATCTGATTAACCAGTCAGATCAAAACCAGAATCTCTAGGGTACCAAATGCCAAGTTTTGGTGTTCCCTTGAGATATCTTAAAATTCTCTTAATAGCCACTAGGTGAGATTTTCTAGGATCAGCCTGAAATCTAGCACAAAGACAAGTAGAAAACATTATATCTGGCCTACTAGCTGTTAAGTACAGAAGTGAGCCAACCATGCCCCTATAACTTGAAATATCCACAGACTTTTCAGTAGTGTTTAATTCAAGCTTAGTTGCAGTGGCTGTTAGATATATTTGTGATGTCATGTCTAATATGATTTGTGTTTAGTTTTCAGATCTTACTTAAACAGGACAAATCAGTACTTAATTGGAAATCAGTACTTAATTGGAAATCAGTACTTATACTGAAGTCAGGACTTAAGATATCAGAACTTAAGTTGTCAGAACTTAAGTTATCAGGAGATATTTATTAGGAGATAATATCAGGACTCAATGAGACGTTCAGATAAGAAAGACGGTTGATTGAAAGGAAAGAAGATCAAGACAAATATAAGAAGAGATATGCATGAAGAAAAATTCTATGAAGAATAGAATACTTGGAAGAAAAGATAACTAATTGATATATATTAGGAAGCAGAATTATATTCGATATCAATTAGAAGATTATCTTGTAACTTTGTAGTATATAAACACAGGCATAGGGTTTACACTATATGTGTTATCATAATCGAGTTTATTATTCATTGTAACCCTAGCAGCTCTCGTGATAATTTGTTCATCACTGAGAGAGGACAGTTCTTTGTAATAGAGTTTATTGTGTTGAATAAAATCTATTTTCTGTTACTTGAGTTCTTATATTCGATTTGATTGTAGTAAACACTGTATTCAACCCCCTTCTACAGTGTGTGTGACCTAACAAGTGGTATCAGAGCAATCTGTTAACATACATACAGTAAAGATCCAAAAACAATCATGTCTGAAGAAGCATAAACTCCAACCTAGCCCACCAAAACTGAAGAAACTCCAAAGACTCAAATCCATAATCGATATGAGACTATTAGGGTTCCCATACTGAAACCTTCTGAGTATTCCATATGGAAGGTGAGGATGTCTATATTTCTGGAAGCTACAGATCCAGAATACATTGACAGAATTAATAAAGGACCACACAAGCCAACCAAGCTCTCTGGTGTAGTTGCAGATCAGCTAGCACATACTGTACCAAAGGAGAAAAGTGAATATACAGCTGAAGATATCTCATCTATCGCAAAGGATGCAAAGGTAAGACATTTGCTGTACAGTGCCATTGATAATGTCATGTCAAACATGGTAATTAACTGCAAGACTGCAAAGGAGATACGGGATGCCTTGGAGACAAGATGTCAGGGAATTGACTCAATTAAGAAGAACAGGAGGACTATACTCACTCAAGAGTATGAGCACTTTGACTCAAAACCTGATGAGTCATTGACTGGTTTATATGATAGATTCGTCAAACTCTTGAATGATCTGTCACTTGTGGATAAGGAATATGATCTTGAAGATACTAATCTGAAATTCCTTTTAGCTCTTCTTGAAAGTTGGGATTTGAAGGCCACAACTATAAGAGACAACTATGCTCTTGATGAAACTATTCTTGATGAAATTTATGGTATGCTCAAGACTTATGAACTTGAGATGGATCAAAGAAGCAAGAGGCATGGGAGAAAGTCAAGGACAGTTGCTCTTAAGGCTGAGGAGGAATCCCCTAAAATGGTTGTCTCAAAGAAAGGCAAATGAAAAGCTCTCATCACAAAGTCTGATACTGAGTCATCAAGTTCTGATAGTGATGAGGATTCAGAAACTGAAAGTCTATCTGAGATGGACCCTGATGAAGAGATGATGAAGCTGTTTGCTCTTATGGTGAAAGGAATCACAAAGATTTCATACAGGAAATTCAGAAGGGGAAAGAAGTTTTCCAGGAAAGGTTCAAGTTCTAATAAGAAAGGTTTCAGAAAATCTGAAGGCAAAAGAGGAAAGTCTGACAGAGGGGATTACTCAAATGTCAAATGCTACAACTGTGGTGAGAAAGGCCACATATCTCCTGATTGCAAGAAAGTGAAGAGTGACAAAGGCAAGGCACTTATCACAAAGAAGAAAAGCTGGACAGACACTTCAGATTCTGAAAGTGAGGTGAACTATGCCTTGATGGCAAATACTGATAGCAGTTCTAAAGCTGCTGAGCTAAAGGTACCTCAAACAACTTAGCTTTTCATACCGATGATATTACTGAGTTGAGAAGATATCTTAAAACCATGTTCATTAGTTATAGAGATCAAACTTTAACATGTGAAAGATTAACTTCTGAAAATCTTGCTTATAAATAGAGGAATGATTATTTAGAAAAAGAGTTAGTTATGTTCCATCAAACTTAGAAAAATAGAGATGATGCTTTCTATGTTAGAGATGAAGTGCTTAAAATGAATGAATCTCTAAAAACTGAGTTAGAAAAGGAAAGAGAGATTATCGAGACTTGGACTAACTCTAGAAGAACAACTCAGAATCTGTTAAGTAGTGGAAACTGGAAAGAGGGCTTAGGTTATGGAGATGATAAGAATGATAAAGGAACTGTAGAAATTGAGCCTATAGTTGTTGAACAAAAGCCAAAGGTAAATTCTGTTAAGTTTGTTGCTGTAAAGTCTGATATTGATAAATCATAAGTTAAAGAGAAATTAACTTCTGATAAACCAAAACAGGATAAGCCAACTGAAGTTAACATAGGCTTAATGACAAAGAAGCAGCTTAAGCATAAGCTGAAAAATGTTAAGAATGTAAACAAGGTAAAGCCACCTAGGAAAAATAGGAATGGAAAGGTAGGTGTGAATAAAAGCAATGATTATAAGCCTGTTCCTAATTCTCCTAGAAAGAAATGTTATAACTGTGAAAATCCTAACCATCTGGCTTCTTTTTACAGGAAGAATAAGAACATAAACTCCTTACCTTCAAAATCAGGAGTTAAGAGTCATTCTGTTAGATATAGGCCACAAAATCCTTGTTTTCACTGTGGTAGTTTATGGCATTCCATTTATACTTGTAAGGAATATCATAGTTTGTACTATGAATGTGATCAAATAAAATCTTCTTTAAAGAAAGTTAGCATTATTCCTTCTAGTGTAAGTTCTGAAGCAAAGTCTGATATTGTAAATTCTGATAAGAAAACTGTTAACATAAACTCTGATGCTAAATCCTCTGCAAATGTTAACAAACTTAATAAGGCCAAAGGATCCAAGCAAGTCTGGGTCCTTAAAACTAATCATTAGTGGTCTTTGTTAAACCCCGTGCAATAGGAAAAACATCCTAGTTCTGGACAGTGGATGTTCAGGACATATGACTGGAAATAAAGCTCTGCTATCAGACTTTGTGGAGAAAGCTGGCCCAAGTGTGTCTTATGGAGATGGCAACATGGGAAAAACTCTGGGATATGGAAATATCAATCTTGGGAATGTCATCATTGAAAAAGTAGCTCTAGTCTCAGGACTTAAACACAATTTGTTGAGTGTTAGTCAAATCTGTGACAGAGGTTATCATGTGGATTTCTTTGAAGAACACTGTGAAGTTGTAAGCAAATCTACAGGCAAAGCTGTTCTGAAAGGATACAGGCATGGTAACATTTATGAAGCCAAGCTTTCAACAAGTACTGATGATTCTGCAATCTGTCTGTTAAGTAGAGCATTAATTGAAGAAAGCTGGAATTGGCACAAGAAACTCTCTCATTTAAATTTCAACAATATAAATGAACTAGTCAAGAAAGATCTTGTGAGAGGATTGCCAAAATTAGTATTTGCTCCTGATGGCCTTTGTGATTCCTGTCAAAAGGCAAAACAAAGAAAATCTTCATTCAAGAGCAAGAATGAATCTTCAATTCTTGAGCCTTATCACCTACTACATGCTGATCTATTTGGTCCAGTGAATGTCATGTCTATTACAAAGAAGAAATATGCTATGGTCATAGTGGATGAGTTCACCATATACATATGGGTGTATTTCTTGCACATAAAAAGTGAAACTGCATCTATCTTGATTGATCATGTCAAACAGCTGGATAAATTGGTTAAAGACTCTGTGAAAATCATAAGAAGTGATAATGACACTGAGTTCAAGAATTTGATTATGGAAGAGTTCTGCAAAGACCCAGGAATAAAGCAGGAATTCTCTGCACCTGGAACTCCACAGCAAAATGGAGTTGTTGAAAGAAAGAATAGAACTCTTATTAAAGCTGCACGAACTATGCTTGATGAAGCAAAGTAGTTACCAACCTATTTTTGGGTTGAAGCTGTGCAGACTGTTTGTTTTACTCAGAATGCAACACTTATCAACAAGCATGAAAAGACACCATATGAGACGGTGAAGAAAAAGAAGCCAAATCTGAAGTATTTTCATATATTTGGATGCAAGTGTTTTGTTCTTAAGACTCATCCTGAACAACTATCCAAATTTGATCTAAAAGCTGATGAAGGAATTTTTGTTGGATATCCACTTTCCACAAAAGCCTTCAGAGTCTACAATTTAAGAACAAGGGTTGTCATGGAATCTATCAATGTCTCTTTTGATGATAAGAAGATTACTGGACTTGAAGATTTCAATGATAATGATCAGCTGAGATTTGAGAATGAAGTTTTAAATTTTGATTCTGTAAATCCTGACAGTCTAAATCCTGACAGTCTAAATCCTGATACTGCAAATTCTGATGGATTAAACTCTGATGTCATTGAAACTGTGGTAACTACGCCAAAGGAAAATGCACCTGTGCAGGGGGAGCATATTGAAAATTCAACCACATCTCAAGAAGCATCAGAATCTAGAACATGCTCTTCAAGTTCTGATTCATCAATTTCTAATGGGCCAAGTTCTGATAATTCTGGAAACTCAAGGTCTGATAATTCTGGAAACTCAAATTCTAAAGGATCCAACTCAGAGAGCATAATTTCAGAGGGAACATCAGAAAATATTGATAGAGACAGCATGGATCATGGGGGAGCATCCAGTTCTAGAGATAACCTTCCATCTGCAAGGAAGTGGACTAAAGGACATACACCTGACTTGATTATTGGAGATCCTGAAGCAGGTATAAGAACTAGAACAACAACAACAAATGAATGTCTCTATCACTCTTTTCTTTCTCAGACTGAACCAAAGAAAGTGGAAGAAGCTCTTCAAGATGATGATTGGGTGCAAGCAATGCAGGAAGAGTTAAATGAATTTGAAAGAAATAAAGTCTGGACCCTAGTGCCAAGACCAAAGAACATATCTGTTGTTGGTACAAAGTGGGTGTTCAGAAATAAAACTGATAGTGATGGAATAATTACAAGGAATAAAGCAAGGCTGGTTGCAAAAGGATATTCTCAACATGAGGGAATTGATTATGATGAAACATTTGCACCAGTTGCTAGATTGGAAGTCATAAGGATATTTTTGGCTTATGCTGCTAACAAAAAGTTTACAGTCTTTCAAATGGATGTAAAAAGTTTTTTTCTTAATGGAGAATTAGAAGAAGAAGTATATGTTGAACAACCTCCGGGTTTTATAGATTCAAAATTTCCTCATCATGTCTACAGACTTGATAAAGCACTTTATGGCCTTAAGCAAGCTCCAAGAGCATGGTATGAGACATTAGCTCAGTTTTTTCTGGAAAGTGGATTTAACAGAGGGACTATTGACAAAAAATTGTTCTATCTCAATCATGGAAATGACTTACTTTTGGTGCAGATATATGTAGATGATATCATTTTTGAATCTGCAAATGACAGACTTTGTAAAAGGTTTGCCAAGCTAATGCAGTAAGATATCAAATGAGTATGATGGGAGAACTTAACTATATTTTGGGCCTTCAAGTCAAGCAGAATGAAGAAGGAACTTTTATTTGTCAATCTAAATACACCAGAAATTTGTTGAAGAAATTTGGAATGCAAGATTGTTCAAGTGCATCCACTCCTATGGCCACTGCAATAAAATTGGATAAGGATACTGGCACATCAGTAGATATTACTAATTACAGAGGTATGATTGGCTCACTACTCTATCTAACTGTAAATAGACCTGATATCATATATGCTACCTGTCTTTGTGCAAGATTTCAAGCAGATCCAAGAGAACCTCACTTAACAGCTGTAAAAAGAATTTTCAAGTTCCTTAAGGGTACAGCTGATCTAGGATTGTGGTATCCTAGAGAATCAGACTTTAACTAATAGGTTACTCAAATGCAGATTTTGCAGGATGCAAAATTGACAGGAAAAGCACAAGTGGAAGCTGCCAATTTCTTGGAGGCAGATTGGTTTCTTGGTTTAGCAAGAAACAAATGTCAATTTCTACATCAACTGCAGAAGCAGAGTATATTATTGCAGGAAGCTGTTGTACACAGATTCTTTGGATGAAGAATCAATTACTGGATTATGGGTTAACATATTCTAAAATCCCTATTTACTGTGATAATCAAAGTGTTATTGCTATGACAGGTAATCCAGTTCAACACTCAATGACAAAGCACATCAGCATTAGGTACCACTTCATAAGGGAACATGTGGATGAAGGTACAGTGGAATTGCATTGTATTCCAACAGATCAACAACTAGCAGATATCTTCACAAAACCACTGTGTGAAGCTACTTTTACAAGATTGGTAAATGAACTTGGAATGGTTTCAGGTTCTTTCTCTAAATCTGCTTAGTTTATGTTCTGATACATCAGACTTTATGATCAGTATTTACATATATTACTATCTTTGTGTATTCTGTGCTTAATTAGAAATTTTCTAAGTGTTGATTGTTGTCTGATGTAAATTTATAAACTCTGATAGTGATATGAATGTTTCTATGACTGTTCAATCCAATGAGGATAACTGTGCTAGATACTGACCTAGTAGTCTTTAATCTACTAATAATCCCATGTTTGAAGTAATTGTTTATGTGGAAATCTATTAACACAATCAAATTCTGATATTGAGCTTAGTTAAAGTTTACTTTGTGTATCTTATTACTAAGTCAAAAACTAGAATAGTGCTCCTTATCTGTTAAGTTCTGATGTTAGTAAATCTGATGGATGTACTAAGTGCTGATAAGCCTCACTTATCAAAAGAAAAAAAATAAATATCAGGTACTCCTTTGAGATCTAGAGTAAAAATGTGGAAGGGAAGACCCAAGTGCATTGCTGGTATTAAGTAATATGCATTAGAAAAGCAAAATAAAATTTTCTTGGTGACTTTTCATATTCTCTGATTACTGGAGAAATACTCTGATAATAGCATAAATTCTGATAAGCAGTTGTGACTCACTTACACTGAGAAGCCACTGTAAAAAGGAATTTCAAAAGATGCATAAAATGAGCACAAAACAGTTGAGGTGGACTCATGCATGAACTCATTCTACAGTAGACTTCAGAATAATGACAGATTTTGAGCAAAGTTCTTAGTTATGCCTTACTTCTAAGATGTACTGAAGTGAATCAGACTTTACTCTTTGTCTGATATTTAGCTTAATGCACACACATACACTTCATATGAATGATGAAAATTACTGTGGTGATAAATGTTGTTTTAGATGAACAGTATAAGTGTCAGTTGCATAAATTATGAGGAGAAGTTCTGATGATTAAGTTCTGATGTACTCATATCAGTATTTGTGTGAAGAATTACAGAAATAAACATTCACTTTTCGAGTTAAGGAGCCATATTCTGATGACTTTTAAATCCTGATAATAATCAAGTTCTGATGCTGACGTGGCAGTATTTATCTACTTGGTTTATTTTTAGTCATTACTTGAACGGTCATATTTTTACAGAATATTGGTTTATGTGAGATAAAGCAGTCATGATCATTTGTTTAGTGGGAATAGTTTTTTTTTTAAACTGAACGTGCAATGTAATTATTACTTATTTACCGTGCCCATTAACTTTTGCCTTAACTGCTGCATGCCTGAGGTGTAAAGGTCTGTTCCACTTCTTATTAACTGCTGTCACGTGGGGTGTCTAAGTAAAAGAGATAAAAAAATTTCAAAACTTTTATTTTCATTTTATTCTACTCTCTCTCTCTCTTTTCTTATTCTCTCTCATATTTTCTGACGGTTTTCTTTACAGACATTTTCTCAAACACCTTACAGGCACTCTAACTTCTCATTTATTTCTGATGGCGCCCAAGGATTTAATTGTTGATGGAGCCAAATTTGTACCAAATAACTATGCTACAATCTTGAATAAGGCTGAAGCTCCATCAGATTTGCACTTTATGCAAGATTTATTAGCTCATAGTGAGATTGGGTATGCTTTGACCCAACCTCAAACTATTTCAAGCCAACAAGTGCTGACATTTTGGAGAACTGGGCTTTTTGATGATGGTGGTGCTACTGGTAATCCAAGAATCATTTTCACATCAGGAGATGTCGAGCATGTGGTTACTCCTGGAGAAGTTCGTAAAGCTCTCCACTTACCTGAAGGTTGCACATTCTCAACAGTGGAGAATCCTGTCTTACAACAACTCATGGCCAATTTGGGCTATGAGAAAAGTTTGGGAAAGCTGGGTCAACTGAAAAAAAAAATATCAGAAAGGAAGGGAGTTTTTTTCTTTGATTGTATCACTAAGGCATTCGCCAATAAATGCTCCAACTTTGATGATATTCCCATCATGAGTCAACAAATCGGGTATGCCCTTATTCATCAAACTCATTTTGATTTTGCAAGCGTTGCGCTAGGTTTCATAGGGGATAGGATGACAGAGGATATGAATGTAGTATACTTTGCTAGATTCTATCATCTTATATATACCTTCTGTTGTGCTGATGAACCCCAACCTACCAGTAATTTAATTCCACCCTTTAAGCTTGCAAAAAGGGCTTTTAATGATTTGTTAAATGCTGACATTAAGAAACAAGTGCAGAGACCCTTACAGATTCCTCAGTTAGTAAAACAGATCTTGGTAAATGCTGATCCACAAACATATACATCTGTTTACCCTGATGTTCAACCCACCAACACATCACAGCCAACTCAACAGCCATCAGAACCTACCATCTCTCACCAACCTCAAACTTCTCAACCTCAACCTACTCAACCATCTATCAGGACATATTTCAAACCTTTAGCACATCCTGTGAAGCCTTCATCTTCCAAACCTAAGAGGACTAAGATAGTACCTCAGTCTCAACAGAAGAGAAGGAGAATTGTTCTGAGAGATGAGTCAAACAATGAGGAACAGTTTCTAATATCAGTACCTGTTATTGTAGAAGCTGAGAAGATCACTTCTCAGAAAGATGCTAAAACTGGGAGTTCTAGGCCCCTCAAAAGGCATAGAAAGCTAAATACTGATGATGAATCTCCCAAAGTCTCTAATTCTGCAAAGAGACTTAAAAAGCAAAGAGCCAGGAGGCTGTAAGTGTATCACCACACTATGAAGACACTCTGGAAGAAGCAGCTAGGGAAGGGGGTCAGGAATCTCTGATCCCAACAGAACCTATAGTCATTGAATTACTTCCCACAGCTGAATCAGACTTTACTCAAGCTCCAAAGTCTCCTATTCAAGAGCAAGAGGATATTCAAGAGCAATTGTGTACACCTCATGTGTCTCCAATAATTGATCAAGTACATACTGAAGACCCAGGTACAAATGCTAAAATTGATATTCATAACTCGATTGTGCCTGAGGTTCTGTACTTGGAAGCTCTACCAACCCAACTCACTTCATCAACAACACCAATTCAAGATGCTGATTTCACTAAAGATATTCCAACCACACCAATTTTGAATCTGGATGATGAAAATCAGATTTTAGGTGGGCATCAAGATTTGGCTGTTGATCAGAACTTAGTTGCAGATCAACACTTAGAGGATGATGTTAAAGCCTCTATAGCCTCACATACTGTTATTTTATCAGAGGATGTTGATGCTGCAGGCTCTGTAAGTTCTGATGCTGATAATGCTGAACTTACTGGTGAAGCTGCTGCAAATATAGATGCTGATGTAGCTGGTCCATCTGGACATGCACCTCAACAAGCTCCATGCAAAGCTGATTTAGTCAAGAAGTTTGTTAGAGGGGATGCACCAGTACCTTGGAGTGAAACTCCTAGAGGAAAGGAGTGGACTAAGGAATGGAACACAGTTAGTTTTGTTCCTTCTAAAAAAATTCTTGCTGAGCACCTTGCCAAAGCTGATGAAATGCTGATAAATGATGATTTCAAGGCACGGCTGAGAGTTATTGCAATGAGTACTAGGCACCTTCAAGGTCAACACTCAATAACTCATGACAAGGTGAATAAAATTCAAGAATCTTTGATCCAGCAAGATATGAATATAAAATTGGAAAAGAACAGATTTTTCAAGCCAGCCTTTGACAGAATTGGGTATATTGAAAAGACTTAGGAGAAGCAACAAGATCAAATTTCTGAAATTCTAAAGAATCAAGCTTCTCAGCAAACTCAACTCAATGAGATCCAATCCTCAGTGGAATTGCTTGTCTCTCTTCTTTTACCTTCTGATGCCAAAAAAGGGGAGAAAGTAATTAAGTCCAAATGCAAATCTATTAAATCACTGAAGGGCAAGGATGATGGAAATGATGACCATGGAAACTCTGGAATGGGTAGAGGTCATGGTCAAGGCAAAGGTTTTTCATCAAGCAAAGCTGGAACTACAAGTCAAAGAACAAGTTCTGATACTGGTAAAATGATAAGTTCTACTGAACATCTGGAACTTGATGAAGAGATTTCAAAGAGAGGATTTCTTAACGAAAATCCTGGAATGGACTTTGAAAGTCTAAAGGAAGAAGAAGCCAGACTTAAAATAGAAAAAGTCAACTCCAAATCTAAAGCTTCTGTTGTTGAAAAGATACTTCCAAAACCTAAGGGTATTATGATTAAGGAAAGGACAATTTCTAAGGCAACCAAAGCCAAATCACAAGTGGAGATAGATCCAAAATCCAAGGGCAAAGAAAAAATTGGTGAACCTGTAAAGGTATATATGCCAATCATGGATGAAGATAAATCTGATGAAAATGCTAGTCTGATTTTGAAGAAAAAGGATATTCAAACAACCTCTGACATAGCTCATGTTGTTCAAGATCAGGACTTAGTGAATTCTGATATAACAGCGAAGCAAGCAACCTCTGACATAGCTCAAGTTGGCTTGATATCAGAAGATAAGGAAAAGGAAACCTCTAAAATTGCTCATGTTAAACCTTCAAAGATGCTACTAACAGGATTCACAAAAGCTCAACAGACTCAACCTTTGAAGACTAAATCAAGTGGTTTTGAAGCAAGAGTTATTACAGGAAAGGGAGCAAGAGATAAATCTGGATTGGCTAGTTCAAAAGAGAAGAGAGTAAGCAATACTACCAATGATCCAACTTCCTTAAGTGAATCAGGTGTAGGAGCAACTCCTGAGAGATTGAATCAACTTGAATCTGTACAAATGGTTTACCATTTTGTTTTGAAAGAAGACATCATGTTATACTTTATGACAGATGGAAGGGTATTCCAGATCAGGGAGAATGCAATTTCATTGAAGTATTTTGAAGAACTGGAACATGTTCTATTTCTGCTTCAAGTGAAAAATAGATCAACAGATGGTGCTGCAGGTTGTTTAAAATCAAATATTCATATACAAAAAAAGCTTTATTCTGTAAAATCTGACAGCCCATACTGTCCCAAGTACAGATCTCACAGTGGAGAAATTGTTGAAATGAGGCCTAATACTGCTAAAATCATCACTACATTTTCTAGTATTAAGGGACTTGAATTCAATCTTGAGTCTGATAAAGCCTACATCATCAGACTAGATCAGGATATAAGGAAAGCTAAGATAAATGATCTCAGGGCAACTATTTTTCAAACTGGTGAAGATACAGTTGAACTGAAAAATGCTAAAAGGAGGATGGTCAATGAACTTGAATATGCTGAGAGATGTTTGTTGCAGAACTATCTCAAAACAACTCCTGATATCAAAGAGATCAGAAATTGAAGCCATGTCAAAGATCTATAACTGCTTAAATTCTGAAGTGTATACAGACTGAAGCTGATATCAGAATTTGAGGATGGTAAAGCTATAAGGACTGTAAGTTGTAGTTATCTAGTCAAATTCTCATGCATTTGTACTTAATGTTTTTGACATCATCAAATATATGTTAAACTTGTATATTATGCTAATTTACAAGTTGGGGGAGATTGTTAGATATATTTGTGATGTCATATCTAATATGATTTGTGTTTAGTTTTCAGATCTTACTTAAACAGGACAAATCAGTACTTAACTGGAAATCAGTACTTATACTGAAGTCAGGAATTAAGATATCAGAACTTAAGTTGTCAAGACTTAAGTTATCAGGAGATATTTATCAGGAGATAATATCAGGACTCAAGGAGACGTTCAGATAAGGAAGGCGGCTGATTGAAAGGAAAGAAGATCAAGACAAATACAAGAAGAGATATGCATGGAGAAGAATTCTATAAAAAATCGAATACTTGGAAGAAAAGATAACTGATTGATATATATTAGGAAGCAGAATTGTATTCGATATCAATTAGAAGATTATCTTCTAACTGTGTAGTATATAAACACATGCATAGGGTTTACACTATCTGTGTTATCATAATTGAGTTTATTATTCATTGTAACCCTAGCAGCTCTTGTGATAATTTGTTCATCACTGAGAGAGGACAGTTCTTTGTAACAGAGTTTATTGTGTTGAATAAAATCTGTTTTCTGTTACTTAAGTTCTTATATTCGATTTGATTGTAGTAAATACTATATTCAACCCCCTCATACAGTGTATGTGACCTAACAAATGGGAGTTTTTGCAGATGTGCAATCCATTAGATCAAACTTCTTAAAAGATCATGAATGTATTTAGTTTGACTAATGAATATTCCATCACTAACTTGCTTAACTTGTAAACCAAGAAAGTAAGTTAGTTCTCCCATCATGCTCATTTCATACTTACTTTGCATCAATTTAGCAAACTTTTTGCAAACTTTTTCATCTGTAGAGCCAAATATAATATCATCTACATAAATTTGAACAAGTATACTAGAGCCATTAACATTTCTAAAGAATAAAGTTTTATCCACAATACCTCTTGTGAAGTGATTTTCCAAAAGGAACTTTGATAAAGTATCATACCAGGCTAGGTGCTTACTTCAGTCCATAGAGTGCTTTCAAAAGATAATAGACATGATTTGGGAAATTTGGATCTTCAAAACCAGGAGGTTGACTGACATAGACTTCCTCCTCCAAATATCCATTTAGAATAGCACTCTTGACATCCATTTGATAGACCTTGAAATTGACATGGGCGGCATGGGCTGCATAGGCTAAGAAAATTCTGATGGCTTCAAGTCTTGCAACAGGAGCAAAAGTTTCATCAAAATCTATTCCTTCTTGTTGGCAATAGCCCTTAGCAACCAATCTAACTTTGTTCCTGACCACTATGCCATTTTCATCTATCTTGTTTCTGAATACCCATTTGGTGTCAATTGGATTATTTCCTTTAGGTTTGGGTACCAGCTTCCATACCTTATTCCTTTCAAATTGGTTTAGCTCCTCCTGCATAGCCAAAATCCAATCAGGATCCAACAAGGCTTCTTCTACCTTCTTTGGTTCTTCCTTAGATATGAAACTGCTATATATACATTCTTCTTGAGTTGCTCTCCTTGTTTGAACTCTAGAAGATACATCACCAATGATGAGCTCAAATGGGTGATCTTTTGTCCATTTTCTTTGTTGAGGTAGATTAGCTCTAGATGAAGAGGCCTCATTGTTGTCTTGATTTGTAACTGAGTTTTGATTATTAGAAACTCCCCCTGAGTTTATGGATCTTTGATTTGATAAAGGGGAACTTTCTGTAAGTGTGTTTTGACTTTCAGCTTCTTTTGATGACCTGACGGATGGTGCATTTTGAGTTCCGACGGATGAAGCTGATCGTCTCTCGACGGATAAAGCAGATTGTCTCCCGACGGATGAAGCATTTTGCAACTCGACAAATGTTGAATTTTGTGCTTCATTGGTAGTAGATTTTTCTGCATTATCCTTTGATATTGTTTCTTTATCACTTTCATCATCAATGTCATCACTAATCATTTCCACATTATCAAATTTGAGGCTTTCATGGTAATCTCCATCTTGCAGTCCTTCAATCTTCTTATCATCAAACACAACATGTATTGATTCCATAACAATGTTGGTTCTTATATTGTAGACTCTATATGATTTACCAACAGCATATCCAACAAAAATTCCTTCATCTGCTTTAGCATCAAACTTTCCATTCTGATCAGTTTGATTTCTCAAGATATAACATTTGCAGCCAAAGACATGAAGAAAATTTAAAGTTGGCATCTTGTTCTTGAACAATTGATATGGTGTCATGCACTTTGCTTGATTCACCAAAGAGATATTCTAAGTGTGGCAGGCAGTATTCACAGCTTCAGCCCAGAAATATGTTGGTAACTTTGATTCTTCAAGCATTGTCCTTGCAGCTTCAATAAGAGATCTGTTTTTCCTTTCTACCACTCCATTTTGTTGTGGAGTTCTTGCTGCAGAAAACTCATGCATTATCCCATTTTCTTCACAAAATGATCTTATCACAGAATTCTTGAACTCAGTTCCATTGTCACTCCTGATTCTTCTTACCTTGAAATTAGGATGATTGTTGACTTGCCTTATGTGATTGATGATGATTTCACTAGCCTCATCTTTAGACTTTAGGAAATATATCCAAGAGAACTTTGAGAAATCATCTACAATTACAAGGCAAAATCTTTTCCTTGAGATGGACAACACATTGACTGGTCCAAATAGATCCATGTGAAGCAATTATAAAGGTTCTTCAATTGTTGAATCAAGCTTCTTTCTGAATGATGCTTTGATCTGCTTCCCTTTTTGGCAGGCATCACACAGTCCATCCTTAGAAAACTCCACTTGAGGAATACCTCTAACCAGTTCTTTCTTGACAAGCTCATTCATGGTCTTGAAGTTTAGATGGGATAGCTTCTTGTGCCCCAACCAACTTTCATCTTGACTTGCTTTACTGAGAAGGCAAGTAACAGATTCTGCATTTGATGAGTTGAAATCAGCTAGATACACATTTCCTCTTCTCACACCAGTGAGAACCACTTTGTTGTTTCTTTTGTTAGTCACAACACAGGCTTCTGAATTGAAGGTTACTGAATTGCCCTTATCACAAAGCTGGCTGATACTCAGCAAATTATGCTTGAGACCATCCACTAGGGCAACCTCCTCAATGATGACATTGTATTTTGAAATCAAGCCATATCCCACAGTATAACCCTTGCTGTCATCTCCAAAAGTAATACTTGGGCCAGCTCTTTCCTTGAACTTTGTGAGCAGGGTAGAATCTCCAGTCATGTGCCTTGAGCAACCATTATCCAGATACCAAAGATTCTTTCTGTTTTCCTGCACACATCAAAATCAAATCAAGTTGATTTTGGTACCCAAGTTTCCTTGGGTCCTGCCTTGTTAGCTTTCTTCTTTTATTTCTTAGGTTTGATTTCATTTGACTTGGGGATATTTAATTCATCCTTAGTCATCTGAGTTGGACCTTTGAAACCATTC
Organism: Apium graveolens; assembly: GCF_009905375.1. Taxonomy (NCBI): domain Eukaryota; kingdom Viridiplantae; phylum Streptophyta; class Magnoliopsida; order Apiales; family Apiaceae; genus Apium; species Apium graveolens. The sequence continues at coordinate 184,004,488 of NC_133656.1, read as the reverse complement.
ATTAAAACATAATTATCATGCACATTTTGATTAACAGGAAAAAGCATGTTATTTGCAAACATGTTATTCCAGTAAGGCATGCTAAATGGAATTTGAGACATACTAAATGCAGCATAATAAGGATTAGGTGCAAATGGCATATTAGCAAATTGGCATTCATATTCTGTGCAGATATAGCATTCATAGGCATAGAAGGCATGACATTCATATTGGGAAAAGAGGATGGTACAGATATAGGAGTAGGCATAGCAAATTTGTAATTAACAGACAGATGATTAACACTACCACAATTAACACAGATTTTTCTGGGAGCATATTTATCAGTGTGTAGTTGTTATGTTTGTTAATCCCTACTTTCCCATTTCTATTGTTTTTCCTTTTAGTTTCTGTTTTAACCTCAATCTTTTCTAATCTGTCATCCAATTGCTTGATAGACAGATGACCAACATTCACTTTCTTCTCCTTCTTCACTTGAATTGATTCTCCTGGAACAAAGTTTTTGGAAATTGATCCATACTTTACATTTAACTTGGCAAGTTTGGCTTTGCTCACAGGTTTGCTCACAGCCGATGGATGAGGATTTGTGTCACTCGACGGATAATCCTTTTGATTATCCGACAGATGACTCTCATCATCCGCCGAGTCCACATCTGTTAGCAATCCTTCAACCAAATTGGATTCCAGCTTCTCCTTACTCTTTATCCAGGCTGCATCACAAAAGGACTCCATACCTTGAACTTTGGTAATTTGAGCATGAACATCTCTAGATGATTTCCATGCCTTAATCACCTCATGTTCTCGTTCAAGTTGCTTCTTCAAAATCTCTTCTTTCTTCAAGGACTCAGTTAATTCCTCCTTAGCAATCTTACATTATATTCTCAATTTCTCAAATTCAATAAACTGAGACTCTAGCACATTATTCCTCCCACTTAAAAACAAATTGTTTTCTTTGATTTTAGCATTTTCCTTAGTGAGAGACTTAAGTGTAACACACAAATGATATAATTCTGTAGACATGTCATTAATTGCATCATTACACTCAGCTTTAGATAAATGTGCTAGGTTAGTGGTGATTACCTGATTACTTGAAGAACTTGTTTCTGTTTCATTAGACTTGGCCATTAGGGCTAGATTGACATAGCTAACATCTTCATCTTTATTCAGTCCATCTGCTGCCCAGTCATTTTCTTGTGTCATAAAAGCCCTTTCCTTTTTCTTGAGCAACTCAAAGTACTTCTATTTATAATCCACATGCTCAAACATCTTTTTGCTGGAATCTGACTTTCTACACTCACTGGAAAAATACCCTGCCAAGCCACAATTGAAACATTTGAATTTTAATTTATCCACCATATTTCTACTTGGCTTAGCTGCTCCAAAGTTCTTCTTAAACTTGAGCTTGGCAAATCTTCTGGAAAGAAATGCAAGATGTTCATCAATATCATCCATATCATCTTGGCTCAAATGATCTTCAGTTTTAGTTACCAGCCCCTTGCCCTTGTTCTCACAGACCTTTGAAGTAGACTCAACAACTTTTACCTTCACTTCTTTCTCTTTCTCCAACTCAGTAACCAGTGCTATGGACCCTACTTTCTTTCTTCCTTTCTCCATCCTCTCATCTTGCTCTATTTCAAGCTCATAAGTTTTCAGGATGCCATATAGTCTCTCCAAAGTAAACTCCTTGTAGTCTTGAGAGTTTCTCAGTGAGACTGTCATTGGTTTCCATTCCTTTGGAAGAGAACTAAGGAACTTGAGATTGGAGTCTTTTGTCTAATAGACTCTTCCATGCAACTTCAGAGTGTTTAGTAGTTTTTGAAACCTACTAAAAATGTCAGTGAAAGACTCACTATCTTCATAATGAAAATGCTCATATTGCTGAATTAGCAGCTGTAACTTATTCTCCCTTACTTGCTCAGTACCATCACAGATAATCTGAATTGTGTCCCAAACCTCCTTGGCCATTTTGAAGTTAATGATGTTATCAAACATATCACCATCAACTCCATTGAACAATATATGCATGGCCTTCTTGTCTTTCCTGACTTGCTCAATATCAGGATCTGACCATTCATGCCTAGGCTTGGGAACAGATGGTTCATTCCCTGTTGCAGCTCTCATTGGTACATGAGGACCTCTCTCTATACAATCCACATAAGCCTCATCTTGAGAAAGAAGATGTAGGTGCATCTGCACCTTCTAGTGGTGATAATTGTCTTTGTCCAGAAATGGAATCTTCACTCCAACATCCTTCTTGTTCATCTTGCTGTTTGTTGTGATCTTTGAACTCTTTTTACTTCAAGAGCTTGCTCTGATAACAATTGTTATTCCCTAAAAATACAACAAGAATTAAAGAAGGGGGGTTGAATGTAATTCTAGCTTCTTTTTTGAGATTTATGAAAAATGGTTCTAACTCAATTTATATCTAACTGTTTGATTTGCAAAGTGCGGAATACAGAGTTAAGTTAATCAAACATAAAGTAATAAAAACTTAGGTCTTTAAAACTTTCTGGTGGATTTTAATGTATCCACCTGATATATATATATATATATGTATATATATCAAGAGAACCATGTGAAGCTTGAATAGCTCACAGTTGTTTTACAAGTAAACAAACAAACTACAGAGAAATTCTACAGAATACAGCTTACAAATGTTTCTCTGCTGAAAATGTATTTGCTTAGTTGGTTTGTTCTACTAGCTACACCTGGTTTTATATATCACCAAGTTTACATGATAATAAGACAAGATAATAAAACAAAACCTATCAAGTCTAACTCCATGTTGCTTCACTACTCTATTCCAGCATCTTTGAATATCTTCACAATAGCATGGAAATGGTAACGCTTCTTTGTTCTCAAAACCCTGCTAAACAGGTTGCCACATTCCTTTTGCAAACACTCGATGCATGTGACTGTGTTGTCACTGTCAATATATATTTGAATTGATCATCCATCGGGTACATGCTTGTTATCCGTTGGGTAGCCTTGTTGATTATCCGTCGGGTAACTTTGTTGATCATCCGTCGGGTAGCCTTTTATCACTTGACTCCATTTCATTTGTGCAGAATTACAAGACATCTTATATTTACATTTAATCAACCTATTCTGCACATCTACTAGCAGTCTACATGATTCATAAGCTACTACAAAATCTATACAAAGTTGTTTGCAGAAATATGCTACAATACTTATTGTTACATAAGCTACTCACCCGGTGAATATCAATTAGTCATCCGTCAGGACTATATTGAATCATCCGTCGGGACTATAATTGATCATCCGTCGGGTGCTACAAAATTCACTAATTTAAATCTACTAAGGTATTTTGTTTAGCTTATCATCAAGTACACAACATATTCCTAACAAACCATAAGTCTATTACACAAGCATTATTCATTAAGATACTACACGCTTTTCATCGTCTATTAAGCCTTAGTTCATCACATTCTTATCCTTTCCTAAACATCCTTCTCCAAAGTTCTTTCCTGTGGAAGTTAGTGATATAAACGAGTGAGCTCAGAAAGCTCAGTAAGCATATATAGTAGAATTCAACTGAGGTTTATCCGAGAAATCAAAGTTCATCAAACAAATATTCAAATAAAGAGACATGAAAGATATTACAATCAACAAAAATTCATCATATAGTTCTCATAAGATTAAAACTGAGTATTCAAGCATGACAGGTTCATCAATTCATCAAGTTGCGATCCCGGCCAGCTAAATAATCGGTTTAGCTTTACTTCCATTTAGGAAGTATCATCATCAGTTCATCAATATCAATGCAAGAATACTCATTTTTCATCAGTGAAACATTAGTCAAACTCAAATCATCATTTAAACATCAACAGTGAATCAGTACAGTATATACTTACAGTGCACCGCTTAATTTATTCTCTATGAATCCCGAACTTCGAATTGATTTTACTATCGATCTTTCTTCCTAAACACATAATTCAAAAATGCAAATAAATTTTATTATTAATATAACCTATTTATTTTCTAACTGAACTAATAATTACCAAATTACTAAATAAGATAAATAAATTAAGTTCGCGATTAAGAAAAACTAACCGAATTTCTTGGTTGAAACAACCGAAGCGTATTTAATTTAGGGAAACTATACAACTTAAATAAGTAAATTAAGGATTCATTTTTCCTACACCCTCGATTTGGTACAATAGTAAGGAAGTTGGGAAAATATAGTTTAAGAAATTAACCTAACACTCGTGTTTTGCTAAAAACTATCACATGACTTCCTCTATCTATTCCTCTTTCACAATTACATATAATGGTACCTTTCTATTATTCTAATATACTTCACTTCTCATTTTCAATATGGTACAAAGATTGGTAGGGAAAGAAAGAAAGAAAAAAGTCAAGCAAGGAACACAATATCTAGAATATATAAGCACCCTTTTAAAACTCACAAAGCAATTAGCTTCATCTATCTTACATCTACTTATTAAAATATTAAGGTCAAGTTCTTCTATATATTCTCAGTCTTCTTCTCTTCTCTTGCCAATGTGGGTTGTGAGATCTCCTTTTTATTACCTAAGATACATATATCCAACATTGATTAGAGAATGAGACCAACCTCCCTTCAATGCCTATATAAACCCAACTTAGATTTAGTTTCTACTTAGAAAACTTAAAATTTCCTATTGGCTTCAATATAGCCAATTAAATTCGGTTTTAAAGTTTTAATATGTTAGGTCACACAACATTGTAGAAGAGGGTTGAATACAGTGTTTCTACAATCAAATCGATTTCGAACACAAGTAATAGTAAACAGATATATTCAATAAGATAAACTCTATTACAATGGAACTGTTCTCTCTCAATGATGAACAAATATCACTAAGAGCTGCTTGGTTACAATGTATAATCTTCTCGATAATGATAACACCTATAGTGTAAACCCAAAGTCTGTGTTTATATAGTACATAGTTACAAAATAACTTCTAATTGATATGGAATATAATTCTTTCTCCTAAAATATATCAATCAGATATCTTCTACAAGTCTTCCAGTCTTCCAACTCTTTTCATGCATATCTTCTTTTGTTTAAGTCACAATCTTCTACTGTAAATCAGCTTCCTTCATTAACTGTAAGTCCTCCCATACTTAAGTTCTAATATGACCTTAAATTCTGATATTAAGTTCTGACTTCCAGTAAGTCCCGATTTCAGTAAGTCCTGATATGTCCAGTTTATTCATATCTGAAAACTAAACATGAATCATATTAGACATGACATCTCAAATATATCTAACAATCTCCCCCAACTTGTAAATTATGCAAAATATACAAGTTAATAGATTTGATGATGTCAAAAACATTTAAGTACAAATGCAATAAGAGTTTAAATAGATAACTAACTACAACTTACAGTCCTTGTAGCTTTTACCAATCTCACTGAGTAAATCTGAATCCATGATGATTCTTGACAAAGTTTGATATCATCTTTTCTTCTTTAATCCTCAGGACTTGAGAGAGTGTAGTCTTGACTTGCTTCATCTCTTCATTCTGACTTCTAATCTGATAGATTGCAGTCCTTAAAGTAGAGATATGGTTTCTTTCTAAACCATCATTCAGTCTTATTACCCTAGGATGAGAAGAATCTTCATTGTAGCATAGACATTTCTCTTTCAGTATCACTTCAAGCTTAGCAGAATCCCTCTTCATTGGAATTTCACTTCCATCATTTTCAACAATATTTGGAATGAATTCTGTAAATCTTGAACCAGAAATTCTTGCTTTATCACTGATGGTTTTCAATATGAAGTTTGACCATCTCCTGGTAATGTCAGACTTTACCTCTAAAAGATAATGAAAAAATTGAAGTTCTTTCAATGATTTGTTCAGCACATCTAATTCTGACATCTGATATGTCCTTCCATCTTTAAGAAATAGAATCAGATTTTCCTTAACATTGTGCTTGTCATGAGCATCCAGATCCAGTACAACTTGAACAGAGATAACCTTATCAAGATGTTTCTGTGTAACATCTTCAAGCGGTCTGTCAGTCAATAGAAATGGATCTCTAGTAGCAACTTTAACTCCTGTTTTGATCTTAGCTTCATCAGAACCTAGGCCAGCCCTGTCTCTTGGTTCTCTAGCATTTAACCCAATAGTCATGAATGTAGACAACAATTGGCTTTTCTTTGGATCTGATGGTTTAACATTTTTCCACAGAAGTTTCTTTTTATCAGCTACTTCCATTTTGTCTAAATCAACTTGAGCACTGTCAGAGGTTGACTTGATGACTTTATCAGAACTTGCTGTTTCAGTTATAGCTTGTTGTTCTTTACTCTGAACAACCTGAGCCTTGTCAGAGGTTGTCTTTGATTCTTCAGAAATCTTCTTTCTTTTCAGAGTTTGAACATCTTTTTCTTCAGCAAGATCATCATCAGTAACTTGAATCATTTTGCACACTGGCTTTATCAGAATTTGAGGAATTTTCATCTTCAGTGGCTTGGTTGGTTCATCAACTTTTCCTTTCCCTTTATCTTTGGGATCAACACTACAAGAAAAAGTCAAATAGACATCACACATTAGACATCAGTTGCTGAGGCTGCTGATGTTAAAAGAATTAATAATATCACCCCGTGTTTTTATGATGTCTATGTTGTTTTAAAACATCGGTTATTTTAAAACTGATGTCTGAAGTTCCAAAAAAAAAATCACTCCCCGCCCACTTTATTTTTGTTTCCGCCTTAGCCAAAAAATTTCCCCTTTAGCAAATATTCTCCCTGGCTTTTTGTTTTTCCCCCAGACACACAAGCTCTCTCTCTCTCTCATCCGACTCTCTAACCCCGACTCTCTCACCCCACCATCATCATCTCCAACACTCACCACCCCCACTCACCAACATCACCGCCGCTCTGCTCACCACCATCATCTCCACCACTCACCACCATCATCTCCACCATCTCTCTCCGTTTTTCTATGCTAAGTTGGTAAGAGGATAAGCCTAAATTAGGATCTTCTCTACTTGGTTATCATTTTAGAAACTCGAATTGGTAAGTGAATTTACTATGTTATTTTGAAATAGGGTCTTCTCTGCGAGTAGTTTTCAATTGGGGTTTTTTTAAATCGAAACCCTAAATTTTTAAATTTGTTTTTTTTGAAATTGTAACCCTAATTTACTTATTTAAATATGTTTAATAGATTTGACGTTGTCGGAGATGATATTAATATTGGTACATCACTGCCTCTTGTTATTTATCTGCTGCTTTAAATTTTATATCTGATGATGAGCTTTAGATTTACTAGAATAATTTTGATTGGTTGCATAAATAAGGAACTACATATATATGTGATAGTTTAAGTACATGTGAAAGAAAACATATCCAATCTGTGATCTTTTTGTTTATTTTGGTTTTATATTATGACCTTTTACTTGCCTTTTAATTTGGATCTAGAGGAATGAACATCTAAAAGCTTGTTTGTGCTGGTCTGCTGGATCTTTCCTGTAAAAGGTCGTCACTAATTAATGATTTATCACGTATTTATGTCGAAAGTTGAAACAGATGTATGTGCCATGCTCTGTAGTTGACAAAACAAAAATTTTGTTGAACACTATGACCTGGTTTAGTTTTGGTTGAGTCTTGTATGTGTCATAAAATAACATGTTGTTAGTTAAAACTTAAATATGGATACTACTTTCAGTATTCTGATGTCTGTATTATTGTTGCAATGATTCTGTATGGGCTGCTAAGAACCTGATGCTTATTAACAGGATTCGCGGGGATGAATGATGTGGGAGACTTCAGATCTTATAATAAGACTAATACATGATTAAGCTCCCCAATGAATAGGTTGGGTGATCATATGAATTTCTCAGCTGGGCCTTCTTCTCACTTGAGGTATTATTATAACTTATGTGTATAAAGTTTAATTGACTTTCTTGTTATATGTAGGATGCAAGAGCTGATGATAGAGAGAAAGATGAATGTTTTAGTGATGCAATGATAGCTGAAATAGAAGCGGACATATATGGTTTACAGGTCTGTATGCTTTATTTACTCAAAGTTGTAACTGAAGATATCCTCTAATACATGCAGCTAAAAGAAATAATAGCGAAGATTATGGCGTATATTATATGAAAATAGGGTAATAGTTCATTGATCGTGGCAGTTCTGTATACATCTTATAACTTCCATGCTGCAAGTTGTGCACTTTATTAGAAAGGGTAAATTATTTCTTATGTTCGAGGATTGGTTCCATTGACAAAAGGACTCGCTGCACTTTAAGAAAATACGTGACTTAAACTACTTGGAATGTGCAGACACAGGTTCTCACAAGAATGTGCAGACTGCAGCCTACCATTAAGGACCAATTTATTCATAGGCACACCTTGCCTCTATACTGTGAACATGTGGGACCCTTCTTGTAAACGCAGCACATTATATTTGCTTTTTTACAAAATTATTATATCCCGTGCATAGGGAGAGGTGACCTAATTATTTGATATATTAGTTAGTACTTAAAAGTATATAATAGTTGTATCACCACCTTTTAACATGCTTGGAAGTATTGACCTTATATTTCCTAATTGGAGCTTGCGAAATGAATCATTTCCCTGTAATTTTTTGGTTATAGCTCTAAGTTAATAATCTTGTTTAGATCATATTATTCTGAATCGATTTGTAAAGCTACCTCCTCTTTTCTTCTGACAGTATTTCATAATTTTTCTATGCTTAAATCTGATGTATCATTTGCATTTTTGGCGTTTATGTCCAGATCATTAAGAATGCTGATCTAGAAGAACTACGGGAGCTAGGGTGTGGTACCTATGGAACTGTCTATCATGGAAAATGGCGAGGATCGGATGTTTCCATTAAAAGAATAAAAAAAGGCTGCTTTGTTGGGAGATCATCAGAGCAAGAACGCTTAGTCAGTCATGTGAACATTCTTGCTTTCCATCTTCTTTTGTTAACTCTTTCCATATATTTTCTGATAGCTGATAATTCCTGTGGTTCATATTAGGCTAAGGACTTTTGGAGGGAAGCACAAATTCTTTCAAATCTTCATCATCCAAATGTAGTTGCATTTTATGGGGTCATACCTGATGGGGCAGGGGGACATTGGCGGTGTTACGGAATTTATGGCAAATGGGTCACTTAGGAATGTCCTCCTCAAAAAGGTTAGGTGAATATTTTCACCATTTGCTTTCAAGCATTTATCCCCTGTTTAAATGTAGTTTAATGATTTTCAATCATTTTACAGATCACTTGATCGACGAAAAAAGCTTATAATTGCCATGGATGCAGCTTTTGGCATGGAATACTTGCATTCAAAGAATATCGTCCATTTTGATTTGAAATGTGATAATCTGCTAGTCAATCTCAGGGATCCCCAACGACCCATATGCAAGGTGATTTGAGAATTCCAAGCCTGTTATTTAATACGTGCAACAGTACAAGTAACGAGTACATCCATGAACTATTCAGTGCAAAGTTACAAATACAGAAAGTACTGCTCTAATGAAGAAAAAATTATCTTTGTTTTATTGTTTGATTATTGATGATTGACTCTGCTGGAAAAAGGATATATTTATTAGAACAACAAATATTAAACAAGTTCAACTTTGATGCATATTCTCAATATATTTGAATGTTATCTTTTAACTATACTAAAGATGTGCAATCTATATGGCATGTTGAGATTGTAAATTTGTATCTGTGTTAGATTGTTTATCTAGCATAGAGAACTGAGGTATTTATATGCTAAATTTATTGAAATTTTACCGTAGAAGCAGGTTGTATGTATAATGTGCAATTGTGAAAGTGATTGTGAGATTAAAACTGTGGTTATAAAATATGTTGTAGTTATCTGTTTATTAATGACTGGAGGCCCTTCTACAAATGAAGATCGGCTGACTAGAACAGAATTCACCATAAAATAGTTTTCATGCTAGTTGTGCAAGTTAGAGTAATGTGAAAATATTTTAGTTAACAATTATGTTATTGAAATAAAAGTAATTACTCTCTTATACACAGAAAAAGATGTATACTTTTTCTCATAGTTTCAAACTAAACCATAGTTTTTCTATTCTTAGATGATCAAATAGCTCAAAGTTAATTTAGAAAAAGTAACTCAAAGTTATTAAAAGATTAGCTCAAAGTTCCGGACTAGTTTTGTTTGTAAATTAGTTACTGTATTGGTGATATATCAGAAGACTATTTGCCTGTTCTTTTTATTTGAACTAGTATGATTATAGTAGTGCATGTGATGTAGATGCAACTAAGAATCGAGTTCCTGTATACAGATTCACATTGCACTACGTTCTAGCGATGATTGTTCAACTAATCATATTCCGAGTTCTAAATATAATCATTTTGTTTGTTTTATAAACAATTTAGATAATAGATAGAACTGCTATTTATTTCTTTGTTCATAATCTATTACTGCTGCAAGTGGTGAGTGGTAGATACTGATTTTGTGCAACATAGACTACATAGGTTATTATCTGAGGATATTCTTTTTTCCTCTATTATTTCAGGTGAGGCTTTGGTTGAGATTTTAAAGAGTTTGAACGACTCGAGTAATCGAATAAAAGACTGGAACTACTATTTCGTTAAGCCCTACCCTAGTTGGTCTCATGTTACGTGTAGAGATGAACACGTCATTTATCTGTACATTTATGATTAATGCTGTTTTTTATTACTCATAATAACTATTTGAAGAGTGATTTTTTAGCAGTAGGATTGCTGTTTATATGTATATATTCAAATATTTCAGTAAACTTAGACGGTGATGATTACTTTTATAAATATAATATACATCATTTCTATAAATAAAAGGATGATGTTGAAAACAGGTATAGATAGCAGGCAAAAACGATGTCTAAACAATACATATAAATCAGTTTTAAAATAATAAAATCGATGTCTAACATCTTAATCAATATCGCTTTTTTTTAAACAAAACCGATGTCTATATAGAAAAAGACATCGCCTAAAAGTGATGTCTAAGATGCAATAACATATCGGTTTTGTTTTTAAAAAAATGATGTCTTTAAGTCAATAGACATTGCCCAAAAACGATGTCTAATATATCTTTGGACATCAGTTTTTTTTTAAAAAAAACCGATGTCTAACAACTTAATGACATCATTTTTAGGCGATGTTTAAGGTATTCTTAGACATCAAAACTGATTTAAAAACTGATGTCTAAACCTTTTTTTGTTGTGTTATCAATTGTTCAATGGCTTATACTTGATGTAATTATCGTATAAAAATAATATAGTTTAACATATTTTGTAAAAAATAGGATCTCAGACATCAGAAAATTGCTAAAAACTAATGTTTATGTTAGTACAGACATCGGTATTTGGCCGATGTCTAGAATAGACATCGGCGACTAAGACATCGGTCAAAAAATACAAAGACATCGGCCAAAAACTGATGTCTATTAGCTTTTTTCTTGTAATGAATCTCAGATTGTGATCTTGTTTTGGGCTTTGATGCCTCAGTATGTGACTTCTCCTTGATCACAATGCCTTTTTCCTTAGGCCTTGGAGGTTTCTTTGTAACATAAGCTTTTGGCTTTAGATTTTTCTTTTCAGCTTTAAATTTAGCTTCTTCCTACTTGAGATTTTCTAAATCCATTCCTGGATTATGCTTCAGAAATAATCTTCTAGCAATTTTCTCATCGAGTGTCTGAATCTTGGGATCCTTGTAGTAGACTGTTGTCTGCTTCCCCTTGAGCTTCAGAGTTTGCATGAACGTTTGAAAATCTTGACTTCCACCTTGTATCAGAACATCAGGTTTTGTCAGACTTTGCTCATCAGAACTTGATAGTAGATTTTGAGTTTGAGTACTTGTTATCAGATTTTGAGTTTGAGCAGCTTCAGAACTTGTCTTCTTTTGAGTAGAAGATTTACTTGCATCAGTACTTAGTTTCCTTGAAGAAACTTTGTTGCTCTGCTCTTTTCCCTGAACTTGACCTTTACCCTTGCTAGGGTTTCCCTGGTCATCAGTTTCATCATCTTTCTTCTTCAGTAATTGATCATTTGAGCATTTGGACTTAACTATCTTCTCCCCCCTTTTGGAATCATCTAATAGTAGGAGTGAGAGAAGAAGTTCAACTGAAGATTGGATCTCATCCAATTGAGCCTGTTGAGAAGCCAGGACCTCAGAAATTTGGGCCTGTTGCTTCTCTTGAGTTTTCTCAATTGCTTCTACCTTTTCAGAAATAGGTCTGATAAATCTCTTTTTGTCAAGTGAAACTCAGGATTTGTCGATTTAAATTCAACATTTGTTTGTCAAATCAGCACAAAGTATTAGTAACCACAGTTTTAATCAAAACATTCATCAAGATATACAGTTCAAGTAGATGAAGTAAAGATTAACAGTTTTCAATTGAGAACATTCACATTCACATAATACGAGATAAACAAAGACTAAATCTTGCAATCAACAGAAATTTTATTAATATATCAAAAGAGTACATTGTATGAAATTTGTAGATTACATGCAAAAGATTACAAGAAAATCCTAGTCTAAGATTGGTTCCTCCTGCTGCTGACAAATAGCACTGCAAGACGGATGATCCGTTCTTGCTGAAGAAGAGCCTCTCTCTGTTCTTCTTCCAAGCGATCAAGATGGAGTTGATAGTCCATCTGAAAGAACAAGAGATTTGTTCGAACCTCTTGTGGAACCAAGTTCCATATCTCATCAGGAATGGCAGTTACGTGCCATTCATGTTCCCAGTCACCACAACTGAACTCGACATTGAAGTTTTCATAGTTCATAAACATGTTTACAAGAACCATTTTTATGAAGAATGAAAATGGTGAGAATTAAAAGAGAGAGTCTTGAGTTTGTGTGTGAATAGAAGATGATTTATCTGAGATGAAATGGTTGTTAAATAGCCAATGGAATATCAAGGGACTGGAAGACTGATTAATGATTAAGTGTAGAGTTAATGATGCCTTGTCTCCCTAGACCGATGTGTAATAATAACAGTCAGTAAAAAGTTAAAGCATGAGTTAATGGGCATGAGAAATAAGTAACAATTACTGTGCACATGCAGTTTTTCAAGACAAACACGTTTACCACTAACCCAAATGATTATGACTATTTTTGTCTCACCTAATTATATTCTGATTAAATATGATCGTTTCTATATTTACCACAAATAAGTCAAGAAAAGAATAATGCCATGTAAGCATCAGAATTTCCATCAGGATTTAATATCAGAACTTGACTATTATCAGATTTTAACAGTCATCAGAACATGGCTTCTGTACTCAAAAAGTGAATGTTTGTTACTGTGATTCTTCATACAAATACTAACTTGTTTCTTCAGAGTTTAATCATCAGAACTTTCGTCAGAACTTGTCCTCAGAATTTATGCATATGACACTTAACTGTTTATCTGAAATAACTTAATCACCATAGTAATTTTCATCATTCATATGGAGCGAGAATGAGTGCATTAGCAGAATATCAGATAAAGATTAAATTCTGATAAACTTCAGTACATCTTAGAAATAAGGCATAACTAAGAAAAGTGCTTAAAATCTGTCATTAATAATGAAGTCTACTATAGGATAAATTTGTGCATGAGTGCACCTCAACTGTTTGTGCTCATTTTATGCATCTTTTGAAATTCCTTCTTACAGTGGCTTCTCAGTGTAAGTGAGTCACAACTGCTTATTAGAATTTATGCTATTATCAGAGTATTTCTCCAGTAATCAAAGAATGTGAAAAGTCACCAAGAAAAATTTATTTACTTTTCTAATGCATATTACTTAATACCAGCAATGCACTTGGGTCTTCCCTTCCACATATTTACTCTAGATCTCAAAGGAGTACCTGACTTTAAATTTTCTTTTCTTTTTTTTAGATTAATGAGGCTTATCAGCATTTACTTCATCCTTAAGATTTACTGACATCATAATTTGACAGATAAGAAGCAAGAATCTAGTTTGAGACTTAGTAATAAGATACACAAAGTAAATTTGACTAAGCTCAAAATTAGAATTTGCTTGTGTTAATGAGTTTTCACATAAACAACTAATTCAGACATGGGATTTCTAGTATGTTAAAGACTACTAGGTCAGCATCTAGCACATGTATCCTCATTGGATTGAATAGTCACAACATTCAAATCACTATCAGAGTATATAGATCCACATCAGATAACAATTAGCATTTAATGTAATTCAATTTAAGCACAAATTATATGAAGATAAAACAATCTGTAAACACTGATCATAAAGTCTTATGTATGAGAACAAAAATTAAGCAGATTTAGAGAAAGAACCTGAAACCATTCCAAGTTCATTTACCAGCCTTGTAAAAGTAGCTTCACATAGTGATTTTGTGAAGATATCTGCTAGTTGTTGATCTGTTGGAACAAAATGCAATTCCACTGTACCTTCCAATATATGTTCCCTTATGAAATGTTACCTAATGCTGATGTACTTTATCATTGAGTGTTGAACTGGATTACCTGTCATAGCACTAGCACTTTGATTATCACAGTAAATAGGTATTTTAGAAAATTCTAACCCATAATCCAGTAATTGATTCTTCATCCAAAGAATCTGTGCACAACAGCTTCCTGCAGTAATATATTTTGCTTCTGCAGTTGATGTGGAAATTGATTTCTGTTTCTTGCTAAACCAAGAAACTAATCTGCCTCCAAGAAATTGGCAGCTTCCAGTTATGCTTTTCCTGTCTATTTTGCATCCTGCAAAATCTGCATCTGAGTAACCTATTAGTTTAAAATCTGATTCTCTAGGATACCACAATCCTAGATCAGCTGTACCCTTGAGGTACTTGAAAATTCTTTTCACAGCTATTAGATGAGGTTCTCTTGGATCAGCCTGAAATCTTGCACAAAGAGAGGTAACATACATGATATCAGGTCTACTAGCAGTTAATAGAGTAAAGAGACAATCATACCTCTGTAGTTAGTAATATCTACTGATGAACCAGTATCTTTATCTAACTTGTTTGCAGTGGCCATGGGAGTGGATGCAGTTGAACAACCTTGCATTCCAAATTTCTTGAGTAAATTTCTGGTGTACTTGGATTGACAGATAAAAGTACCTTCTTCATTTTGCTTGACTTGAAGTCCCAGAAAATAACTAAGTTTTCCCATCATACTCATTTGATATCTTGACTGCATTAGCTTTGCAAACCTTTCACAGATCTTGGCATTTGTAGAACCAAATATGATATCATCAACATATATCTGTACCAAAAGTAAGTCCTTTCCATGGTTGAGGTAGAATAGTGTTTTATCAATTTTACCTCTGTGAAGTCCACTTTTCAAAAGGAATTGAGCTAAAGTCTCATACCATGCTCTAGGAGCTTGCTTAAGGCCATAAAGTGCTTTGTCAAGCCTGTAGACATGAGATGGAAATTTGGAATCTACAAAGCCTGGAGGTTGTTCCACATAAACCTCTTCTTCCAATTCTCCATTGAGAAAAGCACTTTTCACATCCATTTGAAAGACTTTAAACTTTTTGTGAGCAGCATAAGCCAAAAAGATTATTATGGCTTCCAATCTAACAACTGGTGCAAATGTTTCATCATAATCAATACCCTCCTGTTGAGAGTAGCCTTTAGTAACAACCTTGCTTTGTTCCTTGTAATTATGCCATCACTATCAGTTTTATTTCTGAACACCCACTTTGTGCCAACAACTGATCTGTTCTTTGGTCTAGGCACTAGGGTCCAGACTTTATTTCTTTCAAATTTATTTAACTCTTCCTGTATTGCTTGCACCCAATCGGTATCTTGAAGAGCTTCTTCCACTTTCTTTGGTTCAGTCTGAGATAGAAAAGAATGATAGAGACATTCATTTGATGTTGCAGTTCTAGTTCTGACACCTGCTTCAGGATCTCCAATAATTAAGTCAGGTGTATGTGATTTGGTCCACTTCCTTGCAGATGGAAGTTGATTTCTAGAACTGGATCCTCCCCCATGAACCATGCTATCTCCATTAGCATTTTCTGATGCTCCCCCTATAGTTATGCTCTCTGAAACTTCAGAATTTGAGTTGGTTCCTTCAGGATTTGAAGAATCAGAGTTTCCAGAATTATCAGAACTTGGCTCATCAGAACTTGATGAATCAGAACTTGAAGAGCCAGTGACAGGTTCTAATGCTTCTTCAGAGTCTTGAGTTATGGTAGGATCTCCAGCTTGCTCCCCCTGGACAGGTGCATTTTCCTTTGAAGTTGTTACCATAGTTTCAATGACATCAGAACTTAACCCGTCAGAACTTATAAGATCAGATCTTAAGTCATCAGAATTTACAAAATCAGAATTTAAATCTTTATTTTCAAATCTCAGCTGATCATGACCATTGAAATCTTCAAGTCCAGTAATCTTCTTATCATCAAAAGATATATTGATAGATTCCATGACAACCCTTGTTCTTAAATTGTAGACTCTGAAGGCTTTTGAGGAAAGTGGATATCCAACAAAAATTCCTTCATCAGCTTTTAGATCAAATTTTGACAGCTGTTCAGGATGAGTCTTAAGAACAAAACACTTACAACCAAATACATGAAAGTATTTCAGATTTGGCTTCTTTTTCTTCACCATCTCATATGGTATTTTTCCATGCTTGTTTATGAGTGTTGCATTTTGTGTAAAACAAGCAGTCTGCACAGCTTCAGCCCAAAAGTAGGTTGGCAGCTTTGCTTCATCAAGCATAGTTCGTGCAGCTTCAATAACAATCCTGTTCTTTCTATCTACAACTCCATTTTGCTGTGGAGTTCCAGGTGTAGAAAATTCCTGTTTGATTCCATGCTCTTTGCAGAACTCTTCCATGATTGAATTCTTGAACTCAGTGCCAT
Organism: Apium graveolens; assembly: GCF_009905375.1. Taxonomy (NCBI): domain Eukaryota; kingdom Viridiplantae; phylum Streptophyta; class Magnoliopsida; order Apiales; family Apiaceae; genus Apium; species Apium graveolens. The sequence continues at coordinate 183,987,665 of NC_133656.1, read as the reverse complement.
TATCACTTCTTATAATTTTGACAGAATCTTTGACCAACTTATCCAGCTGTTTGACATGATCAGTTAGAGTAGATGCAGTTCCATTCTTCTTGTGCAAGAAATGCACCCAAGTGTACCTTATGAACTCATCCACTATAACCATAGCATATTTCTTCTTTGCAATAGACATGACATTGACTGGACCAAATAGATCAACATACAGTAAGTGATAAGGCTCAAGAATTTAGGATTCAGTTTTGCTCTTGAATGAAGATTTTCTTTGTTTTGCCTTTTGACATGAATACAAAGGCCATCAGGAGCAAATACTAATTTTGGCAGTCCTCTCACAAGATCTTTCTTTACAAGCTCATTTATGTTGTTGAAATTTATATGAGAGAGTCTTTTGTGCCAATTCCAGCTTTCTTCAATTGATGCTCTACTCAACAGACAAATTGCAGACCCATCAGAACTAGTTAAAAGTCTGGCTTCATAAATGTTACCATGCCTGTAACCTTTCAGAACCACTTTGCCTGTAGAATTGCTTACAACTTTACAGTGTTCTTCAAAGATATCCACATGATAACCTCTGTCACAGATTTGACTCACACTTAGCAGATTGTGTTTAATTCCTAAGATAAGAGCTATTGTTTCAATGATGACATTCCCAAGATTGATATTGCCATATCCCAGAGTTTTTCCCATGTTGCCATCTCCATAAGAAACTCCTGGGCCAACTTTCTCCACAAAGTCTGATAGCAGGGCTTTATTTCCAGTCATATGTCCTGAACATCCACTGTCCAAAACTAGGATGTTTTTTCTGTTGCCCTGCAATCACAAAGACCACTAATGGTTAGTTTTAAGGACCCAGACTTGCTTGGATCCTTTGGTCTTTTTAAGTTTATTAGCATTTGCAGCGGATTTGATTTCAGAGTTTATGCTAACTTGTTGTTTATCAGAACTTATATCAGACGTTACACTAGAAGGAATTAAAGTAACTTTCTTCAAAGAAGGTTTTATTTGATAATAATCATAGTACAGACTATGATATTCCTTACAAGTATAAATGGAATTCCATAAACTACCACAATGAAAATAAGGATTTTATGGCTTAAACCTAAAATACTGACTCTTAACTCCTGATCTAGGAGGTAAAGAGTTTATATTCTTATTCTTCCTGCAAAAAGAAGCAAGATGGTTAGTGCTACCACAGTTATGGTATTTCTTTCTAGGAGCATTAGGAACATGCATATAACTATTGCTTTTGTTCACACTTTCCTTTCCATTCCTATTTTTTCTAGCTTTCTTTATCTTGTTAACATTCCTAATCTCTTTCAGCTTATGCTTGAGTTGCTTCTTTGTCATTAAGCCTATTTTGACTTCAGCTGGTTTATCATTTTTCTAATTTGTTAGAAGTTGACTTCTCCTTAACTTCTGTCACAGACTCTTTCATCTTTTCAGAATCAGACTTTACAGTTTTAGCTACAAACTTAACAGGATTTACCTTAGGCTTAGCAGTCTGTTTAACAACAATTGGCTTAACTTGTTTAGTTCCTTTTTCACTTTTATCATCTCCATAACCTAAGCCCTATTTCCAGTTTCCGCTACTTAATAAATTCTTAGTTGATCTGCCAGAGTTAGTCCAAGTTCTGATAATCTCTCTTTCTTTTTCTAAGTCATCTTTTAGAGATTCATTCAATTTTAACACTTCATCTTTAACATATAAAGCATCATCTTTTTTCTTTCTTAGTTTGATGAAGAACAACTAACTCCTTTTCTAAATAATCATTTCTCTTTTTATAAGCAGAATTTTCAGAAGTTAATCTTTCACATGTTAAAGTCTGATCTCTATAAATAATAAACATGGTTTTAAGATATAATCTCAACTCAGTAATGTCATCAGTATGAAAGGCATAAGTTGTTTGAGGTACCTTCAATTCAGCAGTTTCAGGACTACCATCAGAATATGCCATCAGGCATAGTTCACCTCATGTTCAGAATCTGAAGAGTCTGTCCAACTTTTCTTCTTTGTGACCAGGGCCTTGCCTTTGTCACTTTTTCCTTTCTTGCAATCAGGAGATATGTGGCCTCTTTCACCACAGTTGTAGCATTTGACATTTGAGTTGTCTCCTCTATCAGACTTTCCTCCCTTGCCTTCAGACTTTCTGAACCCTTTCTTATTAGAACTTCCACTTTTCCTGGAAAACTTCTTGCCTTTTCTGAATTTCCTGTAGGCTATCTTTGTGATACCCTTCACCATAAGAGCACACAATTTCATCATCTCTTCATCAGCATCCATTTCAGGTAAACTTTCAGTTTCTGAATCATCATCATCAGAATATGATGACTCTGAATCAGACTTTATGATGAGAGCCTTTCCTTTGCCCCTTTTTGAGGCAACCATATTAGGAGATTCATCCTCGGCCTTAAGAGCAACTGTCCTTGACTTTCTTCCATACCTCTTGCTCCTTCGATCCATCTCAAGTTCATAAGTCTTGAGCATACCATAAATTTCATCAAGAGTAGTTTCAGTAAGATCATAGTTGTCTCTTATGGTAGTAGACTTCAAATCCCAATTTTCAGGAAGATCTAAAATAAATTTTATATTTGAATCTTCAAGATCATATTCTTTGTCCACCAGTGATAGATCATTCAAGAGTTTGACAAACCTGTCATATAAGTCAGTTAATGACTCATCAGCTTTTGAGTCAAAGTGCTCATACTCTTGAGTGAGTATAGTCCTCCTATTCGTCTTGATTGTATCAGTTCCCTGGCATCTTATCTCCAAAGCATCCCATATCTCCTTTGCAGTTTTGCAATTAATTACCCTGTTTGACATGACATTATCAATGGCATTATGCAGCAAATGCCTTACCCTTGCATCCTTGGCAATAGATGAGATGTCTTCAGTTGTGTACTCACCTTTCTCCTTTGGTATGGTCATTGTTGGTTGATCAACAACTACAACAGAGAGCTTGGTAGGCTTATGTGGTCCTTCATTAATTCTGTCAAGGTATTCTGGATCTGTAGCTTCCAGAAACATAGCCATCTCCACTTTCCATATGGGATACTCAGATGGTCTCAGTATGGGAACCCTAATAGTCTCATATCGACTGTGGGTTTGAGTCTTTTGAGTTTCTTCAGTTTTGGTGGGCTTGGTTGGAGTTTGTGCTTCTTCAGACATGATTGTTTGGATCTTTACTATATGCGTCTTAACAGATAAGCTCTGATATCACTTGTTAGGTCACACAACACTGTAGAAGGGGGTTGAATACAGTGTTTCTACAATCAAATCGATTTCGAACATAAATAACAGTAAACAAATATATTCAATAAGCTAAACTCTGTTAAAATGGAACTGTTTTCTCTCAATGATGAACAAATATCACTAAGAGCTGCTAGGTTACAATGTATAATCTTCTTGATAATGATAACACCTATAGTGTAAACCCAAAGTCTGTGTTTATATAGTACACAGTTACAAGATAACTTCTAATTGATATGGAATATAATCATGTCTCCTAAAATATATCAATCAGATATCTTCTACAAGTCTTCCAGTCATCTAACTCTTTCCATGCATATCTTCTTTTGTTTAAGTCACGATCTTCTACTGTAAATCAGCTTCCTTCCTTAACTGTAAGTCCTCCCGTACTTAAGTTCTGATATGACCTTAAATTCTGATATTAAGTTCTGACTTCCAGTAAGTCTTGATTCCAGTAAGTCCAAATATTCCTGTTTATTCAGATCTGAAAACTAAACATGAATCATATTAGATATGACATCTCAAATATATCTAACATAATATAAAGAGAAATAAATTTATTTCTTATAATCAAGTAAATGATAGAGTTTTAAGGTTTAACTAGACTTTACCAAGTCCCACATCGATGAGATATAAAGATCTAACATCTCTTCCTTTATAAAACCCAAGGCTATGAAGCCAACACTTCAAAATAAACAAACTATGACTTGTAGCTTTGCTTTTGAATAATTTTCTTTGTCCCACATCTGGAAGGTTTTGCAAGAGATCTTCTCTCAATTCTATATATTGTTAGTAGACTTATTTGATTAGAAGATTGAAGAAAACCCACCTCTTCCCATAATGGAAGGTTAGCCTAGCACTACCAATGTTCTAAATAATTTAACAAGTAAAAATATTCTTTCACATGGCTTCATTTATAGCCTATATAAAATAAAAACTTAAGCTTCTAAATAGGACATTAAACCTAAAATTGTACTCTAATAGAACTGGAAAATGAAAACAATCATCTAAGTCCCACATTGATAAAATATAAAAGTGTCCACCTTTATTCTTTTATAAAGCTTAAAACTTATGCTTATTTGTTTGTAAGGCAACTTGTCCCACATCGAGAAGATGTGAGTACAAGGCTCATGTTAACTATATATTGAAGTTGAGCATGTGCCTATCAACCAAAAATTGATCTTGGCTACTTGGCCAAGCCCAAATAACACTTGGCCCGATATCAATTGGGTCAAATATTGTCCAAAATTCTATTTTGGCCCAAGCACAGTTTAAAATTTTATCCCCTTCTTATCGAGACTTAAAGAAAATTGAGACCCATAACCAGTGTTTCCTTGGATCGAAAATGTACAAAATAATGGTTCAACTTTAAAGGAACTTACAACAAACTTAAAAATCATACTAGACTTGAAATCTATTATAGCTTTTGGTCTACATCCACTTAGTCCCACATCGAGAAGGTGTGGAACTAACCAATATACTTGCTCTATAAAAAGAGCTCTACTACTAATTTTATTTTCAAGGCAACATTTTCACTTTCAAGTGAAATATTCCTTCCTACTAGGCTTTGTCTAGTAAAAGATGCGAGCTAATTTATCTTAGCTTGCGTGCTTTAGTTTAAATTTTCATCTTTCTATTCCTATTCAGTACTTATCTCTTATCATCCTTTCCTCTTTTCGTCATTCCTCTTCCTCGTTCTATCACTTCGGTCCGTATCCCCTTTAATTTTTTTATTTTTTTATGGGAGCTCGACATATTCGAGCAAACCAACAATACATAAGACAAATTTTATTTAAAATTTAATCAAATATTTTTATAATATACATAATACTTGTAAAAATAATATGAGCACATAAATTTATTTTACTTAATTTTGTCGGGATATTACATTCTCCCCCCTTAAACTAATTTCGTCCTCGAAATTTAAACTCATTTTGTACCTGACTTATTGACTAAGTGGGGATATTTTGATTTCATCATCTCTTCGGGTTCCGAAGTCGCTTCTTTTATTTCATGATTTCGCCAAATCACTTTCACAAGAGGTATCACCTTAGTTCTTAATTTCTGTTCTCGACGATCTATTATCTCAACAGGAAATTCTTCATACTGCATATTTTCTCGAATTTCTATCGGTTCATAATGTGGCGCCCTCCAAACCCGGGTCAGAAGTTTGGGGTCCATACACACACCTTAATTATAACCTGCTTATAACAATAATAAAGATAATAATAATATATGCAATGACCCTACTTACCAATCACCACGGACCGCAACAGGTTAAAGTATGCACACAAGCCAAACACACTAATATATTACAAACCGTTCAAATCCCAACTATTTCAAATTCAAACTGAGTATTAAACATTATTACAAACTTTTACAAACTTAAATTATTCCAAAAGAAGCCTACTAGCTCAGCTTTCTCAACCTGAACCCCTAGCTCTCGCGCTGGACTGGGGATCCTCTTTACCAACTGGTTCCTTTTTAACTGGAAAGAATATAAACAACATCGCACGAATGAGCTAACTAGCTCAGCAAGTCACAATGACAAAACTGAGAATAATGATCATCAGGTGAATATGTTTATGATATCAAGTGAACAATGGATTATGATTTAGAATTGGATATTATACTTTTAATTTAAAAACCAAGGTTAGTCTGCTGATCAGTCACGCACGAACCCTGAGCAAGGCACACATCATTGCTCTAACTACTGGATCCAAGGCACACATTGGCCTAACTTGACCATTATATGGTCTGACCACGAATCTGGTCCACAATTTTATAAAAACAATCCAATTCTAACATAATAACAGAATATGCAATAGTAAACAATAACCGAAATCATTAACAACAATAAATGTTTAACAATGAAAGGGTTTCAATCCTTGTAAGGATCAATAAGGCAATTTAAAAGCTTGGATGCTGGGTAATGAAAGAATTGGATAACAAAGGAATCAACGTTTCAAGGTTTCAAGGATTCGATCTTTCAAAGTATAAGATACCATGGGTTGAGTATATAATAGTTCATTTCAGTGTTTGGTATTTAGTTTGTATGTATTTGTAGAGTAGTATCGTAGATTTGTGGTTCTTGTTTGGGTATACAATAATCAATGGATTAGAAAGAATATGATTCATGGCTCAAGGACAATAACTGAAATCAGGATTTAGGTTTTTGTGCTTCAAAGCACTTGCAATATCACAGGATTATCAAGTACTACAATATCTCGAGAAAGTTCAGAACACTTGCCTGGTATTAGCTTACTACACTGCACTCGCTTCCAATCACAACCGTTTTACTCCTCAACTACCTGTTTCCCTTTCCTACGTCTTGCCCCTTCTGCTCACATATCATAAGCATCTATCAATAATTTACTCATGGAATTCTATTCAACACATACTTCTATCTACCCTTCGTTTTACCCAAATCTGATTAACGGATTGAAAGTTATGCAATAATCAAGTAAACACCGAATATATAGACCGATAGTCAATTAACAAGTCACATGTAGCACATAATACATCACGTAATCAATGATATATTATTTATAAAGAAGTCTCGGGTCATAAATAGGCTTTCTGGTATTTAAAATGATTTTTAAAACATTTTTCGGAATTAAAACGGGTCGTTGGATCAATTTCGGGTTAATAAACAGGGTTCGGTTGGCCCATTCTGGCTCCGAAATAATTTTAGAATAATTATCGAGCCTTGGAAATAATTTAGAATAATATTTTAAAGCTCGAAACTATTTTTCAGAATTTTTAAATCATTTTTAAATAATTAAATCTAATTAAATAACTAATTAAAATCAATTAATAATTAATTAAATCAATTAATTAATTAATTTTCGAGTTAATTGACCAATTAATCAATTATAAATTAACTGAAATTAATTAACTAATTAATTTAGATTTATTTGTGAATTAAAAATAATTTTCAGAATTAAAATAATAATTTTTAGAATTTTCAAAAATTAAAAACGAATTTTTATAATAAAAATAAATAGGAAATATGATTTTTAAACATTTTATAAACAGGAATCCTAAATTTGCAAAGTCTGGAAACTTCAGGGACCTAACTGTATCGTCCCCAAAAGTCCAGGGACCAAACTGCAATTTTACACCCCATCGCCGGAAAACAGTCGGGTTCGCCGGAGATCACGATTCCGACCTCCTCACCTTACCACAAGCTCCAGATCACATCTACAAATTACCAGGAATACAATCATGCAATCAAATCAACCTAACAATCCCTGAGTTGGCCGGAATTTGGCCGTGAAGTTTTCCAGTTTCCGGCGAACATCGGAAAACTTCAAAACACAACTCCCTTCTCTACAGTCCTCGTTGGTTCATGAAACTTATACGACTAGATTGCAAATTTCACAGAGAACACAACCCACTATAACACAACATCAATCTATCACAGAATAAGAAACCCCCAAATTTCAATTAAGAACATTCATACGGGTTATAAACCCTAATTTTGAAATTCGAAAATTAAATCCACTTTTGAGCATGTTATTGAACTCCAAATCAGACGTATGACATATGAAAATCATCAGGAAAACAAGCTCTACAACATGCAATCATCAAATCATACAAACAATCATCCGAACAAAAATTCATATTTTTAATAAAATAAATTCGAAAATAAATAAATTTTTAGAAAAATAACCTTGATTTCTGCAGTGAAACAAAGTTCAAAATCTGATAGAACACCTCAAATCCTTCGTTTTGGTTACTCAAGCTTTGAAAACAGAGATCGGTAACGCCTTCGTTTTGCTGTTTGATTCTTAGAACAGTTTATGTAATTAGGGCTTTTCTCTGAAAATTATATAATTATCTGTCTGCAAATGATTTTGATACGAAATAAAATACGGTAAAAGGCTATTTATAATTACGGAAAATTAGTATCCCGTTGGATCATTCCCGATATAAAACGGTACGTTTATTTGTAAAAACTGATCCAAACGGTATCGGTTTTCGGGATAATTGTCCAAATCAGTACAATTTGTACTGCGGTCTTGGTCTCAGCGCCTGGTTACACGTATTACGAAGTGATAATTGGGATAGTTTAATAAAAAGCCCCCGTTTATCGAAAATACGGGTTTTATTGATTTACCGAAATGAATATTGTATCGAAAATGTTGCGCCGGGACCCGCGCAGGACAAACCGTAAGCCGGATCGAAAAAGTCGAAACATGGAATATGCTCGGAATATTACAATTAGGTTAGGAAGGAGTTATCGAAAGAGTTTCGGGTTCCAAAAACATAACAACGGTTGACGTCGGTTGGTTCCCGTTTTTATAAAATAGATTTTAATTACCCGGAAAAAGATTTTAGAAATTTCATATGATTCTTATAAATCCATAAACCAACATAAAAATAATTAGGAAGATATGACAATTATCTATATTTTATTTTGGACATATAAAAATTAAAATACTCAATTAATATTATTTTTGAATATTCAAGTACAGATAACACTTAACAATTAGCTCACAGAATAGATACTGAACACACATAATAATTATATAATAGCAAAAAAATAATTACACGATATATCCCGGATATTACATCCTTCCCCCCTTAAAAGGATTCTATCCTCAGAATCTCTAAGAAAACAAATGAGGGTATTTTTCTCTCATATCACTTTCTAACTCCCATGTTGACTCTTCAACCTTTGGGTTTCTCTACAATACTCTTACTAACTTTATCACTTTATTTCTTAATACTTTCTACCTTTCCTCTAGAATCTCTATTGGACTCTCTACATATGATAAATCTGTTTGAAGTTCTATTGGCTCATATTCTATTATATGCCTGGAGTCTGGATTATATTTCTTAAGCATTGATATGTGAAAAACATTGTGAATGTGCTCCATGTGCGGAGGTAACGCCAACTCGTAAGCTACTTTGCCAATACGCTTTAGGATTTCAAAAGGTCCGACATATCTTGGGTTTAGCTTCCCTTTTTTCCCAAACCTCGTTAGTCCTTTCCACGGTGATACTTTCAATAATACCAAGCTTCCTTCTTCAAATTCCATGTCTTTTCTTGACTGGTCCGCATATTTCCTTTGATGATCTTGTGTAGCTATTAATCTTTTCTGGATAATTTCAACAACTTCCTTTGTCTGTTGCACCAATTCAGGTCCGAGTATTTTGCGTTCTCCTACTTCATCCCAATATACTGGAGATCTACATTTGCGTCCATAAAGGGCTTCATAAGGTGGCATCCCAATACTGGCGTGATAACTGTTGTTATAAGCAAACTCTACTAGGGGTAAATGCTCGTCCCAACTTCCTTTGAAATCAATGGCACAAACACGTAGCATGTCCTCGATTGTCTGGATCGTTCTTTCACTTTGACCATCCGTTTGGGGGTGATAGGCCGTACTCATATTCAATCTTGTTCCCAAACATTCTTGAAAACTCTTCCAAAATCTTGAATTAAATCTTGGATCTCGATCAGATACAATAGACACTGGAACTCCATGACGAACTACGATCTCTTTCAAGTACATATGAACTAACTTATCGAGCGAAAATCTTTCATTTATAGGCAGAAAATGAGCTGACTTGGTAAGTCTATCTACTATAACCCAAATGGCATCATGATTAGCCCTTGTCCTTGGTAATCCAACTATGAAATCCATGGCAATATGTTCCCACTTCCACTCTGGAATCTCCAATGGCTGTAGCAATCCGCTTGGTCTCTGATGCTCCGCTTTAACTTTCTGACAGGTATAGCATTTGCTAACCCATTCCGTAATTTCCCTCTTCATATTTGGCCACCAATAATTCTTCTTTAAATCTCTGTACATTTTGGTACTCCCTGGATGGATGGAATATCTTGAACTATGTGCTTCTTGCAAAATTTCATTTTTCAGCTCCGTTACTGGTGGAATCCAAATTCTTGAAGAAAACCTAAGAATACTTTGATCATCTTGTTGCGTGCATAATTCCTCACCTACCAAACTATTTATATCTTGATCCATTACCTCTTTCTGGTATTTCTTTATTTTCTCCAATAACTCCGGTTGGAAAATCATACTGTACACTTTTGCTTCCTCAGGCTTGCAAATTCTAATCTCCAATTCCAATTTTTGAAATTCTTTATATATCTCTTCAGGTACGGATAATACATTTCACTTTTCCTTCCGACTTAACGCATCTGCTACAACGTTCGCCTTACCGGGATGATAATTAATCGAGCAATCATAATCTTTGATCAATTCTAACCATCTCCTTTGTCTCATATTAAGTTCCTTCTGGGTAAATATATATTTCAAACTTTTGTGATCCGTGAAATTTTCACACTTTTCTCCATACAAATAATGTCTCCAAATCTTCAAAGCGAAAACTATAGCTGCTAACTCCAAATCATGAGTAGGGTACTTCTGTTCGTGTGGTTTCAATTGCCTTGACGCATACGCAATCACCTTGTCGTGCTGCATAAGAACACATCCTAATCCTTTGTAGGAAGCATCGCTATAAATTACGAAATTCCCTTGATCGTCTGGAAGTGACAAAACAGGTGTTGTGATTAATCTCTGCTTCAATTCCTGAAAACTTTCTTCGCACTTGTCATTCCATATAAACTTTTCATTCTTTCGTGTAAGCTTTGTCAATGGTGTTGCAATTCTTGAGAAATTCTGAACGAATCGTCGATAATATTCTGCCAATCCCAAGAAACTTCTTACCTCAGTGGGTGTTCTCGGTCTTTCCCAATTCGTAATTGCCTCGATCTTTGTCGGGTCCACTTTGATCCCTTCGTTACTGACTATGTGTCCTAAGAACTGAACTTCCTGTAGCCAAAACTCACACTTCGACAATTTAGCATATAACTTCTTTTTCCTTAAAATCTCCAAAGCTGTCCTTAAATGTTCCGCATGATCCTCCTCCGTCTTTGAATAGATCAAAATATCGTCTATAAATACTATAACGAACTTGTCCATATATTCTTTGAAAATTCTGTTCATCAGGTCCATAAACGCTGCTGGGGCGTTGGTCAATCCAAAAGACATCACTAAAAACTCGTAATGCCCATACCTTGTTCTGAAAGCTGTCTTTGGTATATCTTCTGGTTTGATCTTTAGTTGATGATATCCCGATCTTAAATCGATTTTGGAGAAATACTTGGCTCCCTTCAATTGGTCAAACAAATCATCAATTCTGGGTAACGGATACTTATTCTTGATCGTCAACTTATTGAGCTCCCTATAGTCGATGCACAGTCTCATGCTTCCATCTTTCTTCTTAACAAATAATACCGGTGCACCCCACGGGGATACGCTGGGTCTAATTACTCCTTTCTCTAACAGCTCTTGCAATTGCTTTGCTAACTCTTTCATCTCAACGGGCGCCATTCTATACGGGGCCTTGGATACTGGTTCGGTTCCAGGTGCTAAATCAATTGCAAATTCAATTTCTCTATCTGGAGGAAGTCCGGGTAACTCGTCGGGAAATACGTCTGGAAATTCATTTACAACTGGAATATCTTCAAGTTTTGTTGGCTTCTGACTTCTGTCGATCACATATGCTATAAAATGCTCACATCCTTGTCGTAGTAACTTCTTGGCTTGAATCATCGTTAAGAACTTCTTTACCTGCTTATGTCCCTTGAACGTTACTATTCTTTCATCTGGCGTTTTCACCATTACTTTCTTATTTCGACAATCTATCTGAGCATCATGCTTAGATAACCAATCCATTCCTAATAGAACGTCAAATTCTCCTAACTTAAACGGTATCAAATCTACACAAAACTTACTACCAGAAATCTCAATCTCACAATTCCCACAAACTTGATTAACAGTTACACGTTCTTGATTTGCTAATTCCACAGTCATTATTTCATTTAAATACCCAACTGGACAATTTAACTTACTAACAAAATCTTGTGAAACAAACGATCGAGTTGCTCCCGAATCTATTAACACTTTGGCACATAAAGAATTCACATTAAGCGTACCTGCCACGACATCCGTATCCTGGATCGCATCCTTCACCGACATGTCAAAAACTCTAGCCCTCGGAATCTCATTCACTGTTGGGGTAGATCCCATAATTCTTAATGCATTACTGACTGGGGCTGGTGTCTTGCAATCCCTGGCCATATGTCCTGGCTTCCCACATTTAAAGCATGTAAATCTAATGACTGGAACCTTCACTGCTGGATTCCGGATAGGCTGATCCTTATTTGCTGGCTCTCTTGCTGGCTGATTTCGGCACTCCCTCGAGTAGTGCCCTTTCTGGTTGCATTTAAAACATACCACATTCAACTTGTTACAACTCCTCCATGCTTCTTTCCACATACTTGACAATCTGGAAAAGTTAATCTCAACTGATTCGGCTAATTCACAATTGCTGAACGATTGCCCTGGCCTCCGTCTCCTACATTTTGTCTCCTGAAATTAAAATTTCTCCCTGGATGAAACTTGCCCTTCTTAAAATTTGGAAACTTCCCTGTTTGTGACTGACCCTCACTTCCCTCAACTTTCCTTTTCTTGCTTTCCTTTTCTTTCTGGAACATCTCACTCTCTGTCTCTGCGATCATAGCTTTCTGTACAACCCCGGCATAGGTATCCAATTCAAAAATAGCTACCTTCCCTCTGATCCATGGCTTCAAGCCTTGCTGGAATCTCTTAGCTTTCTTTCTATCAGTATCAATATACGACGGCACATACCTTGACAATTCCTCAAACTTCCCCTCATAATCTGTTACCGACATGTTCCCTTGCTTTAATTCTAAAAACTTCAGCTCCATTTGATCCTGAACAAACTGAGGAAAATACTTTTCTAAAAACAACTCCTTAAACCTTTCCCAAGTAATAACATCTGTACTTTCCAATGTTTTCACCATTTCCCACCAATAGGTGGCCTCATTCTTCAGATAGTAACTTGCAAATTCAACCTTCTGCTCCTCTTTCACTTTTACCAAGGCAAAAGCCTTCTCTATTTCCTTTAACCACACATTTGCTTCAATTGGCTCTAAGGAACCCTTGAATTCTGGTGGGTTTACTGCCTGAAAAGTTTTGAAAGTTACCTGGGGATTGGTCTGTCTCTGCTGTTGTTGTGCCAGGTGAACTGTTTGTTGGGCCAAGATTTGAAGAATCTGGGCTATTGCTGGGTCCATGGATCCTGGGTTCACATTCTGGTTTATATCATTTTGGTTGTTATTGTTGTTGTTGTTGGTTTCTTCATTCTGGGTGTTGGTGCGGGTATTTCTTCTGGGAGGCATTTTCTGTAAAGAATCAATCAATTTATTTAGCTTTTGAATCAAATCTTTGTATAAAAGAAAAGTTTTATGAAATAGAAATATCTCTTTTTTTGAAAACAGTTGTAACTAAGTAAATTGCATGCTTCTTTACAGAATATAAACAGTTATGGAAAACAAGGTACATGGTATCACAGGATATACTGGTGCAATAAATAAGGTAAAGTAAAATAGGTGCAATAAAATAAATGACAGTGTTGGAAAGGAAAAGGTACTGATATATAGATCAAAAGTTTTAGGTAGTACAAGCGTAAAGACGCTTCGAAAGTAAAAGCAAAAAGGGTACAACAACCTACTCACTAGTCAGCATTGTTAGTCTATAAATACAACTCAAAAGTCTACTGATACACACTACACACTACTGTCCATACTACATAACCATAACAACACTGCCCAGCATCTCCATCTCAAAATCTCTAACTCAGCTCCAAGGAAACACTGGTCCTGCCAGCCTCTCAAAGTCCTCCATTACCTCAGTAGCCCAGCCCAGCAGTGCATCAGGGCCTCTGCCAGGTAGTGTAGCTCCATGTATCCTAGCCTCAAGAACCCTCCGTGTCACATGAATCTCCTCTCAAAGCTCCCTCACACCACGATCAACATCTGTAGTCCTAATGATATGCTGTAACTCTCTAATCTGAGCCAACAAAGAATCACGCTCCAATAGAAGAGCCTCATACCGGTAATAAGGAACTGAGGGAAATGTAGACTGGAATGGGGCACTCGCTACTGAATGCCCAGTGGAATCTGACTCAGCTGGTGGGGGTCCTCTGACAGGTGGCCTCATGCCTGGAGGTGGAATAGCCTGCAATGGTACGGGCTGCAACACCGGTGGAGGTAGAATAGCCAATGCTGGTGGAATAACAGGATGTGGATCCGATGCTGGTGCTCCAACTGAAGGCTCTGAGTGATCAGCTGATACAGGAATTAAAGAGTCGGCCATCTCTGCTATCTGAAATTATATCGTAATATAAGAATCTCGTACCACGACGCAAACTATACTAATACCGGTTATACCATAACACTCAACCTCTCGACGTTCTATCATCCTATACCTTACTTCTAATCCTATCCCTCTACCCATTCCCGTCAACCTAGGCTTGTGTCAGTGACTTATAACCTGTGGCTCTGATACCAAACCTGTGGCGCCCTCCAAACCCGGGTCAGAAGTTTGGGTCCACACACACACCTTAATTATAACCTGCTTATAACAATAATAAAGATAATAATAATATATGCAATGACCCTACTTACCAATCACCACGGACCGCAACAGGTTAAAGTATGCACACAAGCCAAACACACTAATATATTACAAATCGTTCAAATCCCAACTATTTCAAATTCAAACTGAGTATTAAACATTATTACAAACTTTTACAAACTTAAATTATTCCAAAAGAAGCCTACTAGCTCAGCTTTCTCAACCTGAACCCCTAGCTCTCGCGCTGGACTGGGGATCCTCTTTACCAACTGGTTCCTTTTTAACTGGAAAAAATATAAACAACATCGCACGAATGAGCTAACTAGCTCAGCAAGTCACAATGACAAAACTGAGAATAATGACCATCAGGTGAATATGTTTATGATATCAAGTGAACAATGGATTATGATTTAGAATTGGATATTATACTTTTAATTTAAAAACCAAGGTTAGGCTGCTGATCAGTCACGCACTAACCCCGAGCAAGGCACACAGCATTGCTCTAACTACTGGATCCAAGGCACACATTGGCCTAACTTGACCATTATATGGTCTGACCACGAATATGGTCCACAATTTTATAAAAACAATCCAATTCTAACATAATAACAGAATATGCAATAGTAAACAATAATTGAAATCATTAACAACAATAAATGTTTAACAATGAAAGGGTTTCAATCCTTGTAAGGATCAATAAGGCAATTTAAAAGCTTGGATGCTGGGTAATGAAAGAATTGGATAACAAAGGAATCAACGTTTCAAGGTTTCAAGGATTCGATCTTTCAAAGTATAAAATACCATGGGTTGAGTATATAATAGTTCATTTCAGTGTTTGGTATTTAGTTTGTATGTATTTGTAGAGTAGTATCGTAGATTTGTGGTTCTTGTTTGGGTATACAATAATCAATGGATTAGAAAGAATATGATTCATGGCTCAAGGACAATAACTGAAATCAGGATTTAGGTTTCTGTGCTTCAAAGCACTTGTAATATCACAGGATTGTCAAGTACTACAATATCTCGAGAAAGTTCAGAACACTTGCCTGGTATTAGCTTACTACACTGCACTCGCTTCCAATCACAACTATTTTACTCCTCAACTACCTGTTTCCCTTTCCTACGTCTTGCCTCTTCTGCTCACATATCATAAGCATCTATCAATAACTTACTCATGGAATTCTATTCAACACATACTTTTATCTACCCTTCGTTTTACCCAAATCCGATTAACGGATTGAAAGTTATGCAATAATCAAGTAAACACCGAATATATAGACCGATAGTCAATTAACAAGTCACATGTAGCACATAATACATCACGTAATCAATGATATATTATTTATAAAGAAGTCTCGGGTCATAAATAGGCTTTCTGGTATTTAAAATGATTTTTAAAACATTTTTCGGAATTAAAACGGGTCGTTGGATCAATTTCGGGTTAATAAACAGGGTTCGGTTGGCCCATTCTGGCTCCGAAATAATTTTAGAATAATTATCGAGCCTTGGAAATAATTTAGAATAGTATTTTAAAGCTCGAAACTATTTTTCAGAATTTTTAAATCATTTTTAAATAATTAAATCTAATTAAATAACTAATTAAAATCAATTAATCAATTAATTTTCGAATTAATTGACCAATTAATCAATTATAAATTAACTGAAATTAATTAACTAATTAATTTAGATTTATTTGTGAATTAAAAATAATTTTCAGAATTAAAATAATAATTTTTAGAATTTTCAAAAATTAAAAACGAATTTTATAATAAAAATAAATAGGAAATATGATTTTTAAACATTTTATAAACAGGAATCCTAAATTTGCAAAGTCTGGAAACTTCAGGGACCTAACTGTATCGTCCCCAAAAGTTCAGGGACCAAACTGCAATTTTACACCCCGTCGCCGGAAAACAGTCGGGTTCGCCGGAGAACACGATTCCGACCTCCTCACCTTACCACAAGCTCCAGATCACATCTACAAATTACCAGGAATACAATCATGCAATCAAAACAACCTAACAATCCCTGAGTTGGCCGGAATTTGGCCGTGAAGTTTTCCAGTTTCCGGCGAACATCGGAAAACTTCAAAACACAACTCCCTTCTCTACAGACCTCGTTGGTTCATGAAACTTATACGACTAGATTGCAAATTTCACAGAAAACACAACCCACTATAACACAACATCAATCTATCACAGAATAAGAAACCCCCAAATTTCAATTAAGAACATTCATACGGGTTATAAACCCTAAATTTGAAATTCGAAAATTAAACCCACTTTTGAGCTAGTTATTGAACTCCAAATCAGACGTATGACATATGAAAATCATCAGGAAAACAAGCTCTACAACATGCAATCATCAAATCATACAAACAATCATCCGAACAAAAATTCATATTTTTAATAAAATAAATTCGAAAATAAATAAATTTTTAGAAAAATAACCTTGATTTCTGCAGTGAAACAAAGCTCAAAATCTGATAGAACACCTCAAATCCTTCGTTTTGGTTACTCAAGCTTTGAAAACAGAGATCGGTAATGCCTTCGTTTTGCTGTTTGATTCTTAGAACAGTTTATGTAATTAGGGCTTTTCTCTGAAAATTATATAATTATCTGTCTGCAAATGATTTTGATACGAAATAAAATACGGTAAAAGGCTATTTATAATTACGGAAAATTAGTATCCCGTTGGATCATTCCCGATATAAAACGGTACGTTTATTTGTAAAAACTGATCCAAACGGTATCGGTTTTCGGGATAATTATCCAAATCAGTATAATTTGTATTGCGGTCTTGGTCTCAGCGCCTGGTTACACGTATTACGAAGTGATAATTGGGATAGTTTAATAAAAATCTCCCGTTTATCGAAAATACGGGTTTTATTGATTTACCGAAACGAATATTGTATCGAAAATGTTGCGCCGGGACCCGCGCAGGACAAACCGTAAGCCGGATCGAAAAAGTCGAAACATGGAATATGCTCGGAATATTACAATTAGGTTAGGAAGGAGTTCTCGAAAGAGTTTCGGGTTCCAAAAACGTAACAACGGTTGACGTCGGTTGGTTCCCGTTTTTATAAAATAGATTTTAATTACCCGGAAAAATATTTTAGAAATTTCATATGATTCTTATAAATCCATAAACCAACATAAAAATAATTAGGAAGATATGACAATTATCTATATTTTATTTTGGACATATAAAAATTAAAATACTCAATTAATATTATTTTTGAATATTCAAGTACAGATAAAACTTAACAATTAGCTCACAGAATAGATACTGAACACACATAATAATTATATAATAGCAAAAAAATAATTACACGATATATCCCGGATATTACACATAATCAATAATATGTGATGGATCCGGAATATACTTCCTCAGATATGATACATGAAAAACGTTATGAATATGCCCTAAACTCGGTGGTAATGCTAACTCGTATGCTACTTCTCCAACCCGTCTAAGAATCTCAAATTGTCCAATATAACATGGACTTAACTTTCCTTTCTTCTTGAATCTCATAATGCCCTTCCAGGGAGAAATCTTAAGAAATACAAAGTCTCCTTCCTTAAACATCACCTCTCGACGATTCTTGTCTGCATAACTCTTTTGTCTACTTTGAGCCGTCAAAATTCTCGGTTGAATAACTTGACTTTCTCGGTAGTTACACGAATCAACTCAGGCCCTAAAAAATTTCTTTTACCAACTTCATCCCAACATAACGGCGTTCTACATCGACGTCCATAAAGAGCCTCGTATGGAGCCATTCCAATTGTTGCTTGAAAAATTTTGTTGTATGCAAATTCTACTAAAGGTAAATGTTCTTCCCAACTTCCTTTAAAGTCTAATACACAAGCTCTTAACATGTCTTCCAAAAATTGAATTGTGCGTTCTAATTGCCCATCAGTCTGAGGATGAAACGCCGTGCTCATACTTAACTTAGTACCCACCTCTTCTTGAAAACTATTCCAAAACCTAGACATAAATCTAGGATCTCTGTCAGAAATAATTGAAACAGGTACTCCATGCAACCTAACTATTTCCCAACATATACAATTTTGCTAATTTCTCTAATGGTGATGATTCTGAAATTGCCAGAAAATGTCCACTTTTCGTCAGTCTATCCACAATAACCCAGATGACATCATTTCCTTTTTGTGACTTTGGCAAACCAATTATAAAATCCATCATTATGTGCTCCCATTTCCACTCAGGGATAGGTAAAGACTGTAATAATGCCCCAGGCCTTTGATGTTCGGCTTTTACTTGTTGACAAATTAAACACCTTTCTACATACTCTGCAATTTCTCTCTGCATCTTAGGCCACCAAAAATGTTCTTTCAAGTCCTTATACATCTTCGTAGATCCAGGATGTACCGAAAAAGGTGATGAATGAGCGTTAGACAAAATTTATTTCTTAATTTCTACGTCGGACGGCACATATATTCGATCCCGAAACCTAAAGATTTCATCATTACCTTTCCTAAAATCCTTTTTACCTAATTCTGAATTTGAATTATTCCAAATTTCCTTTAAGCGTTCATCTTGTCTCTGACTTTCCTTTATCTTTTCTAACAAGATGGGTCTAACCTTGATTTGATACACTAAACTCTCTTCCTCTCATTTTTTAACAAATTCAATCCTAAATGTTTCCAATTCCTTATGATTTATGGATTCCACTTCAATACTCGAATGATTCCCTACTTGTTTCGTACTTAACGCATCAGCCACAACATTTGCCTTATCGGGGTGATATAAAATTTCACAATCATAATCTTTCAACAACTCCAACCATCTCTTATGTCTCATATTTAAATCCTTTTGTGAGAAAATATACTTTAAGCTCTGATGGTTAGTATAAATTTTGCATTTTTCTTCATACAAGTAATATCTCCAAATCTTAAGAGCGAAAACTACTGCAGCCAATTCCAGATTGTGGGTGGGGTAGTTCTTCTCATGGTTTCTTAATTGTTGAGATGCATAAGCAATTACCTTACCGTGTTGCATTAGCACACACCCCAAACCTTTTCTTGATGCATCACTCTAAATCACAAAGTCTTTAGTTCCATCTGGTAATCCATGTACCGGGGCAGACGTTAGTCTTTTCTTCAACTCATCAAAACTTTGATCAAATTCTTCCGACCAAACAAACTTAACGTCCTTCCTTGTAAGATTCGTTAACGGCCCTGCTATCTTAGAGAAATTTTGAACAAACTTTTTATAATATCCGACCAACCCTAAGAAACTTCGAATTTCTGTCACAGTCTTTGGTCTCTCCCAATTCATAATTACTTCAATCTTTGAAGGATCAACTAAAATTCCTTCTTCCGAAACTACATGTCCAAGAAAACTTACTCTTCTTAACCAAAATTCGCATTTTGAAAACTTAGCATACAACTGTTCTTTTCTCAAAGTTTGTAACACCATCCTCAAATATTTTTCATGTTCTTTCTCAGTTCTCGAGTAAATAAGAATATCATCGATAAACAAAATTACAAACTTATCCAGATAATTCCTAAATACTCGATTCATCAAATCCATAAATACTGCTGGTGCATTTGTCACCCCAAATGGCATCACTACAAATTCATAATGACTGTATCAAGTCCTAAATGCCGTCAATAAAATGCTCTCTTTCTTTACTCTCAACTGATGATAACCTGAGCGCAAATCAATCTTCAAAAAGTAAGTGGCTCCTTGCAATTGATCAAAAAGATCGTCTATCCGTGGTAGCGGATATTTATTCTTTACTGTCAACTTATTTAGCTCTCTATAATCAATACATAATCTTAGAGAATCATCCTTCTTTTTCACAAACAACGCTAGTGCTCCCCAAGAAGAAACACTTGGTCTAATAAACTTTTTATCCAACAACTCTTGTAATTGTACCTTAAGTTCCGCTAATTCTGTCGGTGCCATTCTATATGGTGCTTTCGATACTGGTTGGGCATCCGGGATCAATTTAATCCCAAACTCAACTTCTCCTTCAGGGGGCGAATTTGGTAAGTCTTCAGGAAAGACATATAAAAACTCTTTGACTACAGGTGTATCCTTTATTTTTAATTCCTTCATTCCCTAAAACATATGCTAGAAAACCTTCACAACCTTTTTTTAACATCTTATAAGCCTTTAAAACTGATATCATAACACTGGGTTTTTCTACACTATCTCCCTTGAAATATACTTTCTTTTTGTTTGAGCCGGTTAAACATATTCGCTTTTTATAACAATTTAGATTCGTCCTATGCTTCGACAACCAATCTGTTGTGCATATGTTGTGTACTTGATGATTACATAAACAAAAGACCTAAGTAGATTTTACTTAGTGAAATAATGTAGCACTCGACGGATAAGAATTTTAGTCCCGACGGATAACCGATTATAGTCCCGACGGATGATGACTTATTATCCATCGAGTGAGTAGCTTATGTAATAATAAGTCTGTAGTACATTTCTGCATACACCTTTGTATAAATTCTGTAGTAGCATATAAGTCATGTTGACTTTAACTAGATATGCAGAATAGGTTGATTAATTGTACATAGATGATGTCTTATAATTCTGTATAAATGAATAGAAGTCAATTGCCAAAATAGCTACCGACGGATGATTAACAAAGCCATCGACGGATGATCAAATAGCTATCAATGGATGTTCAATATAGCAGTCGACGGATGATCAATGAAGCCATCAACGGATGATCATAAAGTCGGCGGATGATCATGTACTCAATGAATAAAGAATTCAAATATCAGTTGACAGTGACAGCATAGTCACATGCGTCGAAGTGTATGTAAATGGAATGAGGAAGCCTATTAACTGGGTAATAGAGAACAAAGTAACAAAGCATTAGACCCGATAGTTTTTATAATGATCCTGTCTTTTGACTTTGTAATCTTAGTAATATATAAACCAAGAAGTAGCAAATAGAAACCAAGATATGAGATACAAAAAGTGAGAAACATTTGTAAGCAGAATTATTAGCATTTCTTTGTATTCTCAGTAGTTCATATTTGTAAGCAGCTGTGAGCATTCTTGCACACAGAGTTCTCTCGATATTAATATATATATCTCTGGTGGAATTGTTTTTAATCCACCAGAAAGTTTTTAAAGACTCTTTGGTTTTTAATTACTTGTGTTTTGGTTCACTTAAGTTTTTATTCCGCATTGTGCTAATCAATACACTTATATTTATATTCGAGTTTGAACATTTTTATTTTAAGAAAAAGGTTCAAGAATTCCATTCAACCCCCCTTCTGTAATCCTTGCTATATTGTTAAGGGACTAACACAATCCATTCCCAGAATCACTCCAAAGTCCCTCAGTTCTAACGGTAATAAATCCACTAAGAAGGTTTGTTCACTAATCATTAAGGGACAATCTTGATAAATTTTATCTACGAACATATTTCTACAGTTTTGAAGTTTTACCAGAAATTCATTATCTAGACTTTGCACAGGTATATTTAACTTATCCACATATTTTATATCCATAAAAGAATGGGTTGACCCTGAATCAAACAACACATGAACATCTTGAGCACAAACTTGAAGCGTACCTGACACAACATCATGAGATTTTTCGGCATCCTGAGTTGTCATTGCGTAGGTTCGTGCCACTGCCCTTGGTGCTGATTGTTGATTAGGTCTTGCTGTAGAAGTCCTATTTCCTTTAGTTTCCACTTTTTTCTTTACTCCTTTTTGTGGGCATTCCCTTGATAAATGACCTGGTTGTCCGCAATTATAGCAAGAAATCACTTTAGGCTTGGGACATTGAGAAGCTATATGTCCCTTTTCTCCACAATTATAACACAGCCCATCAGCTCGATAACAAATATCGCCACCATATTCCAGTCCACATTTCTTACACTCAGATGTGGTGATCTTCTTATCACTTCCCTGAAAACTCTTCTTCTTCCTTATATGTAGTTTCTTGTTGTCCTTCTTAAATCCTGAGTTAACACTCAATTCTGTCTTTCTTCCTCGTTTCTTATTGTTAAAGAATTGAGTGCGAGCTTCATAGTGCCTTTCTGCAATCCTCGCCTTCCCAACCAACTTATCAAATTGTTCCAACTCCAACAAGGACACCATCTCTCTAATTTGGGGTTTCAGCCCTTCTTGAAATCACTGACATTTTCTGGCTTCGGTATCAACCTGATGAGGAGCAAACCTGGAAAGTTCCAAGAATCTTGAGAGATACTCCGACACGGACATTCCTTCTTGCTTTAGTCCGAGAAACTTCATCTCCATCTCATTCTTCATACAGGTAGGAAAATATTTATCAAAGCCTCAATCTGTTTAACCGTATCCCACCAAAATACAGCTTCCCCCTTAATGAATGTGTTGCAAATTTTACCTTTTGCTCATCTGAACATTTCAATATCTCTATCACTTTCTCCATTTCTTTAATCCATATATTCTCAATATGTGGATCCAATTCTCCTTTAAAAATTGGGGGATCCGCATTCTTAAAAGCCTTATATGTACACCTTTGCTTATTCTCGTCTTCTTTTTCCCTATTTTCAACTCGTTCCCCATTTATTTCGGGAGTATCCGCAGTTGTTCGCCCCTCTATTAGGCTCCTAAACATATTCTTCATTTCTCCCAAAATCAACAACATCTCGGGGCTAATTTGTACACTGGATCCAGTCCCATCAGAATTTCCATCAGCCATCTTCTCCTACAATTCAACATATAATATTAATCCTACTTCATTCGGAATAAGTACCGCACACATCATGATATACGTCATAATAATGATCAATCGAGTACTAAACACGTCATATTATATGTCACAATAACAATCATCGAGTACTACACACGTCATATACATGTCATACACCTTATATTGATCATGTTCAAGAATTATGACTACGCATTTTCTAAACGTACGTTAGGCCTATTATTGGACTACCCATGATTCGAAATCCTATATTCATCCTATTTCTAAACCTTAGCTCTGATACCACCTGTGACGCCCCGGACCCCGGGATGACCTCAGAAACCCGAACCCGGGAACGCCAAACCAAACCAATCAACTCAATATATGCTTACACAGCCTTAAACTTAATTAATAATATATAATTCTTACAGTATTCCAAGTATTATAACCAAAGTTCACGATACAACCATAAGTCTATTACACAAGCATTATTCATTAAGATACTACACGCTTTTCATCGTCTACTAAGTCTTAGTTCATCACATTCTTATCCTTTCCTGAAGATCCTTCTCCAAAGTTCTTTCCTGTGGAAGTTAGTGACATAAACGAGTGAGATTAGAAAGCTCAATAAGCATATATAGTAGAATTCAATTGAGGTTTATCCGAGAAATCAGAGTTCGTCAAACAAATATTCGAATAAAGAGACATGAAAGATACTACAATTAACAAAAATTCATCATATAGTTCTCACAAGATTAAAACTGAGTATTCAAGCATGACAGGTTCATCAATTCATCAAGTTGGGATCCCGGCCAACTAAATAATCGGTTTAGCTTTACTTCCGATTAGGAAGTATCATCATCAGTTCATCAATATCAATGCAAGAATACTCATTTTTCATCAGTGAAATATTAGTCAAACTCAAATCATCATTTATCAATAGTGAATCAGTACAGTATATACGTACAGTGCACCGCTTAATTTATTCTCTATGAATCCCGAACTTCGAATTGATTTTACTATCGATCTTTCTTCCTAAACACATAATTCAAAAATACACATAAATTTTATTATTAATATAACCTATTTGTTTTCTAACTGAACTAATATTTACCAAATTACTAAATAAGATAAAGATATTAAGTTCGTGATTAAGAAAAACTAACCGAATTCCTTGGTTGAAACAATGGAAGCGGATAGTTCTATTTAAGGAAACTATACAACTTAAATAAGGAAAGTAAGGATTCATTTTTCCTACACCTTCGATGTGGTACAATAGTAAGGAAGTTGAAAAAATATAGTTTAAAAAATTCAACCTAACACTCGTGTTTTACTAAAAACTATCACATGACTTCCTCTATTTATTCCTCTCTCACAATTACATATAATGGTACCTTTCTATTTATTCTAATATACTTCACTTCTCGTTTTCAATATGGTACAAAGATAGGTAGGGAAAGAAAGAAAAAAAAAGTTAATGCAAGGAACACAATATCTAGAACATATAAGAACCCTTTTAAATCTCATAAAGCAATTAGCTTCATCCATCTTACTTCTACTTGATAAAATTTTAAGGTCAAGTTCTTCTATATATTCTCAGTCTTCTTCTCTTCTCTTGCCAATGTGGGTTGTGAGATCTCATTTTTATTACCTAAGATGCATATATCCCACATTGATTAGAGAATGAGACCAACCTCCCTCCAATGCCTATATAAACCCAACTTAGCTTTAGTTTCTACTTTGAAAACTTAAAACTTCCTTTTGGCTTCAATATAGCCAATTAAATTTGATTTTAAAGTTTTAATATAAAGAGAAATAGATAAATTTCTCATAATCAAGTAAAAGATAGAGTTTTAAGGTTTAACTAGACTTTACCAAGTCCCACATCGATGAGATATAAAGATGTAACATCTCTTTCTTTCTAAAACCCAAGGCTATGGAGCCAACACTTCAAAATATACCAACTATGACTTCTAGCTTTGCTTTTGAATAATTCTCTTTGTCCCACATCGGGAAGGTTTTGCAAGAGATCTTCTCTCAACTCTATATAATGTTAGTAGACTTATTTGATTAGAAGATTGAAGAAAACCCACCTCTTCCCATAATGGAAGGTTAGCCTAGCACTACCAAAGTTCTAAATAATTTAAACGAGTAAAAATATTCTTTCACGTGGCTTCACTTATAGCCTAAATAAAATAAAAACATAAGCTTCTAATTTGGACATAAAACCTAAAATTTTACTCTTATAAAACTAGAAAATGAAAACAATCATCTAAGTCCCACATTGATAAAATATAATAGTGTCCACCTTCATTCTTTTATAAAGCTTAAAACTTATGCTTATTTGTTTGTAAGGTAACTTATCCCACATCGAGAAGATGTGAGTACAATGCTCATGCCTTAACTATATATTGAGGTTGAGCATGTGCCTATCAACCAAAAATTGATCTTGGCTATTTGGCCAAGCCCAAATAACACTTGGCCCGATATCAATTGTGTCAAATATTGTCCAAAATTTTATTTTGGCCCAAGCACATTTTAAAATTGTATCCCCTTCTTATCGAGACTTAAATAAAATTGAGACCCAACACCAGTGTTTCCTTAGATTGAAAATGTATAAAACAATGGTTCAACTTTAAAGGGACTTGCAACAAACTTAAAAATCATACTAGACTTCAAAGCTATTATAGCTTTTAGTCTACTGCCACTTAGTCTCACATCGAGAAGGTGTGGAACTAACCAAGATACTTGCTCTATAAAAATAGCTCTACTACTAATTTTATTTCCCAGGCAATATTTTCACTTTCAAGTGAAATGTTCCTTCCTACTAGGCTTTGTCTAGTAAAAGATGCGGACTAATTTATTTTAGCTTGCGTGCTTTAGTTAAAATTTTCATCTTTCTATTCCTATTCAGCGCTTATCTCTTATCATCCTTTCTTCTTTCCGTCATTCCTCTTCCGCATCCTATCACTTCGGTTCGTATCCCCTTTAATTTTTTTTTATTTTATTTATGGGAGCTCGACATATTCGAGCAAACCAACAATACACAAAACAAATTTTATTTAAAATTTAATCAAATATTTTTATAATATGTATAATACTTGTAAAAATAATATGAGCACATAAATTTATTTTACTTAATTATAATTTTGTAGGGATATTACATTAGATATTTGGTAACTTTGTTCTTCTTGCCTTGCAAGCCTGTCTGAATTTAGGTGGCATTATATTTATCGCCTTACGAGCCTTGTTAGATATTTAGGTAGTTTTGTGCTTATTGTCTTGCTAGCCCAATCAGAATTTGGGTAGCGTTGTTTTGTGTATGCAAGCCATGTTTGTGTAATATCATCTCTCATGCTCGTTATAAAGTTATTTTGATTATTTTTTGTAAGTGTACGATTAAGAAAAGAGAATAGTTACAGTATATCAGTTATGTTTTTGACTATGTTATTCATGATCATTATTTTTAAGTGGTAAATATACTAGGAAATATTAAGTTATTTTGATTAGAATACGTGTATGTCTTCATATTGTGAATTTAGTATCATGGTATTTTATCTCCCCTAACTTTTGGCATCACTCTTTATTTCGTTATTCAGTTTATGTTTATATTGGAATCTTGTCTAATGTTTTTCATCTTTTACATTATTTTATATTCGTATATGATCCTTTCACTCACTGTCAATCCTTGTTCACTTAATTTTTCCCTGGCAAATATTCTTACTTGGGTGGGCTATTTATGGGGAAAAGTGCGAGTTACAGATCTTGAAGAGTTTGGTCTTTGTCTTAGATTTCTGTTAGAGTTTATTCAAGGGTTGTAATTTAGTTGTTTATTTATTTAAGGAATATAAGTTATTAGATTGTTGTGAGTTGCAAAGTTTTATTGAATTTTATGGAGTTTGAATATAATTTGTTAATTTGAGGCACCTTAATTAGTTGGGTTGTTAAAGTTGGACGCTCATGCATATACAAAAGCTACACTAATCAAATTGATCTAAATTTATATTCTCTCAGTCCCACAATAATAGTCTCTTTTGAGATATTTTTTCCCCATAATACATGTACACTTATAAGTTTCAAATGCAAATTTATTGACAGTTTTTAAAATTACCCTTCTTAAAAATTGTATAACAATTGATTAGGGGTGAATAATATTCTACATTTATACATTTATGATGGGTACAAGTGGAAATGTATCAATAAATCAATACTTTTTAATAATTGTAAAAAATTGAAAAGAAACTAGTATTTTGGGATGAAGGGAGTTATTTTCAGTCATTAGTATAAGCACATACTGTAAAAACCTGAATTAGGTTTTTCCATGGTGATAATGAGTGTTTTTGTCATCAGCCCTTGAGCTTCGTTCCTTTCAAAAATGATAAGTATAAGTTTGCAAAATAAGGATATCAATCATTCTTTTGATTGGTTCATGGACATGGGTGCGCATTCGGTTAATTGAAACCAATACCAAAGTTTATTTCCATTAACCGAAACTGAAATGTACGTAATATGTCTACCGAAAACCGAATCGAAATTAATTCGGTTATAAACTAAACTGGTATAATTTTTTCGATTATTACCGAAAATCGAAATAAAAAATCAGAATTTATTTAAAGTATAGAAAATTGTAAAAAAACAAACATAATCTTTTTTAACTAGTATTTAAAAATTGAAAATAAATTATATTTGATTAATTAGGAAGGGTTAAAAGTTAAAAAGTTTCAATACTTCGCACCGGCATAAAATGATTTTGAATATTCGATGATGATACAGACTTAGGGGGCATTTGTTTACAGCTGAAGGCTTCTGAATGAGAAATTTCCTGACTGATTCGGCCATTCAGGTTATTTGGACATGATTTTTTAGTTGGCTGAGTGAAACATAATTAGCTGACTAGTTCGTTTACAAACTTGTAACCGAGCGATTCAGGGACCTGTGAACACCCCACAGAAATCCACATGACCTGCACCTAACTTTGCACATGAGTACATATTACTCCCTCCATTCCGCTAGGTTCTTAACATTGAAATGGGGAGTTCGATATGCATTTTAAGGATCTTATTTAGTATAGTTCATTAACTTATTTTTAATATTTTCTTTTTTTGAAAAAAAATAATGTTTAAACTGTTATTCACAAAAAGAAAATTTTAAAAATAAATTATTAAACTATATTAAATAAGTCTTAAAATATGTGTCGAACTTTCTATTTCAAATGTGAAGAACTAGTGGGACGAAGAGAGTAATGTGTAATATAATGTCGTTATTATACAATAAATTTAGGAAAATCTTATTTCTGGATCAAATTTTTTTATTTTCAGAGATCAAAAAACATGAAATGATAAAATTACCCTCACATTATTTTTATTTAGTTGTTATTTTTATATAATCAAATTTAAAATCAATTTTTATTTCCAAATTTTATTTGTTATGCTTTTTATTATATTCAAATGTAATTATTATTCCATATTAGCAATAAATTCTATATTTTTTGAAATAAAATTTTATGAATTATGATGGGATTATACAATAGGATCAATGGTTATTCACGGATATTTGAATAAAAGATTCTCTCTTGGATATTGGTCTAATTATCTTATTAAAATTAATTATGATATTGATTAGATAGTTGAAAATATTTTATTAGAATGAACATAAAATTTAAGGGATATTAACATAAATTAAATTCATTTAGATTTTCTACAAAATATATGTACCAAACTGTCTTATTCATTCTCAATTCAGATAGCTCAATTATTCAGATCACTCAGAAATTTGGATGATTTAGATCATTTTTATTCAAATTTGTCAAATGACCCCTTAAAGTTAAACACATGAATGTTAAATTTCTCATGGTTTAGAGTTCGGAGCGGATAAGCAGTAAGCCAGAAGAAAGGCTAGTGAATCAGTTTACCGTAGCAGGTATAATTTCAAAAAATATATAACTATGAAATTAAATAACATCAAAAATATTTTATTATTAAGAAGAGTTTATATAAATGCAATATGTAAGAGACATTTACATCTGTGCACAGAAGTCAAAGTCCATGAGCCACAACTATATAATATATATATAATATTTAAATATTTACTATTATTATTTTATTTTGTTTATTTTTTCAGTTTTGTGGTTAACCATGGTTAATAACCGAATAGTCGGAAAAATGCTACCAAAAATTGAACAGAAATATTAATTTTGGTTAACCGAACCAAAATTATTTTGGTTGTTCGTTCCAATTTTTGGTTAACCAAACCGAATGCACACCCTTATTCATGGATGAAAAATGCTCATAAGAAGAAAAGTTCGGTTTTGATTTAAATTAACATTAATATCCAGTTGCCCTAGCAACTTTTCCGAAATCCCCCTTGAAAAATTAAATTGAAGAATAAATTATCATATTTTGAGTATATATTTACATAAATGCATACGTTAAGATACTACGACGATTCAATATTTTGACACGCACGGTAAATAGTAAATTTAAGAGACATTTGTTGGGGATTGCAATCAGAATCGGGAATGAGAATGAGGTAAATGGGAATACATGATGATATGAAATTTCAATTATTGGGGAGGGTATGATTTACCCACCTTAAGAGAATGAGGTTCCCATTTCATATACGAAAATTACTAATCCAAACTCCAATGTACGGGACTATA
Source organism: Apium graveolens (assembly GCF_009905375.1). Lineage (NCBI taxonomy): Eukaryota > Viridiplantae > Streptophyta > Magnoliopsida > Apiales > Apiaceae > Apium > Apium graveolens. The sequence goes on along the minus strand of NC_133656.1, from coordinate 183,957,610 downwards.
TTTATGATGAACGTTAACCGACCTCATTAATCATGAACCGAAAAATCTTAGATTTAGTCCAAAAATTAAAGTTACGAATATGGGATTAGTACTATATATCTTTTATGCAATCTTATCTTAATAGGTAATGTCAGGTATAACCTGCATTATAAAGCAATTTATGAGGATTTTTATGTTACCATATTTTATCTAAGTGAAATTTTTATACACTTGTATAATTATCTAATTGTAGAGAAAAAGTCTTTTAAACAATAAAATCAAAATTATTAGTTTAAACATACTGTATCAAACAAGAATTACCAAAAAATATATTAAGTAACATAAAAGTTTAAGTACTATACTTATATAGAATAAAAGTTTGAGAACACAATCAACGAAAATAATTAAATTAAAAATTAAACCAATAGAAATTTAATAGATGGCAAACATGAGTTAACAACTTAAGTCAACAAGCATTTTCATGTTTTGATATAAGTTACCTATAATCTAAAAACTTAATACCGGGTAAAGTAACTTTGAGTAGTAGATTACATAATACATAAATTAAACATAATGAACAACACTACATGCGAACTGCCTAGCCAGTAGATCAATGACCACCCACGTAAAACATGAAGTTGAGTGCACGTCGAAGAGATGTTTGAGAAGATAGCATGTGTCTAGGTTCGGGATTCGCCTTATTTGGTTAGTCAAGTATTGTCTGTATACCTTCAATACGACAGTCCACACTGCAAAATGACCATTCTCCTCTGCAAATCAATTTTTTTTCAAATTAAAACATCTTTAGCAATATACTGTAATTAAAAAAAATGTTTTGAACCTACTATTTTCAACACTTTGATTATTTGCAGCAATAAAATTAATTTTCTAAACTCTTATACGTTAATATATATATATATATTTATATATATATATGTGTGTGTGTGTGTGTGTGATGAATTTAAAGTAAAGATTTATGTATTGAGAGGGATGGTAGATCTTACTTTTCATATTATGTTCAGATGTAAACAAACATACCTGTAAATATAGATATCTTGGCCTTCGAGATTCTTGTTGCATGTAAAACAATTAATGAGGAACTTATTAGTAGGAGCAACCGGTAAAATGTTTGTCACACTTCGTTTTCTAATAAAGAGCGGTGTATATGAATCACAAACATGAACATCCGAAGTATCAATATTCTCAGTATCATTAATGATAAAAGGTTTTTGAGTTACATTGAGAACACAATGTAAGCCTTGAACTTGATGAAATCTTGATTGAAAATCATGTGTTGCAATGTTACAAGGTGGGGATTGTGATGAAATTTTGAATAAATAAGAGAACAGTGATGAAAGCTGAGTTGTAGCAACATAATTATCACTTTTTGTGAAAGTGACAAATTGAGTAGCCATGTTTGAGATTGATTTGATAGCATTTTTTAGGCTCACTATCATATTTCCCATCTCTTACTCTATGCATACTCTTACTTATTCTATTATGTGCTTTGTTAATCTTATATACACATACACGTGGGACCATCTAGTTATACACACAACAAATTGATAGTAATAGATATACATGGAAATCATCATAAATTTGTTTTTCTCATTTATTAGTTTTGCATGCTTACAAGTAGTTATATCTATTTTAGAGAAACAAACAAATTAGCAATAAAGAGAGTTGGTAAATCGTAAGCACTAGTAACGTGATACAACATACTTTTCACACAGTAGAAGAATCAAGAAGATACATTTTATTCTTTTTTTATAAAAAAAATCTCCTTATTTAATTGGGAAATATATATCATAAATATATTAAAAATTATATTTTTTATATTACTGATTAGCATATTATGTGTTATGTATATTTTAGGAAATAACGTGCAAATGATACCTAATATATATTATATATGATTATTTTTAATAACAATAAATTTATATGATTTTCTCACTCGTTGAATTAAATAATAAAATGTAAAAGATTTTAATATCAATACAATTATACCTAATCTTTAGAATTCTATTCACGACATTATAAGAACTTTTGTCTAAAAATTTTTGTATGTTCTGTAATCAGAATTTGGCCCAAATAGCTAATAAGGTTTCTGCAGTGGCTGAGCTCTTGTCGCCCTTGCGGGAGGTTCAGAGTTCAACTTCTGGTGTGTGCATGTGTATTTAAGAGTTGAGCTCTTATCGCAGGTAACCCGCAGCCGCTACCCTTCGAGTGCGCACTGGATAAACCCTACGGGCTCACGCAATAGCCTGCAAACCACGTGAACCAAGGCAAATCGCATTTAAGCGACATGCTCTGGCTCATGAGGCATAATCATAAATTCTCCTCCCATGGGATTCGAACCTGTGACCAAGAAGATAGTGATCCCCTCTTTAACCAACTGAGCCAACCCTTGCGGACCTCATGTCTTGATTTTGACATTAACTTGTCCTATTTTATCTTCAATTTACAGTATGTTGAGTCCAAACAATAATAATATAAATGTTTTCAGTCATATATCTAGCACATTTTTTCTGTTTGTAATAAGTTTTTAATTCGTTAATACATAATTTATAATTAATTTTTATAAAATTTATTGATTGATCAATATCTAGCACATTTTTCTGTTTTCACAATGATTATTGAATAATTTATTAATTTTTATAACTGATGTACTACACACATATTAATTTTCCCATACACACACACCCTATGAGATGATTGAATGCATTCAGACGAACAAAACTGCAACTAATTTGATATTTTTATTTTAAACTTATTATCATTTTACATTTTTATGTATATAAAATATTTGTAATTATGTAAATAGTTAGCATTTATAAGATTGTCAACGGTTTACCTATAGTCATTACTACAACGTCATCAAATTTTATCTACATTACGTAAAAATAGACTAATTCATAATACGACAAATCAGTTACATTTATCGGTAGCGAAAAATTTTGAGCAATTTTAGTAAGACTTTTTCCAATTTATTGCAATATCTTGTTGATTGACATAAGTAAATGACTACAATATTTATGAAAGTTGTCACATTTTCAATAATATTGATCTTTTTTATCATGATTGCATGAGTTACTTTTACAAATACGACAAAAATGAGTACAATGATTGACTTTAGTCTTGATTGTAACAATATAATTTCAAATAAAATATCTATTTTCGAGTTTGTTGGACCTAAATATGATTTCATATAAGTGGCGTCAGACTAAAAATTCTCATGAACAAATTGAATGCTATTTATATAAATACAAAGGTGTACCCTATAATTATAAGTATTTCATTCTTAATATATAGTAAGCTTTGACGTATTTTACAAGTTAACTCTATGAGATAATCCGCAAAATCGATATTTTCTTAATCATTTATTTTCTATGAATGTTACTAATTGAAAGTTTTTCATACTCCAAATTCTCTAATCATTTTCTTCTTTTAATCTAACTTATATTATTTACCTTTTTTGATTTAAATATAAATATTACACATGAATAAAAAGAAATACAATGTGATTATAAATTCTAATATTTTACAGTAAAATAGACTGGTTCAAGAACGAAACTTGCCAATCACAAATAAAAAAAAGTAATAGTTAAATCCAAGTATGCCAATATTGGGTGGATTACGAACGGATCCCAAACTCAATTAAGTTAAATACTCAAGAAATATATACTAAATAAACAAAATGAATATAAACTACAGTAAGTTAGATATGGTTGTTGAACGGTAGCTCAGATTTTTCCAGTGCGCGGTCGAACAATGATCATAGGTAAGTCTAAATTGAAGTTAATGGATAAGAGTAGACTCGTCGACAGATGTTGGTGGGAAATAGTATATCAATCTGCTAAGAATGAGTTTAAGTCATGTTATATTAATTAATATATAATATTTATGTATTTTTAAATTATAAGCTTCGTAGGTTTCGTTTCAGGATGGATCATATATTTATACACGTACACATAACTATAAACTCCAACGTACAACGCCATTGTCTAAATTTATCATGTTGATACGATGGTTTGGGGGTTCTTTCACCATCCTGGCTAGCTAGAGATTAATTTGAATTCATATTAATTGAATAAAGACATAAGTAAATATATATCATTTTTATGTGACCAGATGTTCAGACTGGTAGCTAGATCATGGGCCTACTATGTAGATTACATCAGTTCAAAAAAAAATTAAGAAGTAGACTAGATTGGACGGGTCTGATCACAAAACTACACATGCATATTTGATTATTCGGGAGACGATACTACTTAATTAATGAATTTAGTTGGCTTGTTTTACACGAGATAATCACACTAGCTTGAATTAGTGTTGTACACAGGCCGATAAACCGACCAACCGATCCAAACGGATCATATTTTAGTTGATCCAGCCCGATTTTTTAAACTCGATATGTATTTGGATTAGAAATATGTCAACAGGTTGTAATTGATTTGGCCACATGTTTAGATTTTATTGGACCGATCCAATCCATCCCGGTCAAATTTTTAAAAAAGTTAAATTGCATTACCCATGCCTATTAAACTAAGAGATTATACTAAATAACATTAACTAAGAGAATTGAGGTTGAATTACTATGTATGACAAACATGGGATTCTAACTTCATTACTACTTCATTCAATAACCTTTTCGTTCTTAACCTTAGCATGTGATGGTGATGACACTAATCAGATAACATGAAACTGATAAACGCCAACTTTCGTTGCACGAGTACCATTCTACCAGACATCCATAAAAGAGATAGAAGCTGAATAGGCACCAATTATATTGAGACCCTATATGTCTATAGAATTTGACAACATAATGGTTTAAGCACAAGTTATCCATAATGATTACATAGGGCAAGTAAAACGGTTAGAGTAACCCACTAATCATGCATACAATACATGAACCTATGCTAGCATGGCATGTTCTAAACCTCTATATTCACTGTCGCTTCAATAGAGATTAACACGCTATCTTATATGTTAGCTACGCACATAAGACGAATAAACACGACCAATACTAGGATATCAATTAATCACCACACACCACGATATCGAAATAATTAACTATTGAAATCTATAAGTAAATCCGCTAGAACCCCATGACAACGATTATCCCATAATAAACTCATCATCACCATGGGTTCATATAAAAGCATGGTATAAAACAAGGTCTTAATAAACTGAATAATAATTAAAGAACGAATAAACGAGATCTAGGTTCAACAAGAATGAAAACGAGCATCCAAAGTTACAACTAATTCAAAGAATCACAAGTTGAAAACAAGATCTTCTTTTTCGGAGTTGTTTTATGCTTCTAGGTCTTCTCCTTGGTATCCCAATCTTCCCGGATGATGAAAACCCTTTTTTAAGTATATATACGCCCCTAGTGGACCTGGACCCTTAAAATCGCCAAATTCCACTCAAAAAAGGCTTTTTCAGCAAAATCAGCGACCAACCGCGCCTTGGGCGGCCGCTCAGCTCTCCGGGCGGGCGCTCAACTCTCTGGTCGGCCGCTCAGCTCTCCTGGGCGGGCGCTCTGGACCTGTATGGAAAAATTTCTGATGAATTTTGTTTTGGCCATAACTTGAGTTCTACTCGTTAGAATTAGGCGATTCAACTGCCCACGCGAAGCTATTGAGATTCTCTACAATTTAAAAATGTCCTTGGATTCCAAATCTGATCACTTTTTATCATATTTCCTTTAAAAGCTCATTTTTCATATAACTGATACCTGAAATGCAATAACACAAAAACAAATCAAAATACCAACAACTTGAGTCCAAAACACCAATTTAAGCTTGTAATAAAGCATTCCAAGTGGATATACAATCCACTTATCAGTGTGGTGTGCACCAAATTGAGCATTATTTCTGCATTGTCATTGCCCTATCCAGCTAGAAGTTGATAGGCTGGAACAGGGTGAGTAAATGTCTCAGCATCTAAGGAGGTGGAATCTATAATAGCTTGAGTTTGGTGAGATAGTCCCTCCGTGTCTGCATCCTGGACATTCAATAACTCACTTACAATGACATCCACCCTTATATCTCCAGTACCTGTATTTCTCTCATTATCTCTCTTTTCTTGTATCAAGGTCTCACCTTGGCTCCCCACCCTCACACCCTCACCTTCACCATCTAAGGTGGGACTTCTCACACTCACTTTTTCCAGTCCTGAAGAAATGGACTGCATTAGTTCACTCTTTTTCTCTCCTTTTTCCTGGGAGCAACCCAGACTCTCACTCAAGTCACTACCTTCCCTTAATCCTAATAGTGATTGCACAATTACTAAGTCATCTGCACTTGTAACTATAGTTGAACTTTGGAGTTGTGCAGAGACACCCGATGCATGAGAGATATCCATCGGGTTAGTAATTTGACTATCTGATGGATGACTGTTGTTAGGCATATCCATCGGGATACAATCACTACTTGACGGATAAACAATATCCATCGAGTGAGTAGAAATGAAGGAGTTTGGAGTGGAGACTATTGTGGACTCTGTGCAGATTGATGAAAATTTTGGCACAGATGTCTCAACAGTCTCAGAAAGAAATGGCAAGTGAGCCAACAAATCATCTAGAAGATGATGCTCACTTGCATGGATTTTTGGCTTCTCCAACAGAGTTAAAGATGGAGAATACGGTTATGATGTTTGAATCATGTCAACATCCAAAGAGTGTGTGGGAGAATTTGGTGTTTGAGGTGTTTCAATTTGTACAGATTTTGGCTGTGACTCCACATTTGTTGGAGCCACATCAATTTGACTTTGAGATGGTGCAGTGACTGGGTCTTTAGCTCCAATTTGTACTGTGTGTGTACCCTATGCATCCCCAAGGGTTTTAGTTTTCTTCTTTCTTGTATAGGTTTGTGGTGAATTTGTGTCCCTACCCCTTTTATTATGTGCTCTTGGTTGAGAGCTTGTTTCAATAGTTACATCTGTAACACCCCCAGATCCGGGGTCGGGGATCCGGGTCGTCACGGTCTTTCTTTCCACAAATATCACTTAACTTAATTAATAATAAATATCCTCATGCTGTGACCCCACACTAACACACACCACAACACTTTATAGTCTCAGAGATGAAATTGAAATAAGTACAAGTCCTTGAATCCATAATTTACAAGTTACTACAACCCAAAATGATTACTTGATAAGTTTACAGTTAATTGCCATTATCTGCCATAAGTTATAATTATACATAATTGCTTCTCAAAAGTAGAATGCCTGATCTACAAATAGATCTACCTCTGCAGCTATAGCAGCTACGATATCAACGGGAAGACGCGGGACGCTTCCCACGCACTTGCGCTGGGTCTTCTTGAGTCTGGCCATCTTTCCTAACTGTTGTTGTGTGATGAAGAAATGAAGCAAGAGTGAGCATTACAGCTCGCAAGATAATATATAGTGTAAACAATAATGCAAGTATCTAAATGGATAACTTACTGGAAACCTTTATCAAGTGTAAGGTAATTACTTACTGGATATAAGCTTAAAGGAAGATGAAGTTACCAATTACTTCACTATACTTACACCATTTTAGAAATCTACTTGAACTACCACTGTTCAAAGTATAATTAGTTTTCGAAGGTTCATTATATAAATGAGACTACAATATAAGACTTGACTAGATTCAGTCTTTGAAATATTGTTTAAAGGAAATGAAGTTACGAGATACTTCATTTGATGGAAACACCATTATAACTGTTTGACCCTGTCAATGCTTCGACAATCACCCATCCGTAGCCTTTCGATCGAAATGCTCTGGGTAGTGTTGCAGAAATATCCAACTGGATGATTAACTCATTACGGGAGTTTGCCGCGCCAGGAAGATCACTTACGATGATCAGTCGCAGTAGTGCAACCCCACCATTTTCTACATGTAGAGGAGAACAGTCGGATTTACTTGTCAACCGAACCCTGGACTCCTAAGGAATGGACCGTCTTAGTGGAACTTCCAGGCCATTTGGGCCAATATAATAAGGCTGGGCCGGCGCCACTCGACCACTTACACCACTCCTAGTTCAGATGATATCCATGACTCTGAAACGTAAAGCTCGTCCCCCCTTTCCCCAAGTAGAAGCTTGTTGATACGGCTCCACCAAGAAGTCGTATCTGGTTGGAAAGGAAAACTCACCGATATTTCCCAGGCGGTGCCTGTTAATGGATTAACTTGTTCTAAGAATTTTACTTCCCGAGTGTTGGTAAGTAATCAAAAACTCTTTTATCAAAACAGCAACCTTGTTGTGAATATAAAATACGCCACAGAGCCGGATCCCTCAGGTTCTGAGCGAGTATTTAAATCCCCTTCGAAAGGAGGATCTTAAATATAAAAATGAGTTTTGGGATCCGCCCTAACTTTTAAAAATCATTTTGAAGACTCGAAAACAATTTTAAGAATGTTTGGAATAATGCCGATTTAATGAAATAAATCAGTCCCGATATATTAGAAAATATCTGAATATTATTATTTAAATAATATTCCCATAAAGGATAATCTTTATAAAAATAATTGAAGTAGAAGTTTTAAAACTTATAGTTGAAATGAATAATAATTAACTAAAGATATACTTATACGAAAGTACGATCTTTATTTGAGTAATTGAAAATAAGTTTGATTATCAAAGCATTATTCTTTAATAAAATAAAGAATATTATTAAATAAAATAAGCGAAGTCATAAGTACTCGAATGAATATTCAAAATAATATTCATTAAATAAAATAAGCGGAGTCATAAGTCCTCGAATGAATATTCCAAATAATATTCATTAAGGAAAATAAAGTTATCGAATAAACCTTATTTGATTAATAGTTTTGAAAACTATTTATATATATATATAAATATATATATATATATATATAATATACTCGGGAACATCGTCTCCCGGTTTAGAAAATGTTCACCTATGGGTCCCCTATACCAAGGGTATACGCAACTACTGCTTATCTCTGGCATAGATATTATGCAACTTATAAGCATTTGAATCAACAATTAGATATCAAAATTACGAAAAAGGAATGCATATAAACCATATCAGCATGCTCCAATATATCGCAAGATTTGCTAATAATCATCATGCATCTATCACAAGATAATGCATATACATATATACATCACAACAACAGTATAACGGGTAGAAAACTTGCCTGAGCGACAGGGGGTGATAAAAGGCCTGAGACGAGTCTGGTAACCTATAAACATCATATAAGTTGGAATTAAACCAAAGTCGCTTAAGAATCTATACTTTAACCAATTAGACCCTAACGTTCGCTTTTGCGCTTAACGATTCACTTAAGTCGCTCGAGTACCCTCGGCTCCACCATTTTTAATAAATTAACCATTAAGAATTTTAAGGCGATTATTTTGCAAGTACCCTACCAACTGCCTAACCCACTTTACATAGTTGTTTCATACTCCAATTAGTCATTTAAGGGCCTTAACCAAGGTTTCAAAGTAAGGCGAGGGGTAATGGTTCGTTTGCGAAATGCCGTTACTTAAAACGGTCGTTTCTCCTAAACCGTACATCGGATTCAAGCGAACCACATATCAAAACGAAGCTCAAAACATGAACTATCTAATAATGGCAATGGTCAAAACATAACAGTGAGTTCACGGGTCCTGAAGTTAAGAACAAAAAAGTCTAAAGTAAATCGGGCATTACGACGGCTATGTTTACGCGATTACCAAATTTATACCACTCCAATCAATCTACAAATCAATCAACAATCATTACTACAACCAAAATCCATCCATAATTTACTACAACAGCCCCAACATCTCAAGATTTCCAATTTATACTACTCTCAATCATGAACTAAAAGCTATACTTAAGTTCATTAACCAATAATCAAGATTTACAACTTCGAACTCATTACAAATCCAACCACACTCTAAGTATACAAGAATCATGCTTCTCATGAACCATACCAAACATAAAAACTCTAAATATACAAAAGTAGGGCTAGGGTATGAGATTATACCTTCCTTGATGAGTAAAAGTAACTAAGGAGCTTAGAATCACCCTTGAAAATCCTTACCAAAGCTATATCTAAACAAAAACACAAGATCAAAATTTTCAAGATCTTGAAAACACTATTCACCCTCTTCTTCCATGAATTATTGGAAGAGATTGTGAAGGAAATGGAAGCTTAGATTCATAGGATAGCTATATCTATGCTTAAGGAACCTTGGATAATTACCTCACAAATTATCAAAGCTTGGAACTTGAATTTGGATTTTTTTCTTCTTGGAAAAGAGAAGAAGCCGAGAGCTTCTTGCTTGGAAATGAAAAGTCAACTTGTGTTTTTTTGTGTTATGATTTGTTTTGGGCTTGGTTGCTTCCTTTTGTTGTTAATTAGCTTTGTACCATGAAAAAATGAGTGGCTCACAATCAACCAACTAATCCCTCTTCTTTTGTCATGCTTATGTCATTTGCTTATGGCATCTTGTTACACTTGTCTTCCTCTTGTTGGTGTGATGACATCATCATCCACTAACCTCTTTGATTAACTCCTAATTACTTGGCTAATGATCGCTGATCTGTTATACGGTTCGCTTAACTTTCGTTCTCGTTTATCGTTTGAGGGATCATACCCGGGATCTTATTACTTGGGTTCCATTAACCTTTCTCAATACATTATATTCCTTTTATAATCCTCTCTTATAATCCTTGAATTTAAATCCTTTTTATCATGTTACCTTATACTCAATTCTTTCTGTATTTGATGGATTTTCGGTGAAAATCAAAGTGTTCGAATTTGGATTCTGACTATCTTTACATATACTTATATACCATATAGAGTACTAATAAGATCTCAGAATAACAATAAAAGAACCCCTACATAGTGTGGCATGAAAAGTTTTCTTATTCAGCATAATCAGCAAAATCACTATTCATAAGGGTTACAAAAAGTCCAAAATTTTGGGGTTATTAGGGTTACAAAAAGTCCAAAATTTTGGGGTTATTACAACATCCTTTTGGGAGGATGAAACTAGAATTGAGCTTTTATCCTTATTAACAACCACAATTTGTTGGGAAATTGTGGTGTGGCTTGGTTTGGGTACACTATGCTCACCATCATTATCCTTAGGGCTTCTTTGATTTTCACCCTGTCCCTCACCTGTCTTTCCCACATTCATACTCCCCTCTTTGTGTTTAGTAGATTTTACAACTGGCATCTTTTGAGAGACACCAGAGGGGGCTTTCTTTGTCTTTGGTTTTGAAATTTTGGTATTGGTAGCTTGGGTAGGCATCTGTCTGGTCATTGACACAGATGCCACTGCTACACTAGAAGGCAAAGAAGTGTTTGAGGTTGGAAGAGTAGGGACAGTTGAAATTACCTCACTTACCTGAGGTGCCTCCATTACTGGAAAGTAGAAGAGTGGCACCTCTTTGTGGTGATCTGCTCTATTGAAATCTGCAATAATTCTTCTCTCTTGAACCCAACAATTTAACTTGTTGGTTGGGTTCTCAAGCACAATGTCCTCGGAGAGGTGGTTAGCAAGCATCATGAAAAATCTAGCATAAGAAACACTTTTGCCCCTCTTATTAAGCTCCCCTAACTTAAACCCCAACTCAAACAAGACTAGATCACTAAAATTGAAGTATTTATCAGTTACTAGCATGTAAAGAATGTTGAGCATGGAGATATTAACTGAATCAAAATTGCTATTTTTTCCAGAAAATACTTTAGTAACTACATTACACAGGAAACTTCATTCTTTCCTAAGACCCAATCTCCTAATTTCACTTAATTTAGAGATGGTGAGTGCGTAACCCATGGAGTTTAACATGTTAATAATATCAGTGTCTGTGTGTGGAGTAGAGACAGTATTATCAGGAATCCTAAAGCATGCTTTAATAATGTCACTATTAACACAGAATTCCTTATCTTTAATAATGAAAGTGATGGTCTTGTCAGTTGAGTTGTACACTGCAGTCATCCATATTTCCTCCACAACCTCACAGTAGATAGTGGGAGACTCTAGCATGACATATTTAAGCTTACAACCTTGCACAAAATCCATCATTTTATGGTAGTCTCCAGACTGTTGAATCCCCTTGTTCACTAGAGCCGTGAAATTGTTTTTCTCATAGATGAAGCCAGTCTGAGACATGATTTTGATGACTGGTGCCATTGTTAGAGAGTAAAAATTGCAGAGAGAGAGTGGGGGAATTGCTTTTGTGAAAGAAAGAAGTTAGAGCAGATGAATTAAGATTGATAAAAGAAAAGAAATTAAAAAGAATTTTGCTTTTATACCCCAAAAAGATTAACTGTCAAAAATAATAAAGTAAAATAAAGTGACCAATAAAAATTACCCAAAATAGCCGTTTAAAAGATAAACTGTAAAAATTCCATCAAATATCCATCGTGTTATGCTTACAAACTGTAAGTATACTCGATGGATAATGTTCAGAAAATTAACGGCTAGGATTTAGACAATTCGACGGATGAGGATAAACAGTTATCCGTCGAGTTATAAAAATTCCAGAAAAATAATATATTTTATTAACAAATTGTATTCCGAGGGATGATCGAACTCGATGGATAATGATCATTCATCAGGATGTAAATTTTGACTTAGCCAAAACTTCATCCAGGAATAAAAAAATCAATTAAATTTCTGGTTGCTATACAACTTGCAAAATATCTGAAAGATTCAAGAGTAATTAAGCATACCTAACTCACTTACCAACCTTGAAAAGGTGGATTCATCCAGTGGCTTGGTAAATATATCTGCAAGTTGTTTTTCACTTGGAACAAAATGTAGTTCCACATTACCATTCATTACATGTTCCCTTATGAAGTGGTACTCGATGTCTATGTGCTTTGTTCTTGAATATTGTACTGGATTCTCAGTGATGGCAATTGCACTTGTGTTATCACAGAAATAGAAATTCTTTCCACTTGCATACCATAGTCTAGCAATTGGTTTTTCATCCACAAAATTTGTGCACAGCAACTGCCAGCAGCAATATATTCAGCTTCTGCTGTAGAAGTAGAAACTGAATTTTGCTTTTTACTAAACCAGGACACAAGCTTGTTTCCTAGAAATTGACAGGTTCATGTTGTACTTTTTCTATCAATTCTACAACTTGCATAATCTGTATCTGAATAACCAGTTAGATCAAAACCAGAATTTCTAGGGTACCAATGCCAAGTTTTGGTGTAACTTTGAGATATCTGAAAATTCTCTTAATAGCAATTAAATGAGATTCTCTAGGATCAGCCTGAAATCTAGCACAAAGACATGTAGCAAACATTATATATGGCCTATTAGCTATTAAGTATAGAAGTGAGCCAACATGCCTCTATAACTTGAAATATCCACAGACTTTTCAGTAGTGTTTAATTCAAGTTTAGTTGCAGTGGCCATGGGAGTTTTTGCAGATGTGCAATCCATTAGTTCAAACTTCTTTAAAAGATCATAAATGTATTTAGTTTGACTAATGAATATTCCATCACTAACTTGCTTAACTTGCAAACCAAGAAAGTAAGTTAGTTCTCTCATCATGCTCATTTCATACTTACTTTGCATTAATTTGGCAAACTTTTTGCAAAGTTTGTCATCTATAGAGCCAAAAATAATGTCATCTACATAAATTTGAACAAGTATGCTAGAGCCATTTAACATTTCTAAAGAATAAATTTTTGTCTACAGTACCTCTAGTGAAGTGATTCTCTAAAAGAAACTTTGACAAAGTGTCATACCAGGCTCTAGGTGCTTATTTTAATCCATAGAGTGCTTTCAAAAGATAGTATACATGATCAGGTAGATTTGAATCTTCAAAACCAGGAGGCTGACTGACATAGACTTCCTCCTCCAAATATCCATTTAGAAAAGCACTATTGACATCCATTTGATAGACCTTGAAATTGGCATGGGCTGCATAGACTAAGAAGATTCTGATGGCTTCAAGTCTTGCAACAGGAGCAAAGGTTTCATCAAAATCTATTCCTTCTTGTTGACAGTAGCCCTTAGCAACCAATCTAGCTTTGTTCCTGACTACTATGCCATTTTCATCCATCTTATTTCTGAATACCCATTTGGTGTCTATTGGATTCTTTCCTTTAGGCTTGGGTACCAGCTTCCAAACATTTCCTTTCAAATTAGTTTAGCTCCTCCTGCATAGCTAAAATCCAATCAGGATCCAACAAAGCTTCTTTTACCTTTTTTGGTTCTTTCTTAGATAGGAAAGTGCTATATAGACATTCTTCTTGAGTTGCTCTCCTTGTTTGAACTCTAGAAGATACATCATCAATGATGAGCTCAAAGGGGTGATCTTTTGTCCATTTTCTTTATTGAGGTAGATTAGCTCTAGATGAAGAGGCCTCATTGTTGTCTTGATATGTGATTGAGTTTTGATTATTAGAAACTCCCCCTGAATCAATAAATCTATGGTTTGAGAAATAGGAACTTTCTGTAAGTGATCTATTCTGACTTTCAGCTTCTTTTGATGACCCGACAGATGGTGTATTTTGAGTTCCGATAGATGAAACTGATCGTCACCTGATGGATGATACAGATTGTCTATCGACGAATAAAGTATTTTGTAACTCGATGGATGTTGAGTTATTAGCTTCATTGGTTGTAGATTTTTCTGCATTATCCTTAGTTGTAGTTTCTTGATCACTTTCATCATCACTGTCATCACTAACCATCTCCACATTGTCAAATTTGAGACTCTCATGGTAATCTCCATCTTGTAGTCCTTCAATCATTTTATCATCAAACACAACATGTATTGATTCCAAAACAATGTTGGTTCTCAGATTGTAGACTCTGTATGCTTTACCAACAGCATATCTAACAAAAATTCCTTCATCTGCTTTAGCATTACACTTCCCATTTTGATCAGTTTGATTTCTCTAGATATAACATTTGCAGCCAAAGATATGAAGAAAATTTAGAGTTGGATTCTTGTTTTTAAACAATTGGTAGGGAGTCATGCATTTTGCTTGATTAACCAAAGAAATATTCTGAGTATAGCATGCAGTATTTACAGCTTCAGCCCAGAAGTATGTTGGTAACTTTGATTCTTCAAGCATTGTCCTTGCAGCTTTAATAAGTGATTTGTTCTTTCTTTCTACTACTCCATTTTGTTGTGGAGTTCTTGCTGCTGAAAACTCATGCATAATCCCATTCTCTTCACAAAATACTCTCATGACAGAATTCTTGAACTCAGTTCCATTGTCACTCATGATTCTTCTAACTTTGAAATCAGGATGATTGTTGACTTGCCTTATGTGATTGATGATGATTTCACTAGCCTCATCTTTATACTTTAGGAAATATGTCCAAGAGAACTTTGAGAAATCATCTACAATTACTAGGCAAAATCTTTTCCTTGAGATGGACAACACATTGACTGGTCCAAAAAAATCCATGTGTAGCAGTTGTAAAGGTTCTTTAATTATTGAATCAAGCTTCTTTCTGAATGATGCTTTGATTTGCTTTCCCTTTTGGCAAGCATCACACAGTCCATCCTTAGAAAACTCCACTTGAGGAATACCTCTAACCTGTTTTTTCTTTACAAGCTCATTCATGGTCTTGAAGTTCAGATGGGATAGCTTTTTGTGTCATAGCCAACTTTCATCTTGACTTGCTTTACTGAGAAGACAAGTAACAGATTCTGCATTTGATGAGTTGAAGTCAGCTAGGTACACATTACCTTTTCTCACTCCAGTGAGAACTACTTTGTTGCTCCTCTTGTTTGTCACAACACAGGCTTCTGTATTGAAGGTTACTGGATTGCCTTTATCACAAAGTTGGCTGATACTCAACAAATTGTGCTTGAGACCATCCATTAAGGCAACCTCCTCAATGATGACATTGTCTTTTGAAATCAAGCCATATCCCACAGTATAACCCTTGTTGTCATCTCCAAAAGTAATACTTGGGCCAGCTCTTTCCTTGAACTCTGTGAGCAGGGTAGAATCTCCAGTCATGTGTCTTGAACAGCCACTATCCAAGTACCACAGATTCTTTCTGTTTCCTTGCACACATTAAAATCAAATCAAGTTGATTTTGGTACCCAAGTTTCCTTGGGTCCAACCTTGTTAGCTTTCTTCTTTTGTTTCTTAGGTTTGATCTCATTTGACTTGGGGATATCAGATTCATCCTTAGTCATCTGAGTTGGACCTTTGAAACCATTCATTAAAACAGAATTATCATGAACATTTTGATTAACAGGAAATGGCATGCTATTTGCAAACATGTTATTCCAGTAGGGCATGCTACGTGGCATTTGAGGGATACTAAATGTAGCATAATAAGGATTAGGTGAAAATGGCATATTAGCAAATTGTGCATTCATATTCTGTGCAGATATAACATTCATAGGCATAGAAGGCATAGTACTCATGCGGGGAAAAGAAGGTGGTACAGTTATGGAAGTAGGCATGGCAATTTTGCAATTAACAGACAGATGATTAACACTTCCACACTTAACACATATTTTTCTTGGTGCATACTTATCAGGTGTGTAGTTGTTATGTTTGTTAATCCCTACATTCCCATTTCTATTGTTTTTCTTTTTAGCCTCTGTTTTAACCTCAATATTTTCTAGTCTGTCATTCAATTGCTTGATGGACAGATGACCAACATTCACTTTTTTCTCCTTCTTCACTTGACTTGATTCTCCTAAAATAAAGTTTTTGGAAACTGATCCATATTTTTCATTTAACTTGGCAAGTTTGGCTTTACTCACAGGTTTGCTCATAGCAGACAGATGAGGATTTATGTCACTTGACGGATAACGTTTTTGATTATCCGACGGATGACTCTCATCATCCGTCGAGCCTACATCTATTAGCAATCCTTCAACCAAATTGGATTCCAGCTTCTCTTTACTCTTTTTCCAGGTTGCATCACAGAAGAATACCTTGAACTTTGGTGATTTGAGCATGGACATCTCTAGATGATTTCCATGCCTTAATCACCTCCTGTTCATGATCAAGCTGCTTCTTTAAAATTTCTTCTTTCTTCAAGGACTCGGTTAATTCCTCCTTAGCAATCTTACATTCTATTCTCAATTTTTCAAATTTAATAAACTGAGACTCTAACACATTATTCCTCTCACTTAAAAACATATTGTTTTCTTTGATTTTAGCATTTTCCTTAGTGAGGGACTTAAGTGTAACACGCAAATGATATAATTCTATAGACATGTCATTTATTGCATCATTACACTCAGCTTTAGATAAATGTGCAAGGTTAGTGGTGATTACCTGATTACTTGAAAAACTTGTCTCTGTTTCATCAGACTTGGCCATTGGGGCTAGATTGACATAGCTGACATCTTCATCCTCATCCAAACCATCTGATGTCCAGTCATTTTCTTGTGTAATAAAAGTTCTTTCCTTTTATTTGAGCAACTCAAAATACTTCTGTTTATAATCCACAGGCTCAAACTTCTTCTTGCTGGAATCTGACTTTCTACACTCACTGGCAAAGTGCCCTGCCAAGCCACATTTGAAACACTTGAATTTTGATTTATCCACCATGTTTCTATTTGGCTTAGCTGCTCCAAAGTTCTTCTTGAACTTGAGCTTGGCAAATCTTCTGGAAAGAAATGCAAGATGTTCATCAATATCATCCATATCATCTTAGCTCAAAGAATCTTCATTTTCTGCTACCAGCCCCTTGCCCTTGTTTTCACAGACCTTTGAAGTGGACTCAACAGCTTCTATCTTCATCTCATTTTCTTTCTCTAACTCAGCAACCAGTGCAATGGACCCTCCTTTCTTTCTCCCTTTCTCCATTCTTTCATCTTGCTCTATTTCAAGCTCATAAGTCTTTAGAATGCCATACAGTCTCTCTAGTGTTAACTCCTTGTATTCTTGTGAATTTCTCAAGGAGACTGTCATTGGTTTCCACTCTTTTGGAAGGGATCTCAGGAATTTGAGGTTAGAATCTTTGGTTTGGTAGACTCTTCCATGCAGCTTCAGAGCATTTAGTAGCTTTTGAAATCTACTAAAGATATCAATGAGAGTCTCACCTTCTTCACAGTGGTAATGCTCATATTGTTGAATCAGTAACTGCATCTTGTTTTCTCTAACTTGTTCAGTGCCATCACAAATTATTTGAATGGTGTCCCAAACCTCCGTGGCTGTCTTGCAATTGATGATGTTGTCAAACATGTCACCATCAACTCCATTGAATAAAATATTCATGGCCTTCTTGTCTTTCCTGACTTGTTCAATATCAGGATCTGACCATTCATGTCTGGGCTTGGAAACTGATGGCTCATTTCCAGTTGCAGCTCTCATTGGTACATGAGGACCTCTCTCTATGCAATCCACATAGGCCTCATCTTGAGAAAGTAAATGAAGATACATCTTTACCTTCCAGTGATGGTAATTATCTTTTTCCAGAAAAGGAATATTGACTCCAACATCCTTCTTGTTCATCTTGTTGTTTGTTGTGATCTTTAAACTCTTTGTGCTTCAAGAGCTTGCTCTGATACCAATTGTTAGTCCCTAACAATGCAGCAAGAATTACAGAAGGGGGGTTGAATGTAATTCTAGTAAACTTTTTCTTGAACTATAAAATGTTCTAACTCAAACTTAAGTATATATATGTGTTTTAATTTGCAAGGTGCGGAATAACAAGTTAAGTAAATCAAAAACACAAAGTAATAAAAACACACGCTTTTAAAACTTTCTGGTGGATTTGAAAGTATCCCCCAAAGATATATATATATATATATATATATATATATATATATATATATATATATATCGATTTAAGAATTATGTGAAGAACAAATTGTCTCACAGCTGCTTTACAAGTGAACAAACAAACTACAGAGAAATTCTTAACAGTTACAGCCTTTTCTATTTCTCTTCTAAAAGTGTTTGCTTAGTTATTTGTTTCACTAGCTACACTTGGTTATATCACCAAGTTTACATGGTAATAAGACAGGATAATAAAACAAAACTATCAAGTCAAACATGCTGCTTCACTACTTTATTCCAGCATCTTTGAAATCTTCTTAACTTGCATGGAAATGGTAATGCTTCTTTGTTCTTCATTTCCTGTTAAACAGGCTTCCACATTTCTTTTGTAAACACCCAACGCATGTGATTGTCTTATCACTGTCAACAGATGTTTGAATTGATCATCCGTCGGGTACATGCTTGTCATCCGTCGGGTTGCCTTGTTGATCATCCGTCGGGTAGCTTTGTTGATCATTCGTCGGGTAGCTATTTGACATGACTTCATTTCACTTATGCAGAATTACAAGACATCTTATATTTATAATTAATCATCCTATTCTACATATCTAATAATAGTTAACATGACTCATATACTACTACAGGATCTATACAAAGTTTTTCACATAAATGTGTTACAATACTTATTGTTACATAAGCTACTCACTCGATGGATGTCAAAATCATCATCCGTCGGGACTATATTGAGTCATCTGTCGGGACTATATTTGATCATTCGTCGATTGCTACATTTTTCACTAAGTTAAATCTACTAAGGTGTTTTGTTAATGTAATCATCAAGTTCACAACATATTCCCAACATCAATCAACAAACAAATCAATTACTCATTTGAAAAGTCTACAAAAAGCAGTTTGTGGAGTACAAGATCAAAGTCCAAGATTAACTGACAAAGTAAAGTCACAGACATGCATGATTTGCAAAGATACACTATGCCAGAAATAGAAAAAAATTGGTTAACTTAAAGTAGGGTTTAGTACATGCTATTGCATGCTGTGTAAAACCTGTGTTTACTGTTCTATAAAGTTAATACTGGATGCTTTGTTTTAGTTGTAACAAAATAGATCTAAAAATCTTGTAACTCTCTCAAGAAAGAAGCTGAGTTCTTTATCAACAAAGAACCCATGAATTTTGTAGAAAGACATACTTGATTTTAATATAAAATTAAGCGAGTTTTGAAGATTTATGTTCACTATTTTTATTTCATTATTTATATGTTAACACAATTCACTAAAAAGCATATTACTTTGTTCACCAAAACAAATATAATTCAAGAAAAGCCTAAAAACAAAAAAAACACATTCACCCCCCTGTGTTGTATTCATTACCTAACAAGTGGTATTAGAACAAAATCTGAAAGCAAACAGATTAAAGATCTTGGAAGAATGAACACACAGAAGCTCAGCAGTATTAAAATCCCCACATTTGACAGATCTAACTACACATTATGGAAAAAGAAAATGATGTTGTTTATAAAGATGGCCAACCCTCTATATATTCAGATCCTCAAGAATGGACCTTTCACTCTCATGGTAAGAGTTGAGGAATCTACAAACAGAGACATGGTCATTCCAGCATATTATGCTCCTAAAGATCCTTCAGAATACACTGAACCTGAAAAAGAAAAAGTCTCTCTGGATAGTGGCTTGCAGCTGATCTTAATAGAGTCACTTGGCAATATAATGTACAATAACATTATCAACTGACACAACCAAACAAATATGGGAGAAGATAGAGATCATGTGTGAAGGAACAGAGGAAATTAGGTCAAACCAAAGGAGGATTATGGTTTCTCAATATGAGGGGTTTATGGCTAAACCAAAAGAAGGAATTACTGAAGTTTTTGAGAGGTTCAACAAATTGATAAATGACTTGCAGTTACATGATAAATATTATGAAGCTAAAGAGGTTAACTTAAAGTTTTTCTAGCTCTTCCTGACCATCTTGAACAGAAAATATCAGCTATTAGAGAAGGAAGAGATCTAAGCAGAATGACCTTGGAAGTTCTATATGGAATCTTGAAAACTTATGAACCTAAGATGCTGCAAAGAAAGTCATTAAAAGCACATCATGGACATGTTGTTGATGGTTCTAGTGCTTTAATTGTGAATAATAAAGAAATTAAAGATGAGCAAGAAGATCGAGTTCCAGTTATTCAAGTTATGGAACAAAAGAACAAAGGACCTCAGAAGCAAGTTGTATTGGAGCTGGAGGAAGATGAATTTTACACGTTGGATGAGCTAGATGAAATGGACCAATCAATGGCTTACTTGGATAGAAAATTTTCCAAAATAAGAGTCAAGAAGCCAAGGTTTTTCAAAGAAAAGGGATAATCTTCCAACAACAACAATTGGAAATCAAAAGCTCAGTATAATTTAGCTAGAAAAGGTGGCTACAAAACAGGATCTGTGGACAGATCAAAGATAAGGTGCTCCAACTGTGATGATTTGGGTCACCTTGCTACTAAATGCAGAAAGCCCAAAAATATGAAGAAGGATAAAGCTTAGTTGGAATTGGAAGCAAAGTATGAAGCTCTCTTGAAGAAGCAGTCTGGAAAAGCCTATATTGCAGAAGGAAAGAGTTGGGATGACACTGATAATGATGATGAGGATGAAGAAGTTGGAAACTATGAACTAATGGCTTTTGAGCATAGAGAAGCATCCACTTCAAAATCAAAGGTACCAACTCTAACCACAATTGATTTAAATGCTAGTCAATATAAGGAGACTGTGGAAAAGATGAGTGTGGAAATGTTTCATATACACACTAGCTTGGTAGCTGCTACTGAGGAAGTCAGTAGGCTAACAAAAGCTAATGAGAAGCTTGAGAGTGAGAAGCAAAAGCTGGATCTACTGCATGTGGAGCTTGAGTCAATCAAGAAAGAAAATGAATATATGAAAAATAAGTTAAAGTGTGCTCCTAAAATTGAAGTTATGTTGAGAGAGAAGCTGGAAAAGAATGAAGTAAAGTTGAAGTCTTTCAGGAATGCATCTGAGTTGGTTGGTCAGTACCATGAGAAAAATAAGCCATGTGCTAACATAGCTATTGGTCTTGATTATGATGCTTTGAATAGCAACAAGAAAGCTATAGGTGGTAAAGGGAAAGTAACTAAAAATAAAGATGTCTCAGCTATGCTGAGAAAGGTTGGTTCACCTATGTTCAAGGCATGTGAAGTAGACTTCACTGAAGAAGAGTTGATCATAAAGCAAGAAATTGCTGATGAAGACAATGAAAAGAATAATGCAGAAACAAGTCCAACTTCCAAAGTTGAAAAGAAGCCCATGATCAACCAAGATTCCAAGACATCTGTCAAGGAAGTAAAGACTAAAGATGTAAGAAAGAAGAAGAAGAATAGAAATGGGAAAATTGGGATCAACAAAAGCAACAACTTTATATTTATTGCAGATGCTCCAAGGAAGCAGTGTCAAAAATGAGGCTCAGTAAATCATCTAACTCACCTTTGTAAAAAGGCTGTTAGCAAACCAATAGAAGGAGCATGCAAGTATAATGAAGCAAATGCAAATGATCCCTACTTATTTTGTGACAAGTTTGATTGCATCCCTTGCAACTTGAAAGTGATGAAAAGTTGCCACAAGCTGAGGGAAGATCTCAAAGAAGTAAAAATTGGGTCTACATCAAAAAGGGAAAATGCACAACAGTCAATAAACACTATTCTTTCTGAAATAACTCATTCTAGTTCTGCTCATTCTGTTAACAAGAAGAAAGTACCCAACACTGCTTGGGTTGCTAAACACACTTAATCCTCATTGTGTGCAGGGCAAAGAGAAGAAAATCATATGGATCATAGACAGTGGATGCTCAAGACATATGACAGGTGATATGGCCCTGTTATCACAATTTGAGGAGAAGGTTGGCCCAATCGTGACTTTTGGAGACAACAATAAAGGGTTCACAATGGGATATGGCAAATTAGCTGGTCTTGAAGTGAATCTCCTTAGTGTTAGTCAATTTGCAGACAAGGGATTCAAGGTCTCATTTGATAAAGGAGAATGCATTTTTATCAGCAAAAAGACTGGTGAAGTTGCTCTGAAAGGAGCAAGGAAAGGAAGCTTATTTATTACAGACTTGGAATCAGCAAATGAGGATGGAATTTGTTGCTTCTATACCAAGGCATTTGTAGAGCAAAGCAAGATATGGCATAAGAAGCTATCTCACTTAAATTTCAAGAAAATCAATACTCTAATCAAAAAGGAGTTAGTGAGAGACATGCCTAATCTGGAGTTTGCTCAAGATGAAGTCTGTGATGCTTGTCAAAAAGGAAAAATGAAAAGATCAAGTCACAAGAGTAAAAATGTGAATTTTATAAGTACACATTTGTAACCTATTCACATGGACTTATTTGGACCAGTTAATGTCCTATCAATTTCAAGAAAGAGATATGCACTTATAATGGTGGATGACTACTCAAGATATATATGGGTAGAATTTATGCACTCCAAAGATGAGACTTCACACATCATAATTGAGCACATCAAGAAGATTGAGAAGCATGATGAAGATCAAAATTGTGTGAAAAGATTGAGGAGTGATAATGGAACAGAATTCAAGAATGCAACCTTAACTGAATTCTGCAAAGACAAGGGCATTGTTCAAGAATTCTCAGCTGCTAGAACACCTCAGCAAACTGGGGTAGTTGAGAGAAAGAATAGAACACTTGTAGAGGCTGCTAGAACAATGATGCAAGATGCAAAGTTGCCAACAAATTTTGGGGAAGAAGCTGTGAACGCTGCATGCTACACTCAAAATAGATATCTCATCAACAAGAATCTTGGCAAGTCACCCTACTCAATCTTGTCTACAAGGAAGCCTACTGTGAAGCATCTTCATGTGTTTGGAAGCAAGTGCTATGTATTGAAGGACAACTCTGAATATGTGGGAAAATTTGACTCTAAAGTGTTTGAAGCAATTTTCTGGGATATTCAGTGGAGAGAATTGCATATAAAGTCTATGTGATTGAATAGAAGAGGATTATGGAAAGCACAAATGTTACTTTTGATGATGAAAAATATCCAGGCTTGGAATGCCTTGATGATAATTGTTAATCCCAAAGTATCGTAGAAGGGAGGATTGAATACAATAGCTACAATCTTTTTGAGATTTTTTAAAAGTTCTTCGTTATAATTACAAAATCAAAATATACACAAAATAATTTGAGGGATATATTATTTTATTAATATAAATCTTGAGGTTGCTACAACCTAATCAATGAATTGATTAGCTACAATAAATTCAGCAGCAAAACTTTGTGTTTACAAGCTTTATAAATGAAGTTCTTTAATGGAGCTCCCGTAAAACACTTTCTGTTGAACTGAAGAAGATAACCAAATGAATTTACATTTATTTGCTACTTTTATAGTCTTCAATCTGTATTGGATAGGTGGCATCATTTTATCCACACAAACCAAATTAATTGCTTTAATTTAATCTGAATAATCTTTCAAGTGCAAACTGGCGACTAGAGAAACTTGTGTAACTTGCGACCATAACCTGTGACTTATATTTGCTAACCTGCGACCACAAAGTCTCAACCTGTGACCATAGACTTGGTTTGCTAACCTACAACCACAGAGTCTCAACCTGCAACCACAGACTTGGTTTGCTATCCTACGACCATAGAGTTTCAACCTACGACCACAGACTTGGTTTGCTAACCTGCGACCACAAACTTGGTTTTGTCATAATAATTTTCTTCACAACTCCAACCTGCGACCTTTTGCCTTGGTGTATTTTCTCTATCTCTAATAGCTGTAACAAAGAACCATTTCTTATGTGTTACTGAATTAAATCTTTTCTGAAATGTTGATATTTGTTGCACTGGTCTGGTTCACAAACAACTAACATGAACTGAATTAATTTAATTCCTTTTATACTGTAAAGCTGATACATCTTGGATGGTTATTTCTAGCTTCCAACACTGAACCCCTGATCTTTGGTACTCCAAATCAAACCATGTAACTGACACTGGAAGTCCTTTGATGTCTTATTCTTCATGAATGCTTGAACATGTTAATAAACTTCTTCCCATGACTTGATTATGGACTTAGAAAGTCATTTGCATCTTTTGATTCTTTGTATATATCATGACTTCATCTTTAGGGTTCATGTGCTTCACAATTTAATATTGTTTATCTGTTTATATTTCATGTTGAGTTATAATTCCTCAATTACATGTTACATTAGATTATGCTTTACAATCTCCCCCTATTTGATTGTTAGAGTTTGACAAGCAAATCCCTAAGGATAACTCAACTGACAATAAGAAAAAGTACAACCTCAAAACAGATAAAGATATTAAATACATTCCGGATTACATATTCAATTCCCGATTTCTTAATTTACAAATTACAAAGAAGTGTTCCTCTAGCCTGAACAAATTATCTAGGTCTTATTTGTCTTTGTCTTCTTGAGATTTTTGCCTTGACTGCCTTCTCCTTATTGAGTGGATTGAGTCTGAACATACTTTCTCTTGGGAGCTTTCCTTTTAGGATCTATTAATTTTGTTGAATCTGGGAGAGATGATCCTTTGCTTCTATTCAGAAGGTCATCCAGTCTAGCTTGGACCAAATCACGAGCTTCTATTTCAAGTGCATTAATGGGAGGTGGATTATTCAGTTCATTAAGCATCATATGAAGATATTTGACTTTGGATCACTTAGGAACAAGTTCAAACAACATTGTAGATCTTTTTTTCATTACGAAGACTGTTATCCTTTTAGGATGTCCTCATACTATTTTGGTGTCGTTGATCTATTCTTCTTCTACCACCTCATCAAGTATCTTAATAATTGGAATCAAAGCAATCTTGTCCTTTTTACATGTGAAGAGTTTAACATCCATCAAGGCTTGATGTATTGCTTCTGATCCGCTTGTTCTGAAATTATTGATCTTAATCTTTGCTTTATTAATCTCAAAGACTAGTTCCCCTTCACTATTAGTGCTGATGATAGGTTCAATATCTTTTAAAAGATTAATCTATGGCTCTCCATTGATGAGCACCTTCTCATGATAAGCTCTGTTAAGTTCATTCATGTCCTTCTCTGAATCCCTGATCATTTTATCATTGAGCCTGTAAGTGAAAGAGATATGTCCTAAGTCCAATCATGTATGAGGATTTAGGAATAACTTTTATGTAATATGTTTTGATTTCATTGATATTAATGAAAGACTTGTTATGTTTTTATTGCGGGCTCTATCTATTTAAATGTTTAAATAAGATATACCACAGTTTAGAGTAAAGCTTTTTATGGATTGTGATGAGATCATAATAATGAGACCTAAAAGATGATAACTCTAAACTTAAATAGTTCCTGGTCGTAGGATTACTAACTGGTAATTAATAATCCGCAAAGATCGGTACATACTATGCTTGCTTCATTATGAAGGATGTCTGTTCTCATAGACATTTGTGTGGTGACACTATAGCTAGTATGTAGGTGCTTATTATAGAATAAGTTCACTGAACATGACTCACACAGCTGAACAACTGATGGAGTTCACTCACGTGTCAGCTGTTGTTCACATAGTGATAGTTGTATAAGTATCCTTAGACTTGAGGTCATCATAGTCATCTTGTGTACACTGAACTATGCTTTGGTTTAGTTCTTAGTCTCAAGGGACAATTATAAGGGCTCTACTGGGTATAGGAATTTATACACGAAGATAGTGTATGATCAATAAAGGATCTACCCCTTCCAGTATAGGAAGAGAATGTTCAATGCTGATCCACTTATGTTAGTTCAGGAATCTCTGGCCAGAGTGAATGAAATTAGAAAGGAGTTTCTAATTTACATTAAATAGAACTAAGCATAGTGAATGGGAAAGCAAGTGATTAAATAAGATAGGCTTGATACAAGTTCCATACCTTGTATTTTATCATGACATTGCAGGGTAGAAGGAATTAATTATACGGTAACTACTCACTGAATAGGTTCTTGGTATTCTAAGCAGTGAATTTGTATTATCCGGATAGTCGCGATATGCTGAGAAGTATCCCTCACGATGTAGAAGAAAATATGATTAATTAATTAATCATATTTAATGAATTAAAGAATTTATATAAATCATGATAAAATAGTTTTATTATTATTTATTTCTACCACCGGCTTAATATTGAATCTACAGGGTCACACCATAAAAGAGAATGATTTAATGGTGGAGAAATTAATTAATAATTGCTAATAATTATTTATTTATGAAATAAATAATTAATTGGTAAATTTAATAATTGATTAAATAAGATTTAATTGATTATAAATTAATTAAGAAAAGGTTCTTGATATTATTTATTAAGAATTTAATTTTTGGAAATTAAATCAAGTGAGAGAATTATTTCTAAAGAGTTTAGAAAAAGGATTAATAATTAAAAGGTGTTTTAATTATTAGTGAGAATAATAAAGGGTTAATAATAATAATATTTTATGGGAAAATTTTCAGCTGAAAATTTTGCCTATAAATATACTATTATAGACCCTATTTTTGCCTCAACCAAAAAGATTTACAAAACCCTAATTCTCTCCATCTCCTCCTCCTTCATTACATCGTTTTCTTGGTGGATACCGGTGGAGTGCTTCACACTTGAGGAGCAGCTGCTAAGGATCTCCGTTCATCGTTTTTGGATCGCCATTAAAGACCTCCATCTTTCCATTAACGTAAAATTTCTTAAGGTAAACATACTGAACTACGAATTAAATATTATTTTTCGCATGGATCCTGCGGAGGGTTTCGGTTTTTTTTTAAGATTTAAATTTACGTTTTCGCTGCATTTATGTGCTAAAAACCCTTCAATGGCATCAGAGCTACTTGTGAAAAGTTTTTAATTCGTTTATGTGTTTAACTGTTTTCGATATATGAGCATGTACGTGATTCGCCATGATTTAATGTTGATATAATATGCTTATATATGTATGGTTTTGAATATATGATATTCATATTCATGTGAGTTGTATAATCATAAGATGATTATGTAATCTGTATATATACTGATATATACATGATTTATGATTGTTCTAATTATGAGAATCATATTAGATACGGATTCTGAATTGGCTGCTGCAGATTTACTGAAATCTGGGTCTGGTGTCCGATTTACGTAAACGAATACCCTATTCCATAGGTAAACGAGTGTCTGAACAAAACTGATAGCTAAAGCTATCAACGACTAGTCTGTAAGGCGTTTGACGTCGTTTACTGCCCGTAAACAGTGATTCTTATTTTTCTGATTTGATTCTGATTTTTCTGAGTTTTGTCATATTTTCTTTTTATGATTAGATCATGGATAATATGATATGTTAAGATCAGATTATGTGTTTTAATATGCTTTTATGTGTTGTATGAGCATGGTGGATGGTTATGGCCTTTCGACCTTAGTGTAATGGTTTTGGTTTTGGTTTTGGTTTTGGTTTTAAATACGACTTGCATGTCGTCAATCTTTGTAATCATAAATCTCGAATGTAACTCGAGTTATTCTTGTAAGTTCATTAGATTAGTTTTACTTTCAATCATGTAATGTAATTGAAGACTCAAGAAAGTTATCCAATGGAGGTGATACAAAGAATAAGACGAGGCATACCAGAAGTCTAAACAAAGAAGAAGACTTATGTAATAAGTAGTTGTATTTATTTCCATCACCATATTAGATTGACCTTGATCTTTATCATGAGCTTGATAAAGATCACATAGGATGGGGCCATAACCAAACACATTTACTTTATTGCACTTTACATTTACTTGTTTATTTAATTTTATATATGAGATATATGCCTATGTTTACCATGAGATGATAGATTTAGGTGAACTTAAATCAATATAAGGCGTGCTCTTGAAAATCTAGAATAGGAATCGTTTCTTACCTTAACAATAAATATTATGAATACGATCATGAGATTCTTGTGTTTATGAAACACGTAATGGAATATGAATTTTCAATATTGAGAGAAAGGATGTTTCTGTCAACAACAGATTTCTATCTGTAAGAAAGGGTTATTAAGTGACACCTCTTGACGATGCTCCACCCGATCTGGGAATCATCTGATTATCGATTATTGATTTGAAATATTTAATTTAAAAGGAAGAATCTCTTTATAATATGATTATGATTGTAACGTAATATAATCCCTCTAAAATTAAATAATATCAAGTAGTAATTGGCCAATGACACAACGGGCTTGTGTCGGTCATAGCCTTCCAACATGGTAGAAAGTGGTTCTTATTTTTGAATCATTGTCGTTTCGTGCTACAGCCGAGGGCTTTGATTTCGAAATAAGAAATATTTGTCTATTACATAGAGATGTGTACATTGAGTTAGAATCTAAAGGTCGGTATGTGCCACAGCCATAGGCCGTTGGAGACTGATTCAATTGTACGAAATGTTGGCTTAGACTTGACTTAGAATATTGAGTTTGTCGTGCCACAGCCGTGACTCAATTATTCAAGAGGCTAGAGTTTTATTAGGGAATAACATAAGATGTAATTGACAAGAGTTGCCTGCCTATTGAACATCACATGACGTTTCGTGCCACAGCCGAGGTTGTGTGATGGAATGTAGGATTCCTATTCCCACTAGCATTATGAATGCTTAATTTTCACTTAGGGGGTTGAATAAATTAGATAAAATAGTGGGAGACACTTATGAATAAAGACCCGATTCATATAGTGTTTTGAAATGAAATTGAATATTTGCTAAGTGTTGTTATGTGTTTATCATTTACAGATTTACTATATTCGTCATGTCTTCTGCACTATCACTCCGGAGCATACTAGATGCTCACAAGTTGACTAGTCCTAATTTAGCTATTTGTTTTCACTGTAACAAGTTGGGGCACTGGAAGAGGAACTGCAAGGTTTACCTTGCAGAATTGAAGAAGAAGAAAGGTAGTAAGACTATTGCTTCTGATTCAGGCATGTTCATGATCGAAGTTAATATGTCACTAGGTCAAATTTCTACTTGGGTATTAGATACCGCCCGTGGTTCTCATATTTGCAATTCGTTGCAAGGACTAAAGGGAAGTAGGACTCTTGAAAAAAGATGAGGTGATTCTACGTATGGGCAATGGAGCAAGGGTTGCGGCCATATCTGTAGGATCATTTAGTTTACATATGCCTACGGGTAAGACTATTATTTTGAATAATTGTTATTACGTTCCCTCTATTATGAGGAATATTGTTTCTATTCCTATGTTGGATGTGGATGGTTTTTCATTTATTATTAAGAATAATGAATGTTCTATCCTTAGAGATAATGTTCTTTTTGGACGTGGCATTTTAAATAATGGTCTGTATGTATGTGACGTAGAGCATGATTTACTTCAGATTGAACAAACTAATAAAAGAAAATGAGATGATGAAAATCTGACTTATTTATGGCACTGTAGGCTAGGTCATATTAGTAAAAATAGACTGCGGACATTGCATAAGGAAGGGTTACTTGACCCCTTTGATTTTGAATCATATCCTACATGCGAGTCTTGTCTATTGAGTAAAATGACCAAATCTCCATTTAGTGGACATGGAGAGAGGGCTACAGATTTGCTAGGATTGGTACACACAGATGTATGTGGACCAATGTCTACACAAGCCATGGGTGGATTTTCGTACTTCATTACTTTCATAGATGATAGATCTAGATTCGGATATGTGTATTTGATGGAACACAAGTCTGAAGCCTTTGAAAAGTTCAAAGAATATAAACATGAAGTGGAGAAACAAACCAAACACAGTATTATAACTCTTCGATCAGATCGAGATGGTGAATACTTGAATGGAGAGTTTCTAGATTATCTCAAAGAAAATGGTATAGTCTCCCAGTGGACTCCTCCATATACTCCACAGTTAAATGGGGTATCTAAAAGGAGAAATCGAACTTTGTTAGACATGGTTCGGTCCATGATGAGCTATGCGAATCTTCCAGTATTCCTATGGGGTTATGCATTGGAAACCTCAACATATTTACTGAATAAGGTGCCTTCCAAATCTGTTCCTCAAACATCATATGAGATATGGAAAGAAAGGAAACCGAGTCTTAAACACGTTAAGATTTGGGGATTTCCAGCTTATGTCAAGAAAGTTGACCCAGATAAGCTGGAATCTCGATCCGTAAAATGTAATTTTGTGGGATATCCTAAAGAGACTTTGGGGTATTACTTTTACACCGATCATCGGGTGTTTGTCTCCAGACATGCTACCTTCTTGGAAAAGGAGTTTATCCTTGAAGGAAACAGTGGGAGCAAAATTGAACTTGATGAAGTTCAAAAAGCACAAACTACTACGGATCAAGTGGAAACACCTGTTCAGACTGAACAACCTTCTATGGAACAGCCCATTCGTAGGATAGGGAGAGTGTCTCGCCAACCTGAGAGGTATTATGGCCTTGTCATTGAGAATGACAATGAGTTGTCAATCATTGATGATGACAACCCTGTGACCTATAATGAGGCTATGAGTAGTGTTGACTCAGAGAAATGGCATAGTGCCATGAAATCCGAAATGGAATCTATGTATACCAACCAAGTATGGACTCTAGTTGAGGCGCCTAAAGGTGTTAAGCCTATTGGGTGCAAGTGGGTATACAATAGAAAGATTGGAGCAGATGGCCAGGTGGAGACCTATAAGGCCAGGCTCGTGGCAAAAGGATTCAAATAAAGGCAAGGGATTGACTTTGATGAAACTTTTTCGCCTATAGCCCTGTTAAAACCAATTCGGATTTTGCTTGCGATTGCTGCTTACTATGACTATGAGATCTGGCAAATGGACGTGAAAACGGCCTTCCTCAATGGGGAACTTGAGGAGGAAGTGTATATGACACAGCCATAGGGTTTTCTTTCCAAGGGAAATGAACACCTAGTGTGTAAGCTGCTGCAAACCATATATGGTTTAAGGTAAGCTTCTCGTAGATGGAACATCCGTTTTGATGAGACAATCAAAGAGTTTGGTTTTATCAAAAACTTAGATGAACCATGTGTCTACAAGAAGGTTAGTGGGAGCGCGGTAACATTTCTTGTATTGTATGTGGATGACATACTTCTTATAGGAAATGATATACCGATGCTACAATCAGTCAAAGTATGGCTATCAAAGAACTTCACCATGAAGGGCTTGGGAGAAGCATCCTACATTCTCGGTATGAAGATCTATAGAGATAGATCTAGAAGAATGATAGGTCTTACCCAGGGTACATACATCCAGAAAGTTCTTAAAAGGTTTAGCATGGAAAACTCCAAAAGAGGTCTCATACCGATGAGCCATGGAGTGTCCCTTTCCGAAAAAATGTCTCCTAAGACACTTGAGGAAAGAGAGCGTATGAGTAAGATTCCTTATGCTTCAGCAATAGGATCTATCATGTACGCGATGTTGTGTACAAGGCCTGATGTTTCTTATTCAATTAGTGTGACGAGCATATATCAGTCCAATCCAGGTGAAGACCACTGGAAAGCAGTGAAAAACATAATTAAGTACTTGTGAAGGACTCAGGATATTTTTCTTGTTTTTGGTGGTAAATCTGAGTTGAAAATAGAGGGTTATACTGACTCTAGTTTTTAATCAGAAAGTGATAGCAAATCCATGTCAGGGTACGTGTTTACTCTGAATGGTGGTGCGATTAGCTGGAAGAGTTCCAAACAGTCTACAACGGCTGACTCCACAGCGGAAGCGGAATATATAGCTGCAAGTGAGGCTGCAAAAGAAGCCGTTTGGATGAGGAAATTTGTTTCTGAGTTGAGAGTTGTTCCTAGCGTTGAAGAGCCTATTGTGTTGTATTGTGATAACAACGCAGCAATAGCACAAGCCAAGGAACCTAGGTCTCATAGAAATTCCAAACATGTCATGCGGCGCTTTCATCTGATTAGGGAGATAGTTGAAAATAGAGGAGATGTCAACGTCGAGAGAGTTGACACACATAACAATGTAGCAGACCCACTCACAAAGCCACTTTCTCAAAGTCACTTTGATCGTCATAAAGACAAGATGGGTATTAGATACCAGAGTGATTGGCTTTAGTACAAGTGGGAGATTGAAAGAGATATGTCCTAAGTCCAATCATGTATGAGGATTTAGGAATAACTTTTATGTAATCTGTTTTGATTTCATTGATATTAATAAAAGACTTGTTTTGTTTTTATTGCGGGCTCTATCTATTTAAATGTTTAAATAAGATATACCACAGTTTAGAGTAAAGCTTTTTATGGATTGTGATGAGATCATAATAATGAAACCTAAAAGATGATAACTCTAAACTTAAACAGTTCATGGTCGTAGGATTACTAACTGGTAATTAATAATCCGCAAAGATCGGTACATACTATGTTTGCTTCATTATGAAGGATGTCTGTTCTCATAGACATTTATGT
This sequence comes from Apium graveolens, assembly GCF_009905375.1. Taxonomy (NCBI): domain Eukaryota; kingdom Viridiplantae; phylum Streptophyta; class Magnoliopsida; order Apiales; family Apiaceae; genus Apium; species Apium graveolens. The sequence goes on along the minus strand of NC_133656.1, from coordinate 183,924,525 downwards.
GATGACACTATAGCTAGTATGTAGGTGATTATTATAGAATAAGTTCACTGAACATGACTCACACAGCTGAACAACTAATGGAGTTCATTCACGTGTCAGCAGTTGTTCATATAGTGATAGTTATACAAGTATCCTTAGACTTGAGGTCATCATAGTCATCTTGTGTACACTGAACTATGTTTTGGTTTAGTTCTTAGTCTCAAGGGACAATTATAAGGGCTTTACTGGGTATAGGAATTTGTACACGAAGATAGTGTATGATCAATAAAGGATCTACCCATTCCAGTGTAGGAAGAGAATGTTCAATGATGATCCACTTATGTTAGTTCAGGAATCTCTGGCCAGAGTGAATGAAATTAGAAAGGAGTTTCTAATTTACATTAAATAGAACTAAGCATAGTGAATGGGAAAGCAAGTGATTAAATAAGATAGGCTTGACACAAGTTCCATGCCTTGTATTTAATCGTGACATTGCAGGGTAGAAGGAATTAATTGTATGGTAACTACTCACTGAATAGGTTCTTGGTATTCTAAGCAGTGAATTTGTATTATCCGGATAGTCGCGATATGCTGAGAAGTATCCCTCACGATGTAGAAGAAATCATCATAAATTATTAAAGTGTGTCGTTTGCGGTCTAAAAAAAGATAAATTTTCATCAAAGTCAAAGAGAATATGATTAATTAATTAATCATATTTAATGAATTAGAGAATTTATATATATCATGATAAAATAGTTTTATTATCATTTATTTCTACCACCGGCTTAATATTGAACCTACAGGGTCACACCATAAAAGAGAATGATTTAATGGTGGAGAAATTAATTAATAATGGCTGATAATTATTTATTTATGAAATAAATAATTAATTGGCAAATTTAATAATTGATTAAATGAGATTTAATTGATTATAAATTAATTAAGAAAAGGTTCTTAATATTATTAATTAAGAATTTAATTTTTGGAAATTAAATCAAGTAGAGAATTATTTCTAAAGAGTTTAGAAAAAGGATTAATAATTAAAAGGTGTTTTAATTATTAGTGAGAATAATAAATGGTTAATAATAATAATATTTTATGGGAAAATTTTCAGCTGAAAATTTTGCCTATAAATATACTATTATAGACCCTATTTTTGCCTCAACCAAAAAGATTTACAAAACCCTAATTCTCTCCATCTCCTTCTCTTTCATTACATCGTTTTCTTGGTGGATATCGGTGGAGTGCTTCACACTTGAGGAGTAGCTGCTAAGGATCTCCGTTCATCATTTTTGGATCGCCATTAAAGACCTCCATCTTTCCATTAACGTAAAGCTTCTTAAGGTAAACATACTGAACTACGAATTAAATATTATTTTTCGCATGGATCCTGCGGAGGGTTTCGGTTTTTTTTAAGATTTAAATTTACGTTTTCGCTGCGTTTATGTGCTAAAAACCCTTCAGTAAGCATATAGAACTTCAGTAGCTTTAACGTCTGCATATGATCTTTTGAATCCTGGTGCTTCCAGTTTTGCTCTTTTGCTCCTGAGTTGACTTTCCAAGAAGGTGAGTTGTAGATAACGAATGGATCTTATATGTTGATCAGACATGGTAATGTTCTGTATTCTGCCATCTACAAATATTTTGATCACAAATGGAGAAAAGAATGCTTGAGGAGATACATACATCATCATCTTCCAAAGCTTGTCTCTGAAGTATTCATTCTCATTCGACTTCAACCAAGGGATTTTTTATGCTAAGACAAACAGTTCCACTATATTTAGCTTCTTCAGCATACTAGTAGAGATCTTTATTTGGAGTCTATCTCTGTGATTGACAATAATTTTCCATCCATTATTTAGAATATTCACAGTGGTGCCAGTGATTATCCTATTGAACTGAACATAGAACTCATGAATATTTGGATAATCCACTCTGTACTTCTCTACAATGTTTAGAAGATTCCTGTTGCCAGGGTCTAATTTATGATAGCATTCAGGTCTGTCCATTTTCCTTTTGATCTCATCCCATTCACTTCCTCTCCTGTTAGCCCGAATATATGATTTTCTTGCTTCTTTGGCTTCCCTTCCCTGTATTGCTCTCGGTACTCTAGCTCTTGATCTTTCAATGTCTCCTTGAATTTCTTGATAGGATCGATTGAGCTTTTCCGGCAATCCATAGAACAAACAGTCATCCGAGAAAGCATCTTCATCTTCAAATTCTCCGTCCTCGGATATAACTCTTCTCTCTTCCGTCATCACTTCTTCAACTATGGGTTCAAAACCCTTAGGAACATCACTCTCATCTATTTCTCCTTCCTCCAGCTCATACTATGAGAATAGGGGCTTTGGAGCATATATCTCTGACAGAAGATCCCTTTGAGATGTAATGACTTTACTTAGGAGATCTTGTTTTGATGTTGATTGTTCCCCCTGAGTTGGAAGACTCTTCTCAGCAGCATGTCTTGATTTTAATAGCACCCTTTCATCAATCCTCTATTCTTCTTCCTTTTCTTCCTGATTCTCATCTCCAAACTCATCATATCCAGAGTCAGCTGTTTGAAAAAGCATCCTGAATTAAGTTCACAGGTGCAGCTACTTTTTCTTGCTCCACCCATTTCTCCCCCTCAGTTGTGTTATCCTTCAGAGCTAGGGTTGATTGAGCATGCAAGATCAAGATAGGGATCTCTTGAGAAGATGGTGTTGAAACAGAAACTTGCTTGCTGACTGCGGTCTTTGGCCCAGTACTGGCAAGAGCTATTTCAGGGGAGACAAGAATTGGCGCTTGCTTGCTAACGGAGATCTTTGGCTCAGTATTGGCAATTGTCATTCCCTTTCTAGAATGAGAGAGAGATTGCTCCACAAATTCTCGTAAACTAGCAAATAATGCTTGTTGAAGTTTAAGTTGTTCGGAAGGACATGCAATCTAATGATCCGTGATAGACAGTTCATTCGTGAGATATTGATCCTTGAGAGCCAGTTGTTCAATGAGATAGCTATCTTTAAATGCTAACTGCTCTTCAAGGTAAGATTTTGTTGCGTACTGTGACATGTCTATAGGTGTGTTTTGGGAGGTAGGTGTCTCACGTGCTTCTTGCAGTGTATCACTCAATACTCTGTCACTCGGTTTAGAGATTTGTGTTTCACTCACCCTCACGGATACACTCTGCTCATATCTTTGTGATCTAGAAGACGTACCTGCAAAAAACACTGGAGTTATCCTTGAGGAGGTCAGCAGTGGTGCAATGGGAATTCGCGAGTCCCGATCCTTGTTCAAGACAAGTTGCATGTCATCATGAGATGACTGGTCCAGAGTGTTGGAATCTCTGGGAGGATCACTGAGGCCATCATATGTGGCATTTGTTCCTCAACTTCCTCTAGTGTCGGTGAAGACACTTTCCCCGGAGGCTCACTAGTTGAATCTGGTTCATCGTCAGTGGGTTTCTGATCCGCACCTATGTCGGATCCCCTATCCACATATGCATCCAGGTTTATTAGTCCTGGGGAGGTAAATGTTGTGCTAGATGTGGCAGCGATTACAACACTCTCTCTTAACACCTGTGAAGGCAGTTGATCCATTGGAGGACCTTGAACATGATATTCTAACCGCAATATGGTTGAATTCACTGTTTCCGTCAATACTTCCTCACTAAATAATGCTTCTTATCGACTCATTTGAAGCTTCAAGAGCTTGAATATTTGAGAGTGTGTTTGACTCAATACAGGATGTCATGGCCGATGGGTGAATTTCAATATACCCACCTTATTGAGAAGAAGGATCCAGTAACTGTTTATGTGCCTTTTCAGCCATTGTATCCTTTTGGGAAGATATATGGGAGGTTACAATTGTCTCAGGGGGGATACTGCTTTGTTTCGTTGGAGACAGAGCCGTGGGTTCACTCAACGTACCTTCCTTATTTGTTGTATTATGTGCAGTTTCTCCCTCTACACTCATAGGATCACTAAACTCCAGGGTTTGGGCTAAGAGAGTTTGAGATGTGTGTATTGGCTCTAGAGGGTGGTTATGAATTTGCAAGAAAACAAACTCATTGCCTCCTGATAGTAATTGCTCTCGAGCAAGTTGTGTGTGAAATTCAGCAAGATTAAGTGAATCAATATCAATTAAATCATCAAAAGTAGTGCTCATTGAAGATTAATTCATACCTATGAGGTCAGGCTTGTAAACATTTGTTTCAGATTGATTTGACTCAGCTTCTACTTGATGTTCAACAACTTCAGGTTGAGAAACCTTTTCGATCTGTTCAACAACTACAGGTTCTTGGTCAACATTTACTGGTTGAGCATCAGGATTAGGATGAGGATCTGCTTCATGTTCAACCTCTGCTCCTACAGCATCCTCATTCATAGCATCAAGGTCTTGATTCTCAGAGACTTGAGCTTCTTCAGACTCAGAGACAGGTGCTTCAGCAATAAAGTCAAAGAATTCTTGCATGAAGTCCATCACATAAATGGGGTTGTTGTTAGAATAAAGAGTCTTTCTTATCAGGGTAACCACCAGTTTGGAGGTCAATTCTGCAGATGGTTCCATGTCTTCACTGAGAACTGTTTCTTTCTGAGCTTGTGTGAGCTTACCATTTAGAACAATCTGGAGAAACCTGACATAGAGAATGTGTTCTTGATGTTGAGCTTGGTTCTCCATAATTTCTCTCATGAACATCCGCCCAAAGTTGATTCGAAGATTACTAGCAACTACTACACCAACTTCCCTCATGAATTGTGTTATTCCATGAAATCCACCAGTCTTGGGAGACAGACAGAAGGATAGAATACTAAAGAATAAGTTCCAGGGTTTTGCAAGATGGCTCTTGTTGAAGTGTTTAGGATTAATGTCATTTGGCATGGTGATGTGGATGTCTCTGAAGAAGTTAATCAGTTCCCCTTCATCTGGTGAAGGATCAAAATTATCTCGAGGAAGTTGTAGATGTTCATTAAGGTCATCCTCAGTGATTTGTATTGTTTCATCACCAATGAGAAATGAGAATCCTATCATGTTGTCACCTAATATGTCTTGTGTTGTACTGTGCATGTGTCCGAGGAGCTCAACATTCTGTTGGACATTAGTAACCAAAGCATAATGCACAATCGAATGCTCATTTAGAAAATGAATTCATTTTTTAAAATCACCTAAATGAGTTGGATCACGTTTTATAAACGAGACAAAATTTGTTTTTAAAATCTTAATATTATCTCTCATTTAAAAAAATGAGAATAAAATTTTGATTACAAAATAAATTGATCGTGTACGAAAATTAAAACAATTAACTAATATCAATCACACAAAATATTGAATAATTAACTACTACTAAAAAGCCCTAGAGAACCAAATGACTTAGTGAATTAATTGATTAAAGATTACAACCAAACAGTGTCTTGAGTCAAAGCACCCACAATCGCATATCTCTCTTTTCAACTGGTGAAAACGTTTGTTTTTACAGTCTATGGAGAGTTCTAGTCATGGGCAACACGAATCTGTTAATCAAATGATATTTTGACAGAGTTTTAGTAGTATTTTAATAAATCAAATGATATTTTGACAGAGTTTTAGTAGTATTTTAATAAATAAAAAAACCTTGTCTTTCTCTTTCTCTTCGAACTGATGTGTGTATATTCTTAAGCTGCGACTGTCAAATATATATATATATATATATATATATATATATATATATATATATATATATACAGCCTACAACAAAACAAAATGGGTTAGGAATTAACATGCGACTAGTGTTAAAGGTCGCAAATTAGGAACTTAGAATATTTCTAAGTGCTAACTTGCGACCAGTTAACAAAGGTCGCATGTTAGAAAATAGAATATTCCAAGTTCTAACTGGCGACCAGTTAACAAAGGTCGCAGGTTAGGAAATGAAATATTCCTAAGCTCTAACTTGCGACCAGTAAACAAGGTCGCAGGTTACAAAAAAAAATAACCCATTTAAATATCAAATCTTTTTATTTTCACAAATAATTATGTTAATTTTTTTATTAAAATTCTTCTTTTCAGAAAAATATTAATAAATTAAAACAAATATTATGATGTAATTTAAAATATTAACTAAATGAATTCTTTAAATATTGAATTATTTAAAATCCATTTCATTGATAATTCACAATTTTATTAATAATTATACAATTGTTATCATTTAGTTGATAGTATTGTATTTTTATGAAATAAATTATGCTACCATTATCAAATTAATTTTAATGAACCCCTTGAAATATTAATTATTTAGAATTTACTAAAATTAATAAATCATAACTTTAATTTATTACTATTGAATCTTTTATCATTGAATTGATAAAGTCTCAGTCAGTTAGATCAAAATTATGCTATAAATTTTTTACTCATAACTTAACCAAATATGATTAAATTATTTTCAAACAATTTATCAATATAAGTGTGCTAAAATATTTATCAATTAGATACAAGTACACAAATATTTGAAATACGAGAAATAAACAATGACACGTAAATTCACATGTCCTTAAAATAGTGACATTAAATAACAAGTGGATTTATTTGAGACAAATTGCATTTATTGGCTCCTAATTTGTTAATTAGAAAGATTTAACATCCCAAGTTCACTAACTAACTTAGAGAAAGTGTTTTCATCAAGTGGTTTTGTGAAGATGCCTGTAATTTGATCCTCTGTGGGTACAAAATGTAATTCCACGGTGCCATTGGTGACATGCTCTTTGATAAAGTGATACATGATATCAATGTGCTTAGTTCTTGAGTGTTGAACTGGGTTGTTTGAGATTGCTATGGTATTCGTATTATCATAGAATATTAGAATCTTTGATACCAACAGACCATAATCCCGGAGTTGGTTTCTCATCCACAAGATTTGGGGATAATAGCTTCCAGCAGCCATGTATTCAGCTTCAGCAGTTGATGTGGATACTGAGTGTTGCTTCTTGCTATGCCAGGATACCAATCTTCTTCCAAGAAACTGACAACTTCCTGAGGTACTTTTCCGGTCAATCTTACAACCTACAAAATCTGAATCTGTATAGCCAACTAGGTTAAAACCTGTACCTTTAGGGTACCAAATTCCAAGATTTGGAGTCCCCTTAAGATACCTAAATATCCTCTTAACAATTATAAGATGAGACTCTTTAGGGTCAGCTTGAAATCTAGCACATAAACATTTTGCAAACATAATAACTGGCCTACTTGATGTGAGATAAAGTAATGAGCATATCATACCTCTGTAGCTTGTGATGTCAACTTTCTTACCAGTTTTGTCCTGATCAAGCTTAGCAGCTGCTGGCATTGGAGTCTTTGCCGGAGTTGAATCTTCCAGATTGTACTTCTTAAGAAGTTCTCTGATGTACTTGGATTGACAGATGAATATACCATATTTCTTTTGACTCACTTGTAATCCAATAAAATAGTTCAACTCTCCCATCATGCTCATTTCATACTTACTCTGCATTAGCTTATAAAATCTCTTACAAAGATCATCATTAGTAGAGCCAAATATAATGTCGTCAACATATACATGAACTAATATCATATCAGATTTATGCATTTTGTGAAGCAGATTTTTATCTATAACACCTCTAGTAAAACCATTTTCAAGTAAAAACTCAGAGAGAGTGTCATACCATGTCCTTGGAGCTTGCTTAAGACCATAGAGAGCTTTGAATAGAAAGTATACAAAATCAACCAGATTTGGATCTTCAAAACCTGGAGGTTGTTCCACATACACTTCTTCTTCTAGCTCCCCATTCAGGAATGTACTATTCACATATATTGGATAAATTTTGAAATCTGAATATGCTGCAAATGCCAGAAACATCCTGATTGCCTCAAGTCTAGCTATTGGTGCATAGGTTTCATCATAATCTATACCCTCTTCTTGAGAGTAACCTTTAGCTACCAGTATAGCCTTGTTTCTCGTTACAATGCCATCCTCGTCTAACTTGTTTCTGAATACCTACTTAGTGCCTATCATTGACTTGTCCTTTGGTCGGGGTACCAGCTTCCATACCTTCTGCCTCTCAAACTGATTGAGTTCCTAGTGCATAGCAGTAACCCAATCTGGATATTCAAGTGCCTCATCCACTTTCTTAGGTCCCATCTGAGAGAAACCCTGAAAAGTGACATTCATTCTATGTGGCATGTCTAGTTCTCACTCCTATATCAGGATCATCAATGATAAGTTCAAAGGGATGGTCTCTGTTCCAAACTCTTTATCGAGGCAGAGAAGATCTTGATGTTTCCCCTTATTCAGCATGATGTTGAGTGTGAACTGTAGATCCTCTTCTGCTCCTCCTGAGTTGCTGCCACCATGACTTGATGATTCTGATCTTTGAGTAGTAGTTCTTGAAGGTGTTCCTGTATGATTATCATAATCATTGTTTCCACCATTACCACCACTTGATTCAGAATCAACATTGCCATGTTCTATAGGTATAGCACTAGCAATCTCAGGTTCTTCTACATCCAAAGGATCATCTGACAGATTTTCAAATTCCAGAGATTCAGAATCCTTTTCTCTTTGCAGTCTTGCCAACTTGGTGTCGTCGAATGTTACATTAAGGCTTTCAATCACCTTCTGATCGGTAATCATATAAACCCTGTAAGCTTTAGTTTTCAGAGAATAGCCGAGAAATATGCCTTCTTTCGCTTTGGCATCAAACTTTCCCAGATGCTCATTTCCTTCCTTCAACACAAAATATTTAGCTCCAAATACATGAAAGTATTTCAGTGTTGGTTTCTTGTCAGCCATAATCTCATAAAGAGTCTTGTCATGATCTTTATTAATCAGGGTACGATTTTGAGTGTAACACGCTGTGTTGACAGCTTCATCCCGGAAGTAGGTAAGAAGTATTGATTCACTTAGCATAGTCCTTGCTGCTTCAACCAAGGTTCGATTCTTCCTTTCTACTACTCCATTTTGTTGTGGAGTTCTTGGGGCTGAGTACTGTCTCGAATTACCTTTCTCTGTACAGAATTCATTTAGAAATGCATTCTTGAATTCTATCCCATTGTCTGATCTAATTTTTCTGACAGGTAATTTTGCTTCTAGCTCAATCTTATTTATATGATCAACTATCAATTGTGGCACTTCATTCTTTGATTGCAAGAACAACACCCATGTGTACTTCGAGTAATTATCGAATATCACTAAAGCATATCTTTTCCTTGATAGTGATAACACATTCACTGGACCAGATAAATCCATGTGAATTAACTGAAGAGGTTCAGTTATGTTTGTCATTTCCTTGCTTCTGTGTAATACTTTCTTTGATTTCCATTTTTTCACATGCTTCACGGAGTCCTTCTTGACATAATTCCTTATGTGGTAGTCGTCTCACCAATTCTCTCTCAACCAGAGAGTTCATTGTCTTGAAGTTCAAGTGTGAGAGCTTCTTGTGCCATAGCCAACTTTGTTCTGATGAAGCTTTGCTATAGAAATATCTCATTACTCCATCATAGGTAGACTTCAAGTCAGCTACGAACAGATTACCTTTCCTTACTCCCTGTAAAGCAAGCTTCTCATCTTTTCTGTGAGTGATCAAACATCTTTCTGGTCTAAAATCAACATTGTATCCTTTGTCACAAAACTGACTGATGCTCAGAAGATTATGCTTCAATCCTTCCACAAGAGAGATGTTTTCAATGATGACATTCACAATTTCCAAATTGCCATATCCCTTAGTAAATCCTTTGATGTCATCTCCAAAGGTAACTATAGGGCCAACTTTCTAAACCACACCTGTGAGCACGGACTTTTCTCTTGTCATATGCCTAGAACAACCACTGTCCAGAATCCACATGATCTTTTCCTTTCGTACCTTACCCTGCAAACACAGATTAATTAAGAAGACTTTGGTAGCCAAGTTTTCTTGGGTCCTGAAGGTTTAGGGGTAGAGACAGAATCAACAAATGAAACCTTAACAAGCTTAGCTTTCACTTTGACTGACTCATTCTCAGTGCTAGTCTTAACAGAGTTGTCAGACTTAGAGATAGGAGGTGCTACAGTCTTGTACTGTGTGTGCTCATTACTCATGCTTGTCTTGGTGTCAAAGCAAGTGCTAGCAGTTGTATGAAAAGCTTTGAAATATTCAGACATGGTAACAAATGCACATGGAATACAACCAACTATGCCACAGGGCTCATGAAAACTAGGCATGTTAGGCATGGTAGACACACTAGAAGTTGCAATAGATTCTACTTTAGCTTTTCTGCATGCATGTGTAAGGTGTGCAGCAGAATTGCAATTATTACATAACTTTCTAGATGTAGATGAGGAAGATGCAAAATCAGATTTCTTATTTACACCTACCTTGCCATTTATGTTCTTCTTAGCCTTAACCTTAGTAATCTCACAAGTCTTAGAGTTATCTATTGGATCTGGTTTCAAAAGTGTGTCAGGTTCTTTCCTATCCACCTTATTACCTGGGTAAGCTTTGGATTTAGCTTTACTAGCTGGAGCCTTAGGAGTCTTAGGGGATTTCTCTACCTTCTCTTTCTTTCTGTCCTCAGCAATCAATTCCTCATTGATTAGCAAACTTACTTCATCCAAATGTTCTGAAACAGACTCAGTGAACAATGGAGATACAACATCCTTAATAACATATGGTACCTTTTCTGAGACAAACATGTTTATCTCAGATGCACCACTATGCTTCTTACTGTTCAGCTTAGAATAGTCAAGTCCTATTGAAGTCTTAGATTTAAATCTTTGACTATCTATTATCTCCTCCTGAGTCAAAGCTGCATTCTTAAACGCCTATAACTTCTTTTCTAAATCAATAATTTGGGTTCTAAGAATGGTTCTATGTCTGCGTTACACTTAACCTTATTCTCTAGATATTCATTCTTTTGTTTAAGGTCTTCTAAGCCAATTACAAACAATTCTAGTTCTTTATTTCTAGAGGTTAAACTCTAAGTTTTAAGAACTAACTTATCATTTTCAAGTATATATGCAAGCATGCTTGAATGAACAGTATACAATTCTAAAGTAAGTTCATGCACAGTATATTTGTATTCAGATACAGACATATCAATAGTGGTAAGTTCAGGAACCTGAGATGATTATGGTGATTCCTCTGCAGAGTCTGCCATAAGAGCTAGATTTACATACTCTTCCTCTCCATCTAAATCAGTATCATCCCATCTTTTTCCTTCAGCAATATATACTCTTTCCTTTTCCTTAACCACATAAGCATTCCGCTTTTATTTCAGCTTCTCATTCTGCCTCTTCAGATCTTCATAAGTTTCCTTCTTTTCATAGAAATCTTTTCATTTTGCCACTTTGGGCTTTCTGCAATCAGATGCAAAGTGCCCTAACTTATTGCAGTTGTAACATCTTGCTTTGCTCTTGTCTACCCAATTTGAATTGTAGCCTCCTCTGGAGCTTGACCCTGATGAGTAGCTTCCTTTCTGAAATCTGCCTGACGAACCCCTTGGTTTGTAGTTGGGTTTCTTTCTGAATCTAACATGACTAAATTTTATAGCCATGTATGTCATACATTTATCCTCCAACTATTCAAGTTCTTCCTGAGTGTAAAATTCACTTTCATCCTCTGGCTCAACATGATCAATTTTAGCTACAACAAACTCTTTGATTATTCAGGAGGGTGCAACCTTGACTTCTTGGGTTTTCGGTTCACGAACTACAAGTGTAGTGGTTTTTGCAAGTGTCGTACTCTTACTGTCAATAGAACCAGGTCCATAGATAAAGCTCTCTGCTCTTGCTCCAGTTCATGGGTTCTTAGTTTTCCATAAATCACATCTATAGACATGGTAATAAAATCATCTCTTTCCCTGATTCATGTGTTCTTTTGTTCCAAGTGAACTGGGAGAGTCAGCATAAACTTTCTGTTAGACTCTCGTATAGGATAAACTTTCTTTAATAGATTTAATTCACTTTACAGTCTTGTATATCTCTCAAAGAGTGAAGACGGTATTTCTTCGGGTTGAAGTTTGAATGCCTCATACTGAGTAGTCAGAATATCCATCTTGTTCTCTTTGACTTCTTCTGTACCTTCCATCAAAATCTCAATGGTATCCCACATATCATTTGCACTATTACTTCCTAGAAGTTGATGACTCATATCATTATCGGTCGATTCTATAATTATGAGTTGAAGGCTTGTGTCCAGATTTATCAACTCTTTGTTAGTCTCTGTATATTTAGATGGATCCCTAGGAGTAGATGAGGAAGGAATTCTTGCGCCAGTTGTCATTGTGGATTCAGCAACTACTTCCATCGAGACATAAGGGCCATTCAGTAATATCCCAATATAAAGTGGATTCGAAGCTTTCATAAACAACATCATCTTTTTCTTCCATAGATTATAATTATCTATATCGAATGGGGGAACCTTGATACTTCCAATTCTTTGGTTATTCATCATCTTGGCGGAAAATTATTATTTGAAGTTCAAAAATTTCAAGACATGAGAATTTTTGAAAATTAAAAAATTTCAAGAAATTTTTCAAGAACTTGTTTCTTTCTCCGGATCTTGATTTGTATGTCAATCAACAAGCTCTGATACCAATTGTTAGCCCCAAAGTATCGTAGAAGGGGGGTTGAATACAATACTTACAATCTTTTTGAGATTTGTTACAAGTTCTTCTTTATAAGTACGGAATCAAAATAGATACAAAACAATTCAAGGAATATGTTATTTTATTAATATAATCCTTGAGGTTTCTAAAATCTAATCAATGAATTGATTAGCTATAATAAATTCAGCAGCACAACTTTGTGTTTACAAGCTTAATAAATGAAGTTCTTTAATGGAGCTCATGTAAAACACCTTTTGTTGAACTGAAGAAGATAACCAAATGAATTTACATTCATTTGATGTTTTTGTAGTCTTCAATCTGTATTGGACAGGTGGCATCATTTTATCCACACAAACCAAATCAATTGCTTCATTTTAATCATAATCTTCCAAGTGCTAACTAGCGACTAGAGAAACTTGTGTAACCTGCGACCATAATCTGTGACTTGTATTTGCTAACCAGTGACCACAGAGTCTCAACCTGCGATCACAGACTTGGTTTGCTAACCTGCGACCACAGAGTCTCAACCTGCGACCACATACTTGGTTTGCTAACCTCCGACCATAGAGTTGGTTTTGCCTTAGTAATTTTCTTCACAACTCCAACATGCGACCTTTTGCCTTGGTGTATTTTCTCTGTCTCCAATAGTTGTAACAAAGAACCATTTCTTATGTGTTACTGAATTAAATCTTTTCTGAAATATTGATGTTTGGTGCACTGGTCTGGTTCACAAACAACTAACATGAACTGATTTAATTTAATTCCTTTTACAATACAAAACTGATACATCTTGGATGGTTATTTCTAGCTTCCAAAACTGAACCCCTGATCTTTAGTACTCCAAATCAAACCATGTAACTGATACTGGAAGTCCTTTGATGTCTTATTCTTCATGGATGTTTGAACATGTTAATGAACTTCTTCCCATGACTTGATTGTGGACTTAGAGAGTCATTTACATCTTTTGATTCTTTGTCTATAACCTGACTTCATCTTTAGTGTTCCTGTACTTCACAATTTAATATTTTTTATCTATTTTTATTTCATGTTTAGTTATAATTCCTCGATTACATGTTACATAACATTATGCTTTACAACAATAAAGTTGAAGCCCTTAGATTTGAAAATCTTAACATTGATAGTGATTCTGATGATGAAGCCGAAATCAACACACAACAAATAATGGATAAAGAGGCTACTGAACAAGTGAACCATGAAAATGGAATCTCATCTCAAACACCCGAATTTGATAGCACAAACTCAGGGGGGAGAAAGAGAAGAAAGTTTTGCAAGTTATGTCAATGGTGAAGGAGATGAAGAAGGCACAAGTCAATAAATTCACACCGAAAAGTGGGATAGAAGTCACACTAGAGATGCAGTAATCGATGATCCTACCGCTGGAGTGAGGACTAGATGTGCTACTACTAATAAATGCCTTCATGCATGCTTTCTGTCACAAGTGGAGCTTATGAAAACTGAAGAAGCTCTAATGGATCCAGATTGGATATCTGCTATGCAAGAGGAGCTCAATCAGTTTGAAAGAAACAAAGTTTGGGAGTTAGTTCATGCACCAAAGAATAGAAGTGTAATCGGAACAAAGTGGATGTTCAGGAACAAGATGGATGAAGATGGTATTGTTACCAGAAACAAACCAAGGTTGGTTAAAAAAGGCTACTCATAGGAGGAAGGAATTGACTATGATGAAACTTTTGCTCCAGTTGCAAGACTTGAAGCAATAAGGATTTTTCTAGCATCTTCTGTACATTCAAACTTTAAAGTTTATCAAATGGATATCAAGAGTGCATTCCTAAATGGTGAGTTGGAAGAGGAAGTATATGTGCAACAACCACCTGGCTTTGAAGATCCTGAATTTCAAGATTTTGTATACAAACTACTCAAGGCTCTATATGGACTAAAGAAGGCACCTCGAGCTTGGTATGACACACTGTCAGAATTTTTAATCAAACATGGATTCACTAGAGGAACAATAGACAAGACTCTCTTCTACAAGAAGCATGGTGAAGATATGATCCTAGTTCAGATTTATGTGGATGATAGTATCTTTGATTCTACAAATGAAAAGTTGTGTCAAAGATTTTCCAAGCTTATGTAGAGTGGATATGAAATGAGTATGATGGGGGAATTGAGTTACTTTCTTGGAGTTCAAGTTAGTCAAAGAAGTGATGGAATCTTCATCATCCAAATTAACTATGTCAAAAATCTATTGAAAAAGTTTGGTATGATGGATTGTTCACCTGCATCTACACCTATGTCTACAACTACAAAGTTGGATGAAGATAAAAAGGGCAAGGGTATAGATATCTCAAGCTATAGAGGAATGACTGGATCTTTGTTGTACTTAACTGCTAGTAGACCAGACATCATGTTTGTTACATGTCTGTGTGCAAGATTTCAAGCCAATCCAAAAGGAATCACATTTGATGGTTGTGAAGAGAATTTTCAGATACTTGAAGGGGACTTCAAACTTGGGATTATGGTATCCAAAGAGAACTGGTTTTGAAGCTGTTGGATACACAGATGCAGATTTTTCTGGATGTAGGGTTGATAGAAAGGGTACTAGTGGAAGCTTTCAGTTTCTTGGACAAAGACTTGTATCCTAGTATATCAAGAAACAACAATCTGTGTCAACTTCCATAGCTGAGGCTGAATAAATAACTGCTGGAAGTTATTGTGCTCAAGTGCTTTGGATTAGAAATCAGCTAATGGATTATGGCCTAGTGTTACACAAAATTCCAATTATGTGTGACAATACTAGTGCTATATCTATTGTGGTTAATTCAGTTAATCATTCTAGAACAAAGCACATTGATGTAAGTTACCATTTTATTAGAGAACATGTTGTAAATGGTACCATTGAGCTCATTTTTATTCCAACAAAAAAATAGTTAGCTGACATTTTTACTAAACCTTTGCATGAACCAACTTTCATTAGATTACTAGGTGAAATAGGCATGTTAAATTCTTCATCCTAAGGCAAGAAATCAACTAATGTTTTGCAGCAGCTTAGTTTCTAGTTAATCAAAATTAAATTTGATCTAATTGGAAATTAACTGAAATATGAACTATAAATATTTCAGATTTCTCTGCTTATTTATTTATATTTTATTTTTCATTTAGCTTAAAAATTTTCAAATTCTAAGAAAACTGTCTAAATGTTGATTTGCATTTTTAATATGTAAAATTAGCACAAGACAGAATCAAAGTAATCAAAAGTATAGAGAACTGAGTTCTCGATAAGTCTAATTGACTTATCGACAAGTCATTTTAAGACTTCTCGAGTGAGTTCTCGATAAGTCAATTTTCTAACTTCTCGATGGACTTCTTAATAAGCTTCATTATGACTTATCGAAAAGTCATTGTAGGGTTCTCTATAAGTGTTAACTTACAGAGTTCTCTACAAATACAATTTTAGACTTATAAATAACTCAAAACTAAGATAATTTAATTTAATAAATTATTTTAGTAAAATACTTTTGATAAAATCATTCTGATTTATTTTGATTTATTCAAATAAAAATTGGAAATAATTCAGTCCATTTTGGACAAACTGGGTATTTACTTGACATCTTGATAAGTCTTTTTCTAGTTCTTGATAAGACTCAGAAATATGACATATAGATATGTATTTATTTTCTCTAATATGACTTCTCGATAAACAAATCCCAAACGTCCATTTTTAGTTCTCGATAAGTCATTCACCTTTTACTATAAATACCCAGACATCTCGACATACACATATGTACGCCTTCGAGAACTCTAAGTGACCTAATTTTCAAATCCGACCCGATTTCTCTCTCGTTTCAAGCTCTTTCTCTCTCATTTTTCTTACCCATTCTCTCTTACTCAACAACAATGGCACTCAACAACGTTAGAGGTGATATTCCCAAAAGTGGAACTAACTACCTTGCTTTTACTGAAGCTAATTAGGCCCCTGATTCCTTCAAGAGTGTACTATCTCGTATTTTTACAATAATTATAATTATTATTCGAATATATATATGCTTTTATGATTTAGATGGAATAAAATGGTAGATATTTTATTCCTGTTTGACAATTTGATTTTATTAAATGATAATGTGCTAATTGTTAAGTATTATATCTATACTTGTTAATTTCTGAAAATATTAACTTAAATGTGTTATTTTCAAAAGTTATTTGAAAGCCGATCTTATTGATATCGGTAAATTGAAATTGTTTTGTAATATTCGAGAAATATCGTGAAATTATATTTATCAATAAATAATTATTATGGGAATTTTGGTGAATTATCTGATGATTGATATTTATATTTGGCTGTTTATATGTGTTAAAGTGTAAGTATTTTGATTTTTAATATGTGCAGAATAAAGTATAGATAATTATGGTATTTTTCTGGTAATTTTTGGAGTGTTATATGATTTTATTTTATAAGGATTTATAGATTTAATAATTATTTTCTGAGTAATTATAAAACTATTTTGTAAAGTCGGGAATCGTCCAACCTCAACCGTTTTTACATTTTTACAACTCGAAATTGTTCAAAAAATTCCATCCTAACCTGATCTGGTAATTCCGGACATTTTTCGTGTTTTAACTTTTTCGATCCGGATTACGTTTTGACCTGTGCGCGTCCCGGCATAAAATTTTCGATACGATAATCATTTCGGTAGATCAATAAAACTCGTATTCTCGAGAGACGGGATATTTTTACCTTATTTTCTCATAGGGTGTTTTATAAGAAGCCCAGTTTTGATAATTATCCAAATCTGATATTAAATTGTATCGTTTTATAGTTACTTAGCGGCTAAGTAATCTATTTTCGGATATTTATTTTCATAAATACATGGATCATCTCAAACATTATTTTTTTACTGTATCATAATTTTATTTATTATTTTAGGAGTTTTATAAAATTTGGAAATCAATATTTCATTAATTATTTACCCTTAAATGATTTTCTGACTATAGTTATTTGTAAATTCAATATTAAATTCAGAATTGCTTCAAAAAAATTATAAAACTCATATTTATTCAAGTTTGGAATATTTCGAGAATTTTAATATTATTTTGAGAATTTTTGGGATTAATTTCACTCGCGTGTTGATTCGTTTAATTGATAAAAGCGGGTATAAATTGTATTTCATAAATTATTTTAAAATTATAAAATTTATGTTTTTATATACTTGGGAATATTTGTAACATTTTAAGACTATTTTTGCGATTTTCTGAATTTGTTTTAAATGCAGCTCGGTCCGTTAATTATGAATTGCGGGTATGTTGCGCGTTTCATAAATGGTTTAAAAAGTATGGAAAAATTATTTTATTATTCTTTACTTATTCTGGAAATTTTAAAACTTGTTTGATAATTTGGTTGAATTTTATTTATTCGCGTGTGGTCCGTTAAATTGCGAATCACGGGTGAGAAATTGGGCATGCAGTGAGTAGTGGGACGCGTGTGGCTTCCCTGTTAATTCATAAATATCGTGGCAACATTTTATTTGTTGTTGTGTATTGCTGTTATATATAAAAAAACACGATACACACACGCGTGCAGCCTGTTCCTCATCTCCCTCTCTCGTCTGAATCTCTTCCACTCCGCATCTCTAACCGGAATCTCTCTTCTATGTGTCTCTCTCTCTCTCTTTTCTCTTTCTCTCCCACGAATTCCTCTCCTCTTGTTCTGTTTTCTCCGATTTCTCTGTAAGCATCGCCGATTTTTTTCCGGTAAGCACGCCGTCCTATTTTCCGGCGAACTCGCCAACTTTCGTTCCTGTTTTGTTTCTGAAGCTTGGTATGTTGTTTTTGGTTCTTCACTGTGTCCGCGCATTTTACGCGCGTTGGTCCGTGTGTTGTGTGTATGTGATGTGGTGTGTGTGTGTGTAAGTGTGTGGGTGCGTGAGTTGGGTGTGTGTGTGCTGCGCAGATGGCGCGTGTGTTGGCGAGTGTATTGGTCGTTGCTTGGCTGTATCTGTTGCTTCGATTATTTACTTACTGATTGCAATTTTTTTATATATTTTCTGCAGAAATTATATGAATAATATTTGTGATAAAAATATTTTGTGCGGGAAAGAATTATTTGTTGGTAAGATTCGCGTTGGAAACCCGGAATAGACGGGTACCCGCGGATTTTACCGCCGTCCGCGATGAATTTCGCCGAGCGGACGGTGGACGATGATGATGTATATCTAAGTCCTAATATTTTAAAATAAATCAATAAATATAAAAACGCGAATAATAATAATTAATTAGTTTGAATCGGTGGTTGGGATTTGTGAAGTGGATTTCGGTTGTGATATCGGCTGAATTAATTGTTGGGTTGTTTGTTGTTGATTTGACGTCGAATTGCTTCGTCGGGTAGTCCGATAAACAGAGGAGACGCTGCCTGATTTCCGGGAAATTGACCCACGGAAATACGGGAGCATATCCGATGATTATCGGGACGTCGAGTGGCTATATAAATACATATGTGTTTTACACGAAACTTGATTGCACGATGTGATGAAATAATTTGCTAAAATCAATAACCCTGATTTCGTAAAATTACGAGTATACGTATTTTCTAGAAACGAACGCGTATAGACTCAGAAAAATATTTTGCTTTCATTAAAAATACTTTTGAAACCCAAATTCTTTTGTTTCGAAAGGTCGCTTTTTTTACGAATCATACTGCGTTGATTTTTTAGCGATAAATCATATTTTTGACCCGATTTTAGTTTTAAAAATACCGAGTCAAACCTTTTGACGAACTAAGTCATATGTGATATGAATTATGTGATACGGGAGTTATGTGTTTACGTGCTATGTAAATTACATGCGTACGTGGGTCAAGATTCTTGTGTTGGTTGTTGTAAGTATGTGTGGGCTATCGTATGGGTAGACGATAGGACTTTAATGCGCAGTTCGTCGAGTAGTTATCGTTTAGACGATTAAAATGTTATTTTATAATTATAGATACGAGTCTTTGAAGACGATCAGGACCCGATGGAATGGATGAAGAATAGAGTTGAATAGTATAGAATATTGGATTGTAGCACTGTGTGAGCAGCAGGCCAAATGATTAGTAAAATAAAGACGATGATGTTTCGAGGCAGAATGTCAAAATAGATGCGTCTTTGCGAGTGTGACTAGCTGCTAAATCTCAAAGGCAAGTATCCATATCATCACTTATTGTTCAAGTGATATTTATTTTGAATCCTATTATGCAAGTATTTCTTTCCCGATTCTCAGTTCAGAATAGATAATTGTTTTACATATCTCTGAAATAAATGATTCTGTTTATGCAAGTACTCTTCTGCTATTCTATGTTCAAAATAGCTAAGTGATTTTACTTATCAAATTACTGGATTTATAAATGTTTTGGACTCTGAGAAAGATGATTTGGTTGCGAATATTCCTACCCAAGTAAATGGGGGAATAAAATTATTTCGGGTGTCGATTATTATGACCCCTTTTTCAATAAAAGGTTTTTAAAATTGGCTCATAAATGCGTAAGTGACCGGGATGGACGGTCCAGCGGAAGGCTATTTCTAAGTGTCATATGGAATATTATGACACAATTTTTGCCACATGCAGGTATCTTGCCTTTTTATTTGAGTACTCGTGTTTTGGGGACATATTTCTACGAATCATGAACCAGTGCTATCACACGGGCTGATCAACATGTGATAGTACGTCCGTCGGAGAATGATCCCAATCTAAATTATCATATCATTTTTGATATTCATAGAATAAATTATTTATCAACTGTTTCTGTTTTGGATTAAAGGTAAAATGCAGTTTTGATTCAGTTTCTGATTTATGGTGATACTTACTTTGTTGTTAAATATCAAAGGTGGTGTTAGTATAGATGATTGATGATGACTTCAGCATGGGATTTTGTGAGCATCAAAGTTCGTATTGATATCTAATTTGATATGACAACAAAATAAGTATTAATATCAAGAGTTCGGTTTTGAATAAAGGTTGTGATTCAGTCCATAATCATTGTTTCATATTATTGTTGTTTATGATATTTCCGTAAACACTGTTTTATGAGTTTTATTCTCATCAAGATTAAAAGTATTGCTGAAGTATTTCGCTCGAAAATATCAAAAAGAGTTTTGAATACAGTGAGAAACAATTATCTAATTCTTTAACAAATTTTCAGTTTCAGCAATTATGATTTAAATTGTTCTGCTTTAACGCAGATGTCGGTTTTATATCAAAATGACCATATATATATATTACAATGATCTTGCTGAGCATTTGCCAGTTTTTAAATTTAACCTCTAGTGAGGATTAGCTTACGTTGTTTAGCTGCGTAAACGAGGAAGCAAAGAAGAAGCTTTTAGAAGGTGGTTGGTCCAGGGTTTGCGAACTACTGTAAGTTTTATTATATAAAGTTGTTTATATTATATTATGTTATAGTTGTGTACTGTATTTGGGCCTAGTATACTTCTTTTCGAAGTCATACTAGCGGGTTAAGTTTTGAGATTGAGAATTGTTGAAAAGAGTTTTAAAAGAAAGTGAAAATTTATTTGTGGAATTCGGATAGCTTGTTTCTAGAACTGTAACCTTAAAAGATCTTGGATCGGTGTGGGGTCATTTATGCTAAATATCTTCCGCTGGCATTTGTTTATTGATTAAACAGGTTAATTTGGATTGAGGTTTTATAGTGACGACCAAATCTTCTGACCCTGGATTTGGGGGCGTTATAAAGAGGTTTATCAAGTTTTTGCCTGAATCATATCTTAAAGGTGCTTTAACTGCTAACCCAATCCTATACTTAGATGTCCTGCATGACATCTGGACAACAGCTGTAGTAAGGACAGTTATGCATGACAATTCTGTATCTATTGTGGTGACTTGCTCAATTGGAGGCCAATAAATTAAGTTCAATGAGTTAGATGTGAATGCAGCTTTGGGTCTTCCAACTGAAAATCTGGTGGAGGTGCCAACACAGGATGAGCTAGCTGAGTTCATGGATTTTATTAACTATGGTGGAAGAATCAACCTAGGAAGTCTGAATAGAACAAACCCGAGGAAAAAGTGGTCCTTCCTGTTTGATTCTATAGTGAGGGCCTTCACTGCAGAAAGACAAGATATGACAACATATCAAGTATGGTGCAGAAGTTGGTGTTCTCCATAACCCACAACAAACACTTAAATGTTGGTCTATTGATCCTGGAAGAACTTGCTACCAGGCTCACAATGCCCCTAGCTGCAAGAGGTAAGGAAATTTTCTTTCCTAAATTTATTATGTCTACTTTAAATCATAAAGTATCAGACATACATTTGCTTAATGGTATAGATAGCACAAAAATAGGCAATTATAAGTAAGTGTCCAAAATCATATTTGGCTCACTTACTACAAATAACAAGGTAACTGTAAGTCTAAAAATCACTCCATTCATGATGGAGAGGTTTAAGACTTACCCTTATCCCATGCCTGACATGAGGTCAAATGTTGAATCTAGTACAGCTATGGCTCCTGTCCCTGTGGAAGTACAAACACAGGACAACCAACAGGGGCCTTACCAAGCTGAGACCATTTCTTTTGTACCACTAGAAGCTAGGAAACCAACCACTTCATCCTCTCAAAGCGGTGAAGTGAGTAAAAAGAAGAGAAAGCAGGCAAACCTGATAATCATAAATGAGAGGGGTAAGGAACAAACAGAAACTGAGTCGCCCTTGGTCCAAAAGAAACCAAAGAAGGCTAAAACTTAGAGATGACCATTCTCTGCATCCTCCCAAAAGGATGTATTTATAAAATAGGGATCTGAACAGATTCTAGGGACATCCTCTCAACAGGGTGTCTCTATTGAAAAGAGCACTCTCCCTAGTGCATTCTGTAATGAGTCTGCACAAGCACTTGAAGCAATTCAAGTGTATGGAAGAAGAAACAAGGATGACATATACAAGGAGAGCACATCACTTGAAGCTCCCTCACTTATTCAGGGGGAGCTGCCAACACTCACTTCTGATCAATAGATTCTTATCTCTAAAATTTCTTCTTTCTACACAATACTTGAATCTAATTCTCAAGTGCAATCTCACTCAAGTGACTTGGTTCAAGAAACCTTGCTCACCACCCATACACTAAATTTAGATAGTGAGAGGCTACTAGCTGGGGTAGATCTTGAAGACACCATCACAACATGGGGGATTCATCAGTTTTCACTGAAGACCCCATGGTGGTTACTAATGCACCTTCATGTGCAAATCAGCATTTACAGGCTGTTAGGTTTGAGGGTAGTACTCCTGAGGGGGAGCTATCTAAATCCTCTCCAATTCCATTGGAGGTTCCTGTTATAAGAAAAACTCCCCTCAAAACCCTAGTTGAAATTGCACTAACAATTGAAGCTAGGAGTTCAATTGCCAATGACCCTGCTATGGGAGAGGCAAGTACATCATATTTATGTGGCAGTGCTTTGCAAGAAGCACAAGGGTTTGATGCTGGTATACATGACAATAACCCAACCAAATCCCCTCCAATTCAACTGGAGGTTCCCACCACAAGTGGAGAACAACACCCTGTCATAACCACAGTGCAAACTGTAAGTCAAATTGTGATTCTTGTCACAGGTGGTTCTGTTACCCTATCACCTTCACACCCAACCAATCAACCTTCCACCTCTCAACCACAAGAACCTCATCTCATTTCCCAATGGCTACAAGAAACAGCAGCTCAACCCTCCACTATTGATGATCTAGTGATTGATCAACTTGATGGCCTTACACAAATATCACAGCAGCTTCTCGCATCCGACATGTCAAACTAAGACGACCAGGCCATCATGTTTTCCTACCAGACAGATGTTGAAGCTCAACAAGCCAAGATTGTTAATGAAGCTGGTCAGGATGTAAATTATATTAGCTCAGTTCAGGGAAGAATACCTAACTATCTTGGGGAGCAATGACAGATCCTTATCTCCTCAAAAAGTTTATGATGCAATCAATGAAGTATATAAAGCTCAAATCAAAGCTTTCCCCAACTTTGGAAAAGCACTTCAAATTACTTTGACTGGGCATCAGGATAAAATCATAAAGATGGTTAGAGAAAAGATGGACCAAATCATCCCTTCACAAACAGAGATAAAAAAAAAATTCAAAACATTTGCTGACCAAATGGCAAAATATGATCTAAGTGGAGTGGACTCAAGTGTCAAGAATCTTAGAACCTCATTTGTAGCTCTGCACAACCAAGTCCAGGACCATATCACTCACTCCAATGACACAAGACTGAAGCCGGATCAAATGCACTCTAGCAGATACACTCCTTCATCATTGCTCATGGAAGAAATTAAAAAGGCTGTGCAGGATACTTTTGGAGTCTCTACTTTGTCCACATCTCAATCCTCTTCTAAACTACAAATTCAAGAACTTCAACAGCAGGTGTCTTCTCTCCAAACTTCCAATGAATCACTTAGTGCACAAGTACATGTTCTCACATCCTTGGTGTAAAGTCAACAAACAGACATCAAAACCCTGGTGGACTCTCACAAGCATCTCCAAATGCAGAATATTGTGGCTTTGGGAGCCATCATGGGGAAGCTCAATATACCATTGCCCTCATTGCCTGACAATATAAGGCCATAAATACCAACTTCTCTAATCATGCCTGTCAATAAGCCTAAGGGGGAGATAGCAGCTAGGATTCAACAATCCAAGGATGCGGGTAAATCTAAGGAGCCTATCACATCAACTCAGTATGGACAAAGTTCTTCACAAGCTCAACCACTTCAAGATATGGGAAAAGACAGACTCAACAAGGATACAGAAGGATCAAATCAAGATCAAGAATTCAGTGAACTTCTTGCAGTCCTGAGGATGTCTCTTCAAAACAATTACATCACCTACAAAAAAGCATTGGCCAAGAACATCAACTCCATTAGGGAAGTGGTTGTAAAAATTGATAATTATTTGGAGAAAAGGATTGTTGTAAATATCAATGATAGTGGTGTGGACAGATGTTTATAAGTGTCTCTTTCAAATCTCAAAACCTTAAGAGCATCTGAGCTGGATGTAGTGATTGACAAGGTACAAGTAGTCATCGCAGAGGACACGCAATTGCTTCATGAACTCAAAAAGGCTCATATAGATGCTTTTCCTGAAGCTTATCAATATCCAAGCAAGGAGGTGGCCTACATCTGTTCTCAGTCCAAGAAATGCAAGATCTTCAATGTTCCTAAGAACTATGTAAGAGGAAACATGAGGGTGATTATGACACTTCAATCTGATCTGAAATGCAAGAAGCACAAGAAAATTGAAGATTAAGAAATGATCAAAATCCTTCAAAGGTACTTTGTGAATGTTAATACCATGTTGCCAAATTCACAATACAATTTAAAGGATGACAAGGATGATGATGAGCAGAAGCAAGATGATCAACCACCTTCTGGCTCAAATCCAAGTCAATCATTTAGAGCAACTGTCAGCAAAGAAAAGAAAGCAGATGAGAAGAGGAAGGAAGATGAGAGGAAGAAAGGGGATGAAAGAAGAAGGAAGAAAAGGCAAGATGGATCAGAACCACAGAAACAAACCCTACAAATCCAAATCAATCATACTCAACCCACTAAACCTTTTAGCTCAAACACTCAACCATCCTTCACCTCAAAGCCAAAATTCTTGTACAAACAAACTGCTAACACCCTTCTGAAAATACCAATCACCTCAAACCAAACATCTCTAAAGAAAATCTCTAACCTACCTTCTGTTAAGCCACCACCCAAACTTCATTACAAATCTGTTGGGAGAAAACCAAAGAAAATGCAAGTTACTGAGAGGGCCATCTGGAACTGCTTTAATCAAAGTGATTTTCTACCTCTAAACTGGTGTATCTCAGATGAAGACCACTTTCAACAATTAGCTGAAGAAATGGTCAGAGTTTGGGTTGTATCATTAAGGGACATAAGAATCTAATACTATGATGGAACCTTCACATTTCTTGGAAAAGGCTTAATGGACACAAAATCACCCACATAGATCAAAAGAGTGATATGCTTACTAAAGGATAAGGATTCTGTAACTAAGGCATGGAGATCTGTTTTGGCTAAATGGTTGGTAGAAAGGGAAGAAAGAAGAGCAAGAAACAAGGCAGAAAGTGAGGAGAGGAAAAGAAAGTATGTTGAGGAGATAGAAATGTATATTCAAAAATCTGAAGATTTCAAGGCAAATGGGATTAGCAGAATCACCAAGGATGAACAATTTCTCAGCATCAAGGTTGACAGATTCTCAAGAATTAAGTTTGGTTTCTTGAATAGTTATTCATTAGCAGATAAACTCAAACTTGTAGAAGCTCTAAGAGGAACACCAATCATAGAATAACTAAAAGTACTTGTAAAGTTAAAGGACCTCATTAGAGAAGAAACAGGAGATGAGAAATTTGATTAATGATTGTATCTGTCAAACTCAAGAAATTCTTTATGTATAAATATTGTACTTTTGTCAATTTGTATGTAAAGCTTAATTGTTCATTTTAGCTTGGGGTTAGTCTTGTTACCAGGCATGAATTTGTAATAAGCAATCTTCTTACAAATTGGGGAAAATTGTTGTACAAGACATGCCTGTACTATAACAAGACTAAGTCAAATTGACAGCCCTAAGTAAGTTGTTTGATAATCTAAGTTTGCACTTTGTATTGTATTACTTGAGTCTGTAAAATTGTCAATAGATTAGACTGGAGTATTTTTATGTAAACAGTCTCAAGCCTAAGAGTAAACTCTGAAAGAAGATCATGAAGATCATGCCTCAGAGACATTGTGAAGAAGCTTGGAGTTGAATAAATCTGTTTTGAGAAAAACATTTTAAGTCAAGAAATCTACAAGTCACAGATCAAGTCATATAGAGAAGTCATTCGAGAACTCCAGAACGACTTATCGACAAGTCAAAAATAGATCATAGAGAAGTATCAGAGATATCGACAAGTCAAAATGAAGATATGAAGATTGGAGATATTGACAAGTCATTTCCACATTAGAGAACTCAGAGATATCGATAAGACAAAATAAAGAGATGAAGATTAGAGATATCGACAAGTTAACTCTACATGCAAAGACCTGGAGACCTCGACAAGCTAAGTCCATTCAAGAACTCAGAGATCTCGACAAGTCAAGCTCATTCGAGAACTCATAGTTCTCGACAAGTCAAGTTCACATTCGAGAACTCAGAGACCTCGATAAGTCAAAACACTTGTAAAGAACTAAGAGATCTCGATAAGTCATTATACTTATCGAGATGTCATTTCTCTATAGTTCAAACTTGAGATCTCGATATAAAACTCAAAGTATAAAATGCAGACCAGTTAAAGATCCAAGAATATCAATCAACAAACAAAACAATTACTGATTTGAAAAGTCTACAAAAATCAGCTTGAGGAGTACAAGATCAAAGGCCAAGATTAACTGACAAAGTAAAGTCACAGACATGCACGATTTGCAAAGATACACTAAGCCAGAAATAAAAAGTTTTAGTTAACTTAAAGTAGGGTTTAGTACATGCTATTGCATTCTGTGTAAAACCTGTGTTTACTATTCTATAAAGTAAACATTGGATTCTTTGTTTTAGTTGTAACAAAATAGATCTAAAAATCTTGTAACTCTCTGAAGAAAGAAGTTGAGTTCTTTATCAACAAAGAACCCAGGAATTTGTAGCAAGACATACTTGATTTTAATATAAAATTAAGTGACTTTTGAAGATTTGTGTTCACTATTTTTATTTCATTATTTCTGTGTGAACACAATTCACTACAAAGCAGATTACTTTGTTCACCAAACCAAATATAATTCAAGAAAAGCCTAAAAACAAGAAAAACATATTCACCCCCTGTGTTGCATTCATCACCTAACATAATTTCAATGGTTTCGAATAAAATTATTTTTTAGTGAAAATTAAAGATTATTTAAATTAAATATATTTATGAATTTATTTGTTAAAAAATTGTCCAAAATATTCAAAATAATTTTTTTATTAAGATACATGAATACGCGGAATAAAAGAGTAAACGAGAACAATGTTTAATAAAAAAATACATTATAATACAATAATAAAAAATATATGAATAGTCGAACACACTCCTTCTTTAATCTAGACATACCATTCCTATGCACCGTGTATCTCTAAAGATGTTCGATAAGATCATTTTGTAATTGAACATGATTCTGTTTATCCCAGATTAGTTGATGCACCTTTATAAATTCCATGATATCCGTGGTACGAGTGCACCTAGTAGAAAATAAAGGTACATATTCATCTAAATCATAATTTTTATTTGAAAAGTTCAACTGCTTTTTGTCTTCAGCGATCATATTATGCAAAACTATATAATGTGTCGGGATATATTTCATTTTGTCGACGTCCCAAAAACGTGATGGTCCGCGTATCATTGCAAACCGAGCCTCAACACTCTAAATACCCTTTTATCATCTTTTATAGTAGCTTCTTGTGCAACTACAATCTTTTGTTTCCTTGAGTGGATTGAATAGTTTTAACAAACATAGGTTGTTGTAGGGAGAATTTCGGACAACAGTGTTTTGGAGGTTGATGGCTGAAATAAAGATCAGTGGAGGTGTTTGAGGGCGGAGGGAGGTTATGTATGATGATGGCCGAGCGTATATGATGACTCCTCAAGAAAGAATATGGTTTTCTTTTATTCTTCATTAAGTGTCAACTCATATCTCATACAAGTGCTTACGTATCCTATTTATAGGGATCAAGCCTCATGTAGTTCTTGGGGAAGAAGTTATCTAGGCTAGGGTTAGGGTTTTTCTATTCGTGCAACCCAAGCCCATATCTAAGTCAGGCCTTTATCCAATTAGTCACGTAAACCCCGACCGACCCTACATGCTTCCTACAATCTCGTGACATCTCCGCATTTTTTCCCCTGATTGTAGGAATGTCCTGTGTCGGCCCCACAATTCACGAACAACTCAGTTATCTATGAGTCATTTTCCATATTTCAGATAAATTCATCTAATGCGAGCCGGCCTGGTCACATCGGCTTGCACCAGCTCTTCTCAGACCAATAAGTTAGCCCTCTCCTTCATTATTCCACTAGAAGCGAGCTCACGAGCCGAGCTCACGTATGGATAGGCTTCTTCAGCTCATACACGATGCGGGCTGGAAGTCATGTGGTGGGCTTATAGCCCACCAATTCTAATTATAAGGTGATGCGAGCCCATGAGCCCAACACAGACAATGTATCCACGAGCCTAGATCACACGATGCGAGCTCGACTCATATAACGAGCCCACAAACCCAGCTCACTCAATGAGCTCACGATCCGAGCTCGCACAATGAGTCCAGGATCCTAACTCGCACAATGAGCCCAGCCCATTAAGACTTTGTATTCCTTAAGAGCTCATGCTTTTAACAGACAGACCAAGGTGTTAGCCCACTAGCCCAACTCATGCTTTCGAGTAATCTAGACCCAACTTTCCAACATACCCATGGGGACCTGTTTAGGGTCTATGCCCAAAAGTGGGTATAACATAGGCCAAGAAGGATATATATCATTATCAAGATAATATCCCATACTATAATCGTGTTTATTGATAATATATCTCACTTATGGTCCAAGACATTATGCTAATTTTTCAAATAAATTGGATCGATATGAGACATTAATATTTTTTAACGATCCAGGTAACCCAAAAAATGCATGCCAAATTCAAAGGTATTTTGAAGCTACTGCTTCTAAGATAATAATGGGTTCCTGAATATGACCAGTAAAAATATCTTGGCACGCAGAGGGATGATGTATACAATTAATACTACCTAATATTCCTAGAAAATTGGGACACCTGTTTTTCTCCAATAATTTAGCCACTTCTTCATTTGTTGGTCGTCTGAAATATTCTTCACTAAAACTTCCACAACTACTTTGAAAAATCTTTTCAAATCTTAATCGTCGTGCTTTCGCCAATTCTTACATAACCATCAATAGCATTAGCCGGTGTTCCATACGCAAGCATCCTAAGTGTATCTATTAATTTTTGCAGAAATGATAACCCACGAATTCCAGCGACATCACTGCTTTGAATAAAATAATTATCATGAACTTTAATTACTTCTTGAATTCTTGAGAATAATTGTTGGGTTTGTGGAGTCTATTAATTAATCCCATTAAAATAGATTATTCAAATTCAGATTTAGGTTAGATTATGGATTAGTTTACTTTTCAGATTTTGACTATAATTTGATTTAGGTACAGTTTCTTCTCTTATAAATGCTCATGTAATTGTAAAATCATAACACAACAAATTGTGAGAGATCAATACAAAATTAGCGCGATTTGTGGAGTAGGAATTTTTGAACCACGCAAATCTTTATTTTATGTAATTGTCGTTTGTTTTCTTATTATTGTTTATTCGCTTTAAATTTTACTTTTATTGTTGTATACTCAAAGATTATGAGTTTTGGAAGATGCAAATTGAAGATTATTTGTATCAGAAAAAACTACATGAACCGCTAGATGAGAAGAAGCCAGATGAAATAATTAAAAAGTATGTAATTTATTGGATAGGCAGGCATTGGGTGTTGTCAGGTTTTCTTTGGCGAAGAAAGTTGCTTAAAATATCGTCAAGGAAATGACAACTTATGGTTTAATCAAGGCTTTGTCAAATATATACGAGAAGTCGTCCGCTTCAAATAAGGTGTATTTGATTTACTTGTTAGTTGCCACGAGATTGAATGAATGCGATTGTGTTGTTGATCATGTGAACGAATTTAATTCTATCCTAGCAATATTGGCATCGTAGGATATTAAATTCGATGATGAAGTACATGCCTTGTTGTTGGCATCCTCATTACCAAACATTCTATCGAGATTTTTCACTGTTATAAGTAATTCATTTGGGAGCGGTAAGATGACTTTTGATGGAGTTCGAGATTCTATTCTTGGTGAAGATGTTCGTAGGAGAAACTCAGGAGAGCCGTTAGGTTTCTTGTGGAGTGTTGAGAGTAGAGGCAGAAAGTTTGAAAGAGGGCATAATAAGGGATGTAGCAGATCGAAGTCACATAATAGAGGACAATCCAAAGATCGCAGGGATATTATTTGTTGGAATTGTCAGAAGAAGGGTCACTTCAGGAATTAGTGCACGGCTCTCGCGGCTCCTAAAGGAAAAAGTAAAGATGATAATTCAGCTAACGTAGTTGAAGAAGTGGTGGATGATGATGTTTTGATTTATTATGTTGAATGTTCGGTTGAATCGTGGGTTATGGATTCATGTGCATCATTCCATGCTACCCATTGTAAGGATTTGATTTTAAATTTCAGAGTTGGAAATTTTGGTAAAGTTCATCTTCCTGGTGATGAGACTCTGGATATTGCGGACATGGGAGATCTTAATCTCAAAACCTCTTTGGGAACTAGCTGAACATTGAAATATGTAAGGTGCACTCCTAGACTGAAGAAGATGTTGCTATATGTGGGTCAGTTAGATAAGGAAGGGTATCGAGTTACTTTCGAAGATGGATAATAGAAGGTTATAAATGGGAATCTAGTTATTGGCCGTGGAAAAAAAAGGGGACTTTGTACATTATTGAACAATCTAGATATGAAGCAAATGCAGTTGTTGATGAGATTGAGTCTTCAACTTTATGGCACCAAAGGCTTGGTCATATGAGTGAAAAAGGTATGTAGTTATTAACTTCTAAAAGGAAGATTCCAGAGTTGAAGAATATGGAAATTGGGTTTTGTGGGCCTTGTGTTCTTGGAAAGCATAAACGTGTTACTTTTACAAAACCAGGGAGGACCCCCAAGGCTAAGAAGTTAGAGCTAGTTCATATAGATGTATATGGTCAAACAACAGTTGCATCGTTGGATGGATCTCGCTACTATGTCACTTTCATTGATGATTCCACTATAAAGGTACATGTTTTATTTTTTGAAGAATAAATCAGAAGTGTTTGCTACTTTCAAGAAGTGGAAGACTGAAGTTGAAAATCAGACCGGTTTAAAGGTAAAGAGTTTGATATCAGACAATGGTGGTGAATACAGTAGTAATGAGTTTAAAATCTATTGCGCGAAATTTGGGATTAGAATAATTAAAACTATTTTAGAGATACCACAACAGATTGGTGTTGCAGAGCGCATGAATATAACCTTGAATGAGAGGGCCGAGAGTATGAGATTACATACAGGGTTGCCAAAGATGTTTTGGGCAGATGCAGTTAGCACATCAGCGTATCTCATAAATAGAGTACTTTCAAGTCCTTTATGGTTCAAGATTCCTGAAGAAGAGTGGCAGAAAAAGGAAGTAAATCTTTCACACTTGCGAGTTTTGGTTGTATTTTTTATGTGCGTGTTAGAGATTCTGACAGGGACAAGCTTGATCCGAAAACAAAAAAGTGTATCTTCATTGATTATGACTCATATGATATAGGTTACCGTTTCTGGGATCAACTGACGAAGAAGGTCGTTAGTATTAGAGATGTTACTTTTAATGAGAATGCAGTGTATAAGGATAAGCTTGCAGTCGATCCTGAGTACATGAAGGAACAACCTAAAAAAGAGAAGGCAGTGCTTGAAGATATTACAGAAACAGATCTTGCAGGAAATAGTGGGAGTTCAGAGAATGCTGTTGACAGTTACTCCATAGACTGAGGTAAAAAAATCTAGCAGAATTGTGAGGCCACTGCAAAGATATTCTCCTTCGGCATATTATATGTTATTGACCGAGGATGGAAAGCCTCAGTATTATTCAGAGGTAGTACAAGTGGATGATTCAGTTTAGTGGAAATCGTCCATGGATGAAGAGATGCGTTCTTTTGAGAAGAATGAAATTTGGTCTTAAAACAGAGTTACTATCAGAAAATAAGGCTTTACAGAATAAGTGGGTGTTCAGGATCAAATAAGAACATGATGGCAGCAAGAGATATAAGACGAGGTTAATAGTCAAGGGTTATCAACATAAAAAGGGTATTGATTATACTGATATATTTTCTCCTCTTGTTAAGATGACTATAATTAGAATTGTACTAAGTATTGTGGTTGCAAAGGAGTTACATCTAGAGCAACTAGAAGTTAAGATTGCGTTCTTACATGGTGATCTTGAGGAAAACATCTACATGGTTCAACTCGAGGGATTTTAGGCAGTTGGGAAAGAAAATCTTGTTTGCAAGCTTATAAAAAACTTGTATGATTTGAAGTAAGCACCAAGATAATGGCACTTAAAGTTTAACAACTTTATGATGAAGAATGGGTACATGAGGAGTGCTATGGATTATTGTTATTACTTTAAACAATTTGATTCATATGATATCATATTATTGTTGTATGTTGATAGAAGGATCAAAAACGAGGGAACACGAGGGAAATCAATAGGCTAAAGAGACAGATGTCTGAGAAATTTGAGAAGAAGGATATGGGTGCAGCAAAACAGATACCTGGCATGAGTATCATAGGGGATATAGCTGAAGGTACTTTGAAATTATCTCAAGAGAAGTATGTTGAGAAATTATTACATAAATTCAATGTCCAGGATGGGAAGACCAGAAGTACACCGTTGGCGAGTCACTTTAATCTCACGAAGAAGCAATCACCTAAAACGGATAAGGACAAGAAATATATGGCTAAAGTTCCTTATGCGTCTATAATTGGCATTTTGATGGATGCAATGTTGTGTACAAGACCTGACATTGCTCATGTAGTGGGAGTTGTTAGCAGATTTATGTCTAATTCAGGAAGAGAGCATTGGAAAGTAGTCAAGTGGTTGTTACCCTACTTGAAAGCTTTCAGTAAGAAATATGTTATCTTGGAAGGTTTCTATGATGCAGACTTGGGTAGATATTTGGATACAAGAAAAAGTACAATAAGTTATATTTTCACTTTGGGTGGCACCGCAGTTAGTTGGATGTCTCGACTTCAAAATAGTGATGCTCTTTCAACCACAGAAGCAGAATATATGGCTATCTCTGAAGCTAGCAAGGAGATGATTTGGTTGAAAAATTTTCTTGAGGAGTTGGGCAAGAAACATGCGGACAGTGCTTTGTATAGCGACAATCATAGTGCTATTCATCTTGCAAAGAATCCTGTGTTTCATGCTAGGACGAAGCATATTTAGTTGAGATATCACTTTACAAAGGAGTTGATAAGCAATGGTACTTTTGTCTTAAAGAAAAACCTTGGTTCAAAGAATCCTGCATATATATTGACTAAGGTGGTTACCAATGAAAAGTTGAAGCTTTGCGTAGCTTCAACTGGCCTTCAAATTGATTGATGAGAAGGCACTGCACTAGTTAGAGTTATTGATTTTACTAGATTTACAAGACTGGAGTGAAGATGTGGTTAAACTCCAAGTGGGAGATTGTTGGGTTTGTGGAGTCTATTAATTAAGCCCGTGAAAATAGACTATTCAGATGCAGGTTAGATTATGGATTAGTCTACTTTTCAGATTTGGACTATAATTTTATTAAGGTATATTTTCTTCTCTTATAAATACTCATGTAATTGTAAGATCATAACACAATAAATTGTAAGAGATCAGTACAAAATAAGTGCGGCTTGTGGAGTAGGAATTTCCGAACCACATAAATTTCTATCTTGTGTGATTGTCGTTATTTTCTTATTCTTGTTTATTCAATTTGGGTTTTGTTTTCGTTGTTGTATACTCAACAATAATGATTGACACATCGAAAATCTTTTACGAAAAGATTCAACCGGATATGTTGGTGTATCATAAAAGTTATCGTGATAAATTCTAACATAACCTTCTTCTCTATTTTAATTAAAAACACATTTGATTCATCATTAATCCACCATGATACGATGCCACATTTTCTCTATGGTGTTAATGATATTGATAAGCAACATTAGTCATCGTCAGTAGAGCTTGAGTTTCTTCTTTTGTATTCATTAATTTGTGAATAATTTGAATATTGTTTGACACTGTGAAATGAATTCAAGAGTGTTTGTACAATATGTCGGGACTTCTAAGAAATATATAATCTATATATAGCTTATGATAATATAATTGTTGTAATATAGTTTTTAAAATATAGTCACTATAATATAGTTGTTCAAATATGGCCGTTTAAATATTGTTGTTAAAGTAGAGCCGCTGGAATATAACTATTAAAATATTGGTGTTAAATTATAACTGTAACAGTTTGAAAATTGAAAATATCAATTAACTACGACTTTAAAATATAAAAAAATATTACAAGGAATATCATTGAAGTGAAATAACTTTTTGACCCCATTTATTTAATAGAATCATTAATTTAATATATTTTAGGGGTTCAAAATACGGAACCCCTTGATATTTCTCTTAAATGGAGTTGATATTTGATAATAATTTGGACTTCCCTAAAAAATAATTAGTACAATATGGAAATGATTGAGAAAAATAAAATTAACCTCCCGTAAAAAGTATAAATAATCGTAATGATAAAACAAAAAATAAGACTATGATGTAAATAGATTCCTAAAACTATTATCTACAATTATTTATGACTAAAAGTTGTTTTATTATAAGTGAACATAATTTTTTTTAGTTGATATATGGATAGATAATATATTTTTCAAGTAATTTATTGAATTATTACAATTATAAATATAAAATATAGTTTTAAAATTATATATGTTAATGATGTTAACTTTGTCAAATGTTGCTCGGGTTAATCTTCTAAACATTCAAATAATTATATATGTTTAAATAATCATATGTTTCAATTCGTTTCATTCTATATCGATTGATACATTTAATTGCGCGTTTCGTTGATCCAATCAAATTCTAGATCTAGTATTTCGGATCTTGATTTTGCTCATCAGATTTGACGATTTAGTTTAGAGTTACAGTAAAACCTCGATAAATTAATAGCTTTGGGACCATGAAAAATTATTAATTAATTGAAATATTAATATATCGATAAATTAATAATTTATTAATTTATCGATATAATAATAATTTATTAATTTATCGAAATATATTATTTAAAATTTTATAACATATACAGTTCTCAGAATAATGATTTATTTTCATCTATTGAATACTTAAAATAACATTAAGAAATATTTATGAATTTAAGTAAATCGAAAGGATTCACTTATTTAATTAGATTACGTA
Source organism: Apium graveolens (assembly GCF_009905375.1). Lineage (NCBI taxonomy): Eukaryota > Viridiplantae > Streptophyta > Magnoliopsida > Apiales > Apiaceae > Apium > Apium graveolens. The sequence continues at coordinate 183,888,955 of NC_133656.1, read as the reverse complement.
ATATTCTGAAGTTCTCAAAATGGTTCAAGTCAGGACCTTATCTTTTCTAGACCAGCATTGGTTTAGAAAATGACCTTATTTACCACAACAATAAAATGACCTTATTTAACTAAGTATACAGTTGAAGTCTCACAAAAAGATGTACTTAAAGCAACAATTATATTACGTAATTTCCTCTTATAATATGAACATAGTACGCCAGAACTCCATAATACATTAAGAAATATTTAAGATGAGGTACAAGGCCACATAATTTTAAAAAGAAGCTGGTTATAATTGAGGCATACTATAAAAGTGCATCCTAGAAATGTATAATTTTGATGTAATTTGCAAATTATTAATTTATATATTATATGGGACTTATATGCATTAATGAAAAATATTATCTTATAAATTTAGCGAATTATTAATTTAGCATAAACGGCCCGGCTCGGAATTACAAAAAATTATTTATTTAACAAGATTATTAATTTATCAAATATTAATTTATCAAGATTTTACTGTGTTATTATCTCTAATTACAAATCATGCAAAGAAAGCACTATTATACAAAAATATATTCTTTGGATCAACATTCTACCCACTTGGGGAAAAAAAAAACTACGGCTTACACAAATCGAGTGGTTTAAATTGAAGGCAAAAGGCCTCTATCATTTCCCCGTATTGTTCCCAACTAGGGCTGCACAAAGGTCAAAAACCGGATCGGACCGGATCGACCCGGACTGTACCGAATATCGGATTTTTTCAGAATTAAGGACCGAGAATCGGATCAGCTCTATCCGATATTGAGACCGGACCGGATCGGAAAAACCCGGATGGGACCGGTTTGGACCGGTTTAATTAATATTTATATAAAAAAAATTATTTATATAATTTTATTTTAATTTTTCTTCAAATTTATATACATTAAAAAATTTCTTACTTGATACGTCAATTAGAAATTTAAAAAGTAAGTACATATTTTATTATTTTAAAAATAAATATAAAATTTTAAGAGTATGAATATCAATATTTTATTACATGAATTAAGAAATTTAATAATTTAAAGTGTAGTATCGATCTATTTTATTATATGAATTTATTATCTATTAACTTGGATCAATAAAATATGATATTGGTGAATATTTAATATTTATATATGATCTTATAAGACATAAATTAAAGATAAAATAATTATAGATATGAATTCAGGTCCATTCATGTCTTGACCGAATTTTTTCAAGTCTTAGATCGGACCGGACCGGACCGAAGACCAGATTTTTTCAATTATAAGGACCGGAGACCGGACCGGTGTCCGGTTCAGGTCTTGGACCGGTAAACCCGGTCCGGTCTAGATTTCAGGTCCAGAGCAGAATTACGTGCAGCCCTGTTCCCAACTACATTTTTCTAAAAATTAATAATTTTTAGTTACTTTTTGTAGCACTAAAAATATGACATATTTTTAATTTAAAAAAATGTGAAACACACTTGAACCCTAATTATTTGCCCAAATCAAAATTAGGGTTTTGTGCTCTTCTTCTCTACAGAACACATCTACAAAAAAATCATACAAACATGGCTTTAATTCAACCTCAAACTTCACACAATTTCATCGGTGAAAACTACCAAATTTCTCTTAACAATTCAATTCAAAACCTTTTAGAAGCAATTCAAGAACCCAATTTTGAAATCTCGAATTTTTTGTCAAATTTTCAAGAATTGCTCAAAGTTAAGCATGACCCAGCTCTTGAAACCATCTGGGTTTACTCTGCTTTAGCTTTCAAGAAGCTAAAGATTGAAAAAGATGAAATCTTGGAACAAGTTTTAGCTGTTAAGTCATTGTTTCAAATAATCACTTCTTGTTCAGCTTCATGTAGTTCTTTAAAGAGTGTAGCTTTAGTTGGGCCAGTTGTTTATGAGGTGTGTAAGGTTGTTGGGAAATTAAAAGAGATTGATTTGGGGTCGAAAAAAGGGAAGAAAGTGGTTAAAGCGATTAAGGCATTGGTTGATGATGTTGCTGGATATGTTAATGTGTGTGTTTGTGAAAATATGGGTTATGGGATTGGGGGACAATTGATTAGGCCATTGGTGGATTTGGTTGAAGTTTGGATGGGGGATAAGGTGTGGGAAGTTGATGAAAAGATGGGAAGTTTGAGGTGTTTTTTTCCGCTTTTGAGTGATGGGATTGTTGAAGGGCTTAGTGGGAAAGAATGTGATGTTTGTCAGCTGGCTGGAGTTGTGATTGCTGAAGCGTTTTTGTTAAAAATGTGTTTGGAATTTCGTGAAGGGGTTTCGAGAAAGGTGATGCAGGAGGAGTTGAGGGTTTGGGCTGTTGGTTCTGTGACTGGGTTTGAGAATGTGTTCTTCTTTGGTTAGTGAAGTCTTCTTATTTAATTTTTTGTTGCTGTTTACTTGTCAAAATATTTCGAAGAGTGTAGTTTTAATATCTTTAGTTTTTTTGTTAGGACAACTCCATTAGTATTATTATTGTTGCTAAATAATATTCCATTAGTATTATTAGTTTTACAGAAATTTATGTTTTGGCCATATCAAGTCCTGATATACTCATATACATATGTCTTCCTATTAAATCACAGAAAAGCCCTGCTAAAAGTAAGATTTGGAAGTAAATTATGTAAAAGTGGTAAACTAATATACCACTTACTAGTTACATGGCTTTTTTATGCTGCTTATATTTAGCTTTAACGAATGTGCTAACATTGACTTCTTTGCTGTAATATCAGAGACCCTTGTGAAAATGTTGCTGGAGCCGACCTTGCCTGTCATTTCACTGTTGGTTAGTTACTCTTCTCGGAATGTCTTTGTGTTATAGTTTCTTGTATTATCATTGGTGTGTTCTTGTTTATAATAATTGTCAGTGGTAAAGCACCAAAGAAATGCTCTTTCTTGAATTTGTTGATCCATTATGGATAATACAAAGCCATAGATAGAGAGATAAATGATAATTAGGAATATGCTCTTGAATAAATGAGCTAAGTGATATTTCAGACTAGTTATAGTTCTGCTTCAGTGGTCACAAATATTTGGCTATTTGCAAACCAAAAAATAATCATCCCTATCAAAAGGAGCTATTAATAACTAACAGCTTGATTGAAATAACTACCAACTGAAGAACAATGGAAATGATCACAGAACACTTGACCACGTCGCAGTATGAGAATATACAACATACTCATCTGAAGACTGAAATTGTTTACTTCTGTTATGACTTGTGTCGATTGCTATAGGTTAGCTTCAGAACAGACTTGGTGATGAGGAACTAAATGTCTTTTGACCTTTCTCGTAAATGGGTATTAATGACCCTAGCAGACTCAACACAGGGAAATCGAGTGCTTGTGCACAAGTAGGTACCCCCAAGTAATCATATAGTACTTGTTTTTGACCTTTGCTTGTGCTTGTGGTATTTAGCATCTCTACTGTGAATGAAGATGTTGGCTATGAAACAAAATATGAGAAATTATAATCTTTGAGTCGGACTCCAAGGGACATAGATATTATTTTACTTTTTACCTGTTGATTCATCTTGCATATAGGTTTCAATATAAAATCTCTACTTTTCAATACTTGTATCTGTATTCTTTTGGTAGGTAACACTTAAAATTATTGAATTATGCTTTGCAGAGTTCTGAGGATGAGATCATAATGAGAAAAGTGCTATATGATGTTGTGATATTGCCAGAGTATTCTTTTCTTATACCTGATAGAGTGACCCATCAACCTTCGAAGCAGAGTCTCGCCATCGCCAGATTGATGGTAACCCATGAAGCTACAGAGACATATAGGTATAGATAATTAAATTTATATGTAAAGTCTAATTCATGTTTATTTATGAGGGTGTCGGTATAATAGTTTGTCCGTTTGCAGGAAAAATGGAGATCATGCAAAATCCATTTCTTATATAAATGCCTTCTCATCTTCGCATCTCCCTGCTGAACTCATTAAGTGGGTTAGCAATGAGATTGGTATTGGGAACAAATCCGGTGGCCCAAATGGATACTCACCTAAAGCAGTCTTAAGTAAGTGCCACAGTGATTTTTTTAATCTTATGTCATTTGTACACGACATTCTGAAATAGGAGTAGACTTTTGTGACTAATTACTAATATTCCACTAATAAATTAATCTTGTTTTCAGAGTGGATATATGACCTGGAGGATCAGGGGATAAGTATATTGAACAGTGACATGTCGAAATACCGTGCCAGACTTGTGCTTAATAGTTTGGAAAATCATGAGCAACCAGATTCCATCACTAATGTGAAGAAGTTGGAGAGCAATGTCGTATTTTATATCGATAACAAGGGAGATGAAGAAATGAATGAAGAAACTGACGACAAAAACAAACCTATAAGTGATGCATTTGTGGCTGCTGCACACACGTTGCAGTTAGTAGAAAACGGCAGGAGAAGGAAGCGTAAAGGAAGAAAAGACGGTGAGGAAAAACATATGAAGTTTCGTAAACATAGCAGTAATGATAATCCTCTTTCATCTGTAGATATGTTCCCATCTTTTGAAGAAGGCAACTCAAGTAGCGACGGTGAAGTTGAGAACCCGCTGTCTGACGATGAAAGTGAAGATTAGATTAATACAATATTATGCTGTAATCTTGTTCAGCTTCCTGTAGTTCTCCATAATTTACATTCCCAACTTGCTTGAGTTTATGATATATATATATGGATCGCCAAGAAGAATTGTTTTCAATTTGATGATGATGGAAGCGGGTTTAAAGACATATAAATTGTAGTGATTGTATTTCTTTTCTGTTTCTGTATTATATTAACTTGTTCGCAGTAAAGGAAATTCCGAGGGAAAACCTAATGCATATACAGAGCACTTACATCATTTATATTAATTTTAAGAGCGAACGAAGAGTCTCACAGAGATGGAGATGCTCTTATGTCCTGATCTTACCAAGTTATGCAACTTTCTCAAATTTCTCGAGGATCAGTCCAAAGGGACCGTCCAGCAGAAACATCATTAAAAGCATAAATAATAGATAATGTTGGTTATAGGCCCATTGAACGAAGGCCCATTGAACGAAGGCCCATTAAGCGGTTGTGTTACTGGGTCGAAGGACCTCCAGGCCCGCATCACCAAGGCCCATGGAAGCCCAGGCCGAGGCCTGCTACTCGCGGACCGTTGGACAATGCAAGGGACATAACGCACCATTTTCACTCCCTCCTTAATAGTAACGGAAGAACATTCATGACATGTAAGATAAAATATACACATTATCAACACTCTACTTCTCTTGTATTACTACCCTAATTTTACAGCCAAATTCTGATTCTCACACCGGAGGTGAATCGGGGGTCCAAACCCTCGCATTTTCTTCACTTTCAGGTACGGCCGAAGCCATCTTCAATCCAGCCGAAGCCTGTTCACACGACCGAAAGGATCTGGGCGTAACATTTGGCGCCGTCTGTGGGAAAATACGAGAGTTACAAGTTGAGAAAATGACAGAAATTCACGAGCATTCACCGCCACCTGGTTTCACCGACAAGGGACAACCATCCTCCCTAGTCGACGAGGACGGGGTTATCACGTTAACCCCTGAAGAAGAGGCCTTACTCCTAAAGATCCGGGCAGAAAAGGCCGCGGAGAAGGGTAAGACCAAAGTTGATTAGATTGACAAGGAAGCGGAAGCGCGAGCCAAGAAAAGAGAAGCTGATGCCCTCCGACTCAAAGCCCTGCAACTGCACAGGGAAGAAATTGAACTGCAAGAACAAGCCTTGAGAGAAGCGATGCAGGCCGAAGAGACTGGCGGAGCACATAAGGATAGAAGGGAACGAAGGGCGTATGACGAAGAAGATGAGTTTGACTCTGATTCGCATCCCCGAAGGAAGAGGGCTAAGCAACCCTACTCTTCCGATTCAGATGACGAGCCCGATGGATCCCGCCTCAGGCTCAATCGCTTAGAGAAGGCCCTCTTCGGTGATAGGAGGCCCGATCGAGAACCTGTTGTAACACAAGAGATTGAACTGTACCGACCCCCTCCGGGCGAAGAGAGACGATTCCCCAAGATGAGCGAGTTCAACGGGAAAGGGGACCCCGAGGACCATTGTGAAAAGTATGAACTCCTGATGGTTGGGATGGGCCACAACGATATAATGCTGTGCAAAATGTTCAAGACTTATCTCAAAGGGTCTGCCTCGATGTGGTACAAATCCCTGAAGTCTCAGTCCATCGGGTCTTACGAGCAGTTGAAGAGGAAATTTTTAAAGTACTACTCGCACCTGTGCTGAAAGGCGAAGGACACCGAAGCCTTGGTCCATTGTCGGCAGAGGGCGAATGAGGAGCTGGGGGATTATCTCGCTAGATTCAAGGAAGAAGCGGGAATGGTCACCAATCTGGACAAAATCAAAGCAATGGGCTTCCTAACGGCGGGGCTAGACCCCTATAAAGGTAAAAAGCTTCATTCATCTCTTTACGATTTCCCCCCCAAATCCCTAAATGATATATATGTGAGAGGCGAGAATATTCGCCGCAAGATGGAAAGTATTGGGGGATATAAAGACAAAAGAAGGGACGACCGATCAAAGCGAGCCGACAGATATGAGGGCTCAAGATCAGGATTTGACCGAAGGGATAGCAGAAAGGAAGGAAGGAAGGAATCAGATCGAGGGGCCGAACGACGTCGAGATAGAGATTCGGCCGTGTTCACTCCTTTAAATGCGCCGATCTCCAAGATTCTCCATGAGATAAAGGGCAAGCCAGGATTTGTTCGCCCCGCCAAGATGAAGGTCCCGAATCACAAGAAAAACCCCGATAAGTACTGTGACTATCACAGGGACAAGGGGCATAACACAGATGAATGCTACCACCTCAAGAAGCTCATTGAGCGCATGATCAAAGATGGCGAGCTTATTCAGTTCGTCCGAGATCTGAGAGATAGATTGGGGCCGAAGGAAAACACAGAAGAGGAGGTAGAGGCCGATGAGCTAGAACGAAGGGACAGGATAAGGGGCGAAGTAAAAACTATATCTGGGGGAAGCATCCTGGATAAGGATAGCAAGACAGCAAAGAAGAGGTACGCCCGACAGGTGTACAATTTGTATCAGTTCGGGCAGGCAAAGCCCCACATGCCCATGACCTTCAGCACTGAAGACTATGAGGATGTCATTCGCCCGCACGAGGACCCTCTGATCATCAATCCTATCATCCGGCAGAATAAAATATGGAAAGTGATGATGGATACCGGTAGCTCAGCCAATATACTATTCCACAAGACCTACTGTAAGATGAACTTGGCGGGAGAGCAACTAGAGCCCTGCAACGAGGCTCCCCTCTATGCAATCGGAGGACATCCAATTCAGTTCGAAGGAACGATTACTCTTCCGGTCCTCCTGGGCAAGTTGTCGTATACCGCCGAGAAGCTGGTGAAGTTCTACGTGGTTCGGATTGAAAGCCCGTACAATGTAATATTTGGCAGGCCCTTCTTATCAACTTTCGAAGCAGTGGAGTCTATACCCCACCTCAAACTCAAGTTCCCAACTGAAAAAGGGGTAGGAGAAATGAGGGGCGATCAGAAAACTGCCCGAATCATAATGCTCGAAGACCTTGAAAAGGATCAAGAATATGAAGGACCGGATGGAACCGGAGAGAGGAAGCGGGCAGAATCCGAACCCAGCGGAAGTCGGGAAACATTGAACATTGAGTTGGAAAAATTTGGGGCCGATCTCTCGAGTCCTATTGCTGAACCCGCGGCAGAGACTGAAGAAGTGGAGTTGTACGCGGGCCATTCGGGAAAGATGGTACGGATAGGCAAAAATATGGGGCCGGATCTGAAGGCGAAGGTAATAGCTGTCATTCGGCAATACCATGATGTGTTCGCCTGGGGGCCGAAGATATGCCCGGATTGGATCCCAAGACGGAAACACACTGCTTGAATGTGTTGCCCGAGGCCAAGCCGGTAAAGCAAAAGAAGAGGACATTTGCAGTCGAACGACAGAAGGTAATAGAGGCCGAGGTGGAAAAACTTTTAGAGGCCAAATTTATCGAGGAGATCGAGTATCCTGACTGGCTAGCCAATGTGGTGGTCGTGAAGAAGTCGAACGGGAAATGGAGGATGTGCGTAGATTACACTGACCTCAACAAAGCATGTCCGAAGGATCACTACCCATTGCCTAACATCGACCAACTAATAGACGCAACCGTAGGATATGAGGTACTTAGTTTTTTGGACGCTTTTTCTGGTTATCATCAAATTGCTATGAATGATAGGGATGTGCCCAAGACAGCGTTCATAACTCCGAAGGGGACTTATGCTTATATTAAAATGCCCTTCGGACTGAAGAACGCTGGAGCCACATTCCAGTGAATGGTGAACAAAGTCTTCAAGGAGGAGATTGGGAGGAACATGGAAGCATACATGGATGATATGATAGTGAAGTCATTGTTCCAAGATCATGCCGAGGACTTAAAGGAATGCTTCGAAACTCTCCTAAAGAACAACATGAGGATCAATCCGAACAAATGTACCTTCGGAGTCTCTAGTGAAAAGTTTCTCGGGTACATGGTCAGCGCCCGAGGGATAGAGGCGAACCCGGAGAAGATCGAAGCGGTTATCAATATGGAACCTCCCAAATGCATTAGAGATATACAGAAATTGACGGGCCGACTCCCCGCCCTTCGGCGTTTCATTTCCCGGTCAGCCGAGATAGCACTTCCTTTCTTCGCCGTGCTCAAAGGGTCAAAGAATTTTGAGTGGGGGCCCGAATGCCAAAAGGCGTTCGAAGAAGTAAAGGAATATTTAACAAAGGCACCACTCTTGATGAGGCCCGATCCAAAGGAAACTCTTCAGCTTTATCTAGTTGTGTTTGACAGAACTCTGGGGGCCGTCCTTGTGAAGAATTATGAAGGCAATCAACATCCCGTGTTTTACGTGTCCCATGTTCTCAAGGATGCAGAGACAAGGTACCCCAACGCCGAGAAATTCGCATATGGGTTGGTTATGGCCTCCCGAAAATTGAGACATTATTTTCAAGGCCGGACGGTCCAAGTTGTCACCGATTAACCTCTGAAGAAGATTTTGACCAGGCCCGAAGCCTCCGGGAGAGTCGTAGCGTGGTCCATCGAACTCGGGGAATTTGATCTCGAATATGTCCTCCGAATGGCAATTAAGGCCCAGGCTTTGGTCGACTTCGTGGTTGAATGCACATTCTCGGGTCCGAAGGATCTCTCGCCTGAAGAACAACTAATCTGGATCCCAGGGAAGTGGAAGCTCTTTGTAGACGGGTCAGTCGCCGGAAAAAAGTGTGGGGCAGGCTTGATCCTCTCCAGCCCCGAAGGATTTGAAATATGCCAGGCCATAAGGTTCGACTTCCCCTTGACAAACAATGAGGCCAAATACGAGGCCCTCCTCGCGAGAATGAAGCTTGCCCGAAGCCTCAAGGCAAAGCACCTGAGGGCCTTCAGTGACTCCATGTTGGTTGTGAAACATTTCACAGGGGAGTATGAACAAAGGGATCCCCGAACGAGAGCCTATGCTGCCAAGGTACGAGATGTTTCTTTATCATTTGAAACCTTTGAATTAAGTCAAATTGGCAGAGAAAACAATTCTAGGGCGGACGCACTTTCCAGGCTAGCTTCGGCCGAGACACAGAACTTAACCGGTTCTATTTACCTCACCGAAGCCAAGATGCCTTCGATCAAAAAGAAAGAATGCCTAGAGATTCACCAGGGAAGCGACTGGATGACCCCCCTCAGGAACTTTCTGGAGAAGGGCATTCTGCCACCCGGCCGGAAAGATGCCCTGAAAGTTAAATATAGAGCATCAAGCTACACTATCATCAATGGGCGAATATATCGCCGATCAGTCAGTCAACCCCTTCTGCGCTGTTTGAACAATGAAGAACAGCGACAGGCTTTGGAGGCAGTGCACGAAGGAATTTGCGGCGAGCACCTGGCTGGTCATTCCCTCGCCTTTAAAATTCTCCGTCAGGGATTCTTCAGGCCCACTTTGAAGGAAGACGCCATCGACTATGCAAAGAAATGTGTACAATGCCAGTTGTTCTCCACTGTCCCAAAACAACCTCCAGAAGAAATGACCTCTGTACTAAGCCCAATTCCATTCGTCGTCTGGGCCATGGATATAGTTGGCATACTGCCCATTAGTACGAAGTAAGCGAAATATTGCATAATCGCCATCGATTACATGACCAAATGGGTCGAAGCCCGTCCTCTATCGTCCATAACCGAAGAAGCCGCTAAAAAGTTCTTCTTGGAACAAGTAATCCTCAGGTTCGGCATCCCGAAAACCTGCATCTCAGATAATGGAACTCAATTCATTGGAAACAAATTCCGCAAGTTCCTGCACCACTTCGGAATCCAACAAAAATTAAGCTCCGTCGCCCACCCACAAGGAAATGGGGCGATTGAGGCGGCGAACAAAGTGATATTCCGTGGAATCAAGAAGAGGCTGGGCGAGGCAAAAGGAAGATGGGCGGAAGAACTCCCTTGGATCTTATGGGCTTACCGAACCACTCCCCGGACATCGACCGGAGAAACTCCTTTTAGAATGGCTTATGGCACTGAGGCCTTAGTTCCTGTCGAAGTGGGCTTGGAATCATACCGAACCGAGACCTACAATGTGGAAACTAATAGCTTCGGGTTGAAGGCGAACGTAGACTTGCTGGAGGAAGAAAGAGAAGCCGCCCATCAAAGGAACATGAGGTATTTACTGTAAACGGCGTAACACTATGACTCCAATATGAAGAAAGGGGCCTTCGAAGTAGGAGACCTAGTATTAAGGGAGTTGGCCGCATATATGCCGGCCAAGCAAGGAAAGCTCCAACCGAACTGGGAAGGGCCTTACAAAGTGACCGAAGTCATTCCCCCAGGAACTTATAAGCTCGAAACGTTATCAGGCGAATCAATTAAAAATACTTGGCATGCCAGTCGCCTTCGGAAATTTTATCAGTAAGAATTTTTTTAAAAAGCTTGTATTTCAATTATATGTGAAGAATGTAAGCAGTCTGATTAAATAAATATGCATTTCCTGTCAAAATTTATTTATTTATACATGCTGCGGCCGACCGAGTATTATCTAAGGGCGATCCCGAAGAAGATAAACCCTTCGGCCGCCGCCATTGTCTAATTTGTTAATTGAAAATACATAAGGGGCAATCACCCAAAAATCGAACATCACTACACTATTATGACAACTTGAAATTGGTAAACACGAATTAAGGGCCTTAAGGGGCGATCCTAGAATAACGCCCTATCATTCGTCTTAACTTAATTATTTATTATTAATGAGGCCCAAGGAACCCCTGTCCCGGGGTGATCAAAGGAAGGACATGGTCCTTCGGCCTAGATAATGAAACAATTAATCCGACCAGGTTTAGGGGCGATCCCGAAGATGACCGCTGATCTAGGGGTGATCATTAAAAGATCAGCACCCATGTGCCCTCGTCTGAATTAAGAAAGGATTAACAGCCCGAACCAACCTTCGACCTTTAATCCTTGGGGCCGTAAGGGGTAGTGAGGCAGCAATACATTAAAATCGTTAAAAAATCGTTAAGGCAAATGAATAAGCCGAAGATACGATTCATTTTATTCAATTCGATAAGATCGTTGAGGCGAATGAAGCCAGAGATGCGATTCATTTTATTATTAAAATTGTTGAGGCAGAATAAGCCGAAGATACGATTCATTTTATTCAATTCGATAAGATCGTTGAGGCGAATGAAGCTAGAGATGTAATTCATTTTATTATTAAAATTGTTGAGGCAGAATAAGCCGAAGATACAATTCACTAATTTTGCGATTCATTTTATTATTAAAATTGTTGAGGCAGAATAAGCCGAAGATACAATTCACTAATTTCGTTAAGGCAAATGAGTAAGCCGAAGAGACGATTCATTTTATTCAAATTTTTAAGATTGTTAAGGCGAATGAAGCCAAAGATACAATTTTAATAATCGTTCAGGCACCAATAATGCCGAAGAGACGGTTCGTTTTTAAGGCGAACAATTAAATGCAGTCGGACAATGCTGATGAAAAACAAAAGATGCATTAAAATATAAAACCCCGAAGGCTAGTTAAATTACAAAGATTACCAACTACAAAGAGTACCAACTACTACCAATTACAAAGAGTACTGATTACAAAAAATGGAAATACAGGAAGACGAACGAAGAATGCCGCTGCAAGAGTTGGGTACGACCATGGAAACACCAACGGCAAACTTCGCAACAAGATCATCTTCCGTCATGTCAAGCACCTCAGTGCTGAAGGTTTAGGCTTGAGGGTTTTCATCCGAGAGCTCTTCGTCTTCGCCGGAAGAGACAGGAGGGACTTCGACTGCTGGACGACCGATAGGATCCTCCAGGTTGTCGTCCAGCAACTGCTTATAGTCCCAGTTCAGGCCATGGGCCTTCTCCAGGACATAATCAGCGCCAAACTGGAAACAGCGCTCCTCAGTCCGGTCCAGCTGCTTCTGCTTCTTCCGAAGCTCCTTTCGGGACCTCTTCAGCTGGACATTCCGATGGGAGATCCTCCGATTCGCCCTCTCCATCTCAGTCTCCAGCACGGATCTATCCTTCTTCAGCTCAGCGGCTTCGACCTCGTTCTGGGCTTTCACCCTCATGAGCTCCTCCTCGGCCGCCGTAGCCCTCCTCTCCAACTCCTTCACCTCGGCCATGCGAGTCTCCATATCCTTAACCTTATCCTCCACGGTTGCGGCCCAAGGGGCAGCCTGCAAAAGGACGACAAAAATATTACTAAGGGATGCCGAAAAGAAAAAAGTGGAAGAAAAATAGAAGATTAAAAAATATAACAAGGACAGGAAGGACAGAAGCTCCGTGCAGGCTTCGGTAGCAGAGGCCGAAGCAAAGGTCGGGAGATCGGCCGGGAGCTGAAGCCCATGGCAGAGATCCGAAGCCACCTCCTTCGTGGACTGCCGAGCAGGATACACAATATGGTCGGACGTAAGCACGCCCCACCCCGAGAGATAAGAACGCACTATCCCCTCCTTGCTTCGGGTCCTCTTGGTAGGGTTCCCCTCCCCCATGTACTCCAAATCGTCCCCCTCTTCAGCCTCAGAAGCCACTCGGGATTGACGGGGCGACGAGGGCTTCTCGGTCGGGACCCTCTCGCCTGTGCCATCAGAGGGATCAGGCATAGCCCCCTTATCGATGGCCTTCTTCACCGCCTCTTCGGCCGCCCTTTTCTCGGCCGCCCTGACCTTCTTTCTCTCTATCAGGGCCTCCCTTGAAGACACTGAAATAAGGGAAAACAAGTCAGTCCAAGCATATATATAATCTAATTCATAATAAGAAAAAGAAAATACAGGTGTGGGGACAAAACTAAAGAAAAGACCAAGGAAGAAGTTTTGTTACCCCCACCCCACAAGCTGAAGAGCCAATCCTTGTCTCGAAACTCTCCGGGACCCAGCTTCTTCACATTGACGTCCACCAACGCCGTGTAACTATCCTTCTCCTTCAAGGTCAAGCTCGGCATGAGAAGCAGTGCGGGGTTTACATTTCGCCAAACCGACATGGCCGCCAACCCCGGACCACTCACATAGCACCAATATGTGTGAGTGGACTTATTGTTCGAGTTGGTCGCCGTCCAATCGGGTCGCCCTGCCCGGCGGGTGATGGTGTAAAAACCAGCACTCTTCGGATTCCTCCTGAAATCGTAGTGGTACCAGAATAGGCGAGTGTTGGGTGCGATCCCGACGTGAAGACACCTGTTCTGAAAACAGTTGATGTGGATGAACCCGTTAGGATCCATCTGTCCGAGGGCGATACCCATCTGGAAGAAGAGGTGCTTAATCAGCTTCAACGGCGGCACCCTCAAGCCGCATTTGAAGGCCGCCTCTGAAATCCCTACGGCATAGCCTCCATATCCGTCTGGTACCCCGGGAGTGTCGAAGATTCTCTCACCCTCCCTCAGCGCGTACAGCCAACAAAGTCCTCGGGGAACAGAGTAATCATCGTACATCTGAACAACGCGCCATTTCGTCAGTTCAGATCTATTATTGGCTGCGGGATAGTCAGCAGCCGAACCGTATAGGGCCCGTCCCGTCCGCTCGGGGTGAATGGAAGACGTTCCCACCAAGCTGTTGGATAAGGGGTCCCAAGAATCCGGGGGACGTTCTGCTCGGTCCATGTCCCTGTATCAGGAACAGAGAGACATTAGTCCATGTACTCGGATTAGCAGATAAAAGAAAAAATAAACACCCGAGTACACGTCCCAGGACCGAACGAACCAGAACCCCGGAGGCTGTTTCCGAAGGCTGCTCCTGAGCCAAGCCCACCCGAAGGATGTTCTTGCCTACAGAGCCTTATGCAAACATCGCTCCAGACCACCCGTTTAAGCCCTAGGTCGGCTCCCGAAGGGTGTTCTAAAACCAAGAAATCCCGAAGAACGTTCTTGGTCATAAAACACCTCGCATGCCATCTTTAAACCCTTGGGGCCTCCTCAGAATTGGTAAAACCCAGAAACCTATATTACCTACCCAAAAACCCCAGAAAAACACAATAGCACACGCAAAAACCCAGAAAATCCCCATAAACCCGGAACAAAAGTCCGCATGCAAACTCTCCAAAATACGGGAAACTAGCATGTAAATTCAAAACTGGAAAACAAGAAGAGAGACTTACTTATTTGAAGATGTTCTTGGATTGAAATGGGATGATTTGGGAAGACGGAGTTGCTGTTGCCCGTGATTGAGAGATTCACCGCGATTTGTCACTGTATGTGGAGAAGCTAAAGTGATAAAAAGGAAATGAAACATACAAATGGGCTTATATAGGCGCCTAAAATAAATTTATAGCAGCGACGTATGGGGGTTTTTGAAATGAACATCCCAGATCAAAACGGTTGGCATTCAACGGCTGAGATTGAGTCATGAAACGACGTGCCACCAGCTGTCATCAATACACTGCAAGTCCCCATAAGATTTCCACGTGTACGACCGAAGATCGAGGCGGGACTGAAGCGATCGCCCTAGGGTTCCTTCATCCCCATATGGGCCGAGACCGGTGTCCGTCGGCCGGCCCGAAGGCCCAGCCGAAGGACAGGGATATGTTGGTTATAGGCCCAATAAGGCCCATTGAACGAAGGCCCATTAAGCGGTTGTGCTACTGGGCCGAAGGACCTCCAGGCCCGCGTCGCCAAGGCCCATGGAAGCCCAGGCCGAGGCCTGCTACTCGCGGACCGTTGGACAATACAAGGGATATAACGCCCCCTTTTCACTCCCTCCTTAATAGTTGGTAACGGCAGAACATTCATGGCATGATTGGGTATAAAAACCCTTGTGAAGTAAGATAAAATATACACACTATCAACAGTCTACTTCTCTTGTATTACTACCCTAATTTTACAGCCAGATTCTGATTCTCACACCGGAGGTGAATCAGGGGTCCAAACCATCGCATTCTCTTCACTTTCAGGTACGACCGAAGCCATCTTCAATCCAGCTGAAGCCTGTTCACATGACCGAAAGGATCTGGGCGTAACAGATACAAAAAATGAACATTGAGAGCAATAAAAGACCACTCTCCAAACCGTGCTTTGGTTAATGGTAACTGGCTTCCTCGATCACCTCTTTCTTCGGCTTTTTTCCTTCTAGAGGCCTTTCAGACCACTCTCCAACGGGACTGTTGACGGAGGAATTTTGGTAACAAAAAAATTTGAGGTTCGCAGTCGGAATCAAGATTTATGATTGTGGTTCTTCGTCGGAAAAGGTGAACAGTATTCTTCGGGAAACATGAACAGTGTTTATCGGTAACACATGAACAGTGTTTGGTGGTGGTGATTATTGGTGGCTGCTGAGATTATTTAGGTTTAGTGGTGGCTCTTTTGCGCTCTTACTTCTGACCCCTTGCAATTTGCCTACGTATCCCTATTTATAAGGAATCAAGCCAACGTAGTTCTTGGGGAACAACAAACCTAATGGGCTTAGATCTCTTATCCCGAGGCCCAATAGAAAATCTACTGGAAACCGTCTTCTACTAGTTTTAGGAATGTCCGCCGATGAGGCCCAACCACAAAGGCCCAAGGCTCGTCCACGGCTTCGAGACTTCATGGACAAGGCATTTTCTTGGCTAAGGATAACCCTCCGCTATCAGCTGTTTCTCTAATCAGTGGACGCAGGTATAGCCGTGGTTCACCCCAAATGTTCGACGCATCCTTGTCCCCAGGATAAGGAGCCCCTACCAGATTGCAGGACAAGTGATCCCAAGCTTTTGGGTGCAAAGTGCAGGATTAGAGCTGTTCGCGAACCGAGCCGTTCGCGAACAAGCTCGAGCTCGGCTCGTTAAGGGCTCGGTTCGGCTCGGTTCGTTAAGGGCTCGAGCTCGAGCTCGAACACAAAAATGTGTTCGTTAAGAAAACGAGCTCGAGCCGAGCTTTTGGCATGTTCGGCTCGAGCTCGGCTCAAGCTCGGCTCGGCTCGATTCGGCTCGAGCTCGGCTCGGTTCGGCTCGAAAAAAAAATTAAAAAAAAAATTATTTTTTATATATTTAATTATTATGATTTTTATTCAGATTTTTTATAAATATTTTTAAATTATTGAACTATACGAATGTCAAAATATATATTTTAGTAATTTGAAAAAATTCAGATATTAAAAATTAATTTTTTAATTTGATATTTTAATAATTAACAAGTGATTTGACTATTACTTGTAACTAGTATTTATTTCCTGATCGGTGTTTCGATTTTTTTAAATTATTTATAAATGATCCAACCGTACGGATGTCAAGATCTATATATTTAAGTGATATAATAAAAAATTTAGAAAAAATAAATATATTTGGTTTGCTATTTTAACGGTAAACTAGTAGTTTGACTAGTACTTCTCCCATATTAATGTTTCGATTTTTTAAAAAATATTTATGAATGATCCAGCCGTACGGATGTTAATATCTATATTATTTAGTAATATGACAAAATTTTTAGAAAAAATAAATGTATTTGATTTGTTATTTTCACAGTCAACAGTTGTTTTGACCTTTACTTGTAACTATTGTTTAGTCTCATATTAATGTTTCAATTTTTAAAAAATATTTATGAATGATCCACCGTACGGATGTTAATATCTATATATTTTAGTGACATGATAAAAAATTTAGAAAAAAATAAATTTATTTTGTTTATTATTTTGACAATCGACCAATTGTTTGAATAGTTGTTAGAACTAGTGTTTAGTCTCATATTAATGTTTCAATTTTTTTAAAAATATTTATGAATGATCCAACCGTACGGATGTTAAGATCTATATATTTTAGTGACATGACAAAAGTTTTAGAAAAAAATAAATGCATTTGGTTTGTTATTTTAACAGTCAACCGGTATTTTGACCTTTACTTGTAACTAGTGTTTAGTCTCGTATTAATGTTTTGATTTTTTTAAAAATATTTATAGATGATCCAACCGTACAGATGTTAATATCTATATATTTTAGTGACATGATAAAAATTTTAGAAAAAAATAAATTTATTTTGTTTGTTATTTTGACAATCAACCACTTGTTTGAACAATACTTGTAACTAGTATTTAGTCTCGTATTCATATTTTGATTTTTTTTAAAATATTTATAGATGATCCAACCGTACGGATGTTAAGATCTATATATTTTAGTGACATGACAAAAGTTTTAGAAAAAAATAAATGTATTTGATTTGTTATTTTAACAGTCAACCGGTGTTTTGACTTGTACTTGTAATTAGTGTTTAGTATCGTATTAATGTTTCGATTTTTTAAAAAATATTTATGAATGATCCAATCGTACGGATGTTAAGATCAATATTTTTTAGTGATATGACAAATTTTTTAGAAAAAAATAAAAGTATTTGGTTTGTTATTTTAACAGTCAACCGGTGTTTTGACCAGAATTTTTTAATTAAGCTCGGCTCGGCTCGACTCGGCTCGTTTTGATGGAGAAAGCTCGTGTTCGGCTCGTGTTCGGCTCGGTTCGACTCGACTCGATTTTGTTCGATAAAAGCTCGTGTTCGGCTCGTTCGTTAACGAGCTCGAGCTCGAACACAGGTTTTTGTTCGTTAAGAAAGCTCGGCTCGGCTCGGCTCGTCAGAAAAAAAATTAAAGCTCGGCTCGGTTCGATCAAAACTCGACTCGGCTCAGTTCGTGAACAGCTCTATGCAGGATACTCCGAAGTCTCCCAACGAGGACACCTGTTGACTACAGAGATAGAGCTCCCAAAGCACACACCAGAATTCACCCCACATCCCCAATGAGGACACTCATTAACTACAGGAGGAGGTCTTCAGTCCAGGCATACCCCTGGAGGTCTCTGACCATGGACACCGCCTTCCTGTGGTTGCATTACAGGAAAGAGTTCTTCAATAGTGTACCTGCAACAAATACGTTAGTAATAATAATATTATCCCTCCTTAGAGCATCTAGAGCGTCCATCCAAGCAATATGTTGAAGATCTGGTATATATCATTCTAACCAATAGGGTGCGCCTTATCTCCTATAGGTGTTAGTACCATCCCATATCTGCAGCCAAACTTCCCCCCTTTAAGTATGTGAGGGTGCGCCCTCCCCTTCTCATGGAATGGAAGGGCTTCCCCTATTTAGGGCGCGCCTTCCATTTTGAGGTTGTTATTTCCCTTTTCTTTCACAGAGGGCGCGCCTAAACATTCCTGTATGTTGGTATCGCCCATGTCATCAGCTTTTGATATCTTCTTTTGTCATTTATAGGTCGTGCCCTAACTTATTTGACGGTTAAGGATCGCATTAACCCCATCCACGGAAATCCAAGGTATGAATTTGTCATAGTAATTATGTCCGAAGAATCCGTCCAAGTGATCTGCCAATCAAACATTTAGGGATTGCCCTAACTTGTCCAAAGGTAAGGGATTGCCCTGACCTGTCCATGGATTTTGGCTCGCGCCAACTCGTCCACGAAAATCCATTTCCTTGGTCGTCCTTCCTTGGTTGTCCGCCCTTGGCTGTCTGCCCTTGATTGTCCGTCCTTAGCTGTCCGCCCTTGTTAAATTATGTTGACCCGAATTTGACCTGGATATCTTTTGTACCAAATTTTGGCTATAACAAGGACTTCCCTTAGGTCTTCCTCCTGAACGTATTAAAAAACCTTTTCGGATTTTGTCTCATGTGATGGAGCATACAAATTTTCTGACAGTTGTAGCAGGTGTTTGGGATACTGATACTTTTGTAGACCCTTGGTACTATCTTGCTACTAAAATGAAACTAGTGAAGATTGCTCTAAAAGAGTTAAATGCTCGAATTAGGCACTTACCGAAAAAGGTGGCTGAAACTCGTCAAGCATTACTTGATTTTCAACAAAATATGACGTTTCCCCCTTCTTTGCAACAAAGTTGTACCGAAAAGAACCTTAAAAGATGCATAATCTACAGCTCTTAGTAGGGATGAACTTTTACTCAAAGCAAAAATCTTGTATTCAAATGGTTGGATAAGGGGAATAATAATTAAAGATTTTTCTTCAATCAGTGCAGAAACAGATGGAATCGTAACAAATTCCTGTTATTGAAGATAATGATGTCATTTTACAAGATCACACTAGCATCTTAAAGTGCTTTCTTAACTTCTATCGAGGGTTACTTAGGACTAGCTCTGTTGTGTAGCCTTGCCCTAATGATATTGACTTACAGTTTCTTAATCATAAGGAGCAAAGTCTTCTCCGGGTACTGCTAGTGATGTTCTAATGGCCTTAAAGTAGATGGGCAAAGGTAAAAGCCCAGGCCCGGATGGTTTTTCACCGGAAACATTTTTCTTTGATACCTTGTATTAACCCAACTCAAGTTACTAACTTTAGTCCAATCTCTTGTTGTAATGTTGCATATAATTGCAATGCTAAAATATTGTCTTCTCGGTTGAAGGTAGTGTAATGAATTGTCTTAGCAAAATCCTTTCATCAAAAACCGTTCAATGGGTGATAACATTTTCATAGCTCAAGATTTGTGTAAAGGTTATCTGATGAGGATCAAGGAATGAATATGTTAATTTGGATTTGGTTATGTGTACTTGTGGTGATGTTCAACTGGAGAGGATGCAAACATGGGTTATGAAGCTTACTTGGACAACAAGGAATAAAGGAGCGATGCATGAAGTTGAACAAGTAGCTGATTATTATATAATTATTAATTCGAATTTTGCTTTCAAGTTTTTACCTTTCACTTGAAAGGGTTTTTCTTGTTTTAAGCACTTAGGATTTTATTTTCCTATTTGGATTTGGTTTTTATCAGTTTTCTATTTGGGTTTGGTTTTAATATTTGTTTCCTGGATGGATTCAGATATTAGCTAATTCAAGCTGATATTGAATTTCTCTTGGAATCCTGTTGGGTAAAGGTTATTGTCTAAGTCTATAAATACCCCTCTCATGTAATCTTTTAAGGGAGACAATGGATGATATAAAACTTGTGTTTTGAGATAAACTATGAGTAGTTTTTCTTTTCTCTAAACTTCAATTACTGGATTGTTTTGAAGATTAGATTTGAATTACTTAGTTTCTGGATTGATCTAAGCAATTTGAGATTCAAAGTTCACGTTTATGGATTGATCGTGTTCTTTTGAAATATCCTGTTCTTCTTTTATCCCTTTTCTTCTTCTTCTTTTCTTTCTTTGTGGAGAGATCCACATCATTATCACCTTGATTCTGGTAGTCATCGATTCATGGTTAAATTAGATATTCACAAGGCTTTTGATAGTTTAAATTAATCTTTCTTGTTGGGTATTCTTGATAGAATGGGCTTCCTTGGTATTCTTGATACTAAAATTTTCATTAGTACAACTATGTTTTCAATGAAATGCGTAGAAGGATTTGTTCAAGGTAAATCGGGTTTGAGGCAAGGGGATCTGCTGTGGCGCTGTCCCCTTACCTTTTTGTTTTTGCGATGGAAGTCTTTACCAGAATGATGAACAAAATGGCAACTTCTTCTCAATTCAAATTACACCCGACGAATGCTAAAAAGATTAACATTAACCATATTATTTTCACAGATCGGATGATGTGATAATGTTCTGATATGAAGATTTGAATTTGATGACCAGCATGATTGAAACGGTCCAGCAATTCTCATTGATTTAAGGTCTTATTGCTAATCCTGTTGAATCTTCCGGTTACTTCTCAAATGTCTCTGTTGTTGCTATTCATGCTATCATCCAGCTTTTCGGGCTTCAATGGGCTGATCTCCCTACAACTTTTATGGGATTACCTCTAAGCTTTCAAAGTTGTTGTGTTCAACTGGTTAACAAAATCTGTCTTCAAATTTTCCATCGGAATGCACGCTTCTTATCATATGCAGACCATCTTCTCTTGATCAAAGCTATTGGGCGTCTTACTTTTTTCTTTGGTTAAATGGCTATTTGGTCATTGAAGTGGAGTTCAACTTGCAAGTAGGTACTTAAACTCAAAAAACTTGCGATCAACTAACTGAACTAATATAAACATGCATTTACACCACCGTTGTTAACATATCTAATGGGAATGCTGATGTGGCTCGATGACATGTTAAAAAATGTCAAAAGGGTCTGCTTATTTGTCATAACCTCTTATATTTGATACAACCCGACCAAAATGGATATGTGTTTGTTGCGATGCGGGGATTGAATTGGGGTGTCGGGTTGTTGAATTGGTGGCCGAAAAATGGAGAACCGTTATGGCGGCGGTGGTTTCGGGTCAACGTAGAGAAGAACGGAGAAGGAAAGAGGGGTACCCGAATGTGAGCTACCTGTGTCTGTAACGAGGGAGTGTGTGTGCGTGGTTGTATGTAGGGTTGTTCACGAACCGAAACGAGCTGAGTTTTGATCGAACAGAGCCGACCTTTATTTTTTTCTAACGAACCGAGCCGAGCCGAGCTTTCTTCCCTAAAAAATATTATGTTTGAGCTCGAGCTCGTTAACTAACGAGCCGAACAAGAGCTTGTTCACGAATATAAACGAGCCGAGCCGAGTCAAAAAAAAATCAGGTCAACCACTATTTGACTATGAAAATAACTTATCAAATAAAATTATTTTTTTGAAATTTTGATTATATTACTAAAATATATATATATATATTGACACCCATACGGTTGGATCGATGAAAAATATTTTTTAAAAAATCAAAACACCAATTCGTGACTAACACTAGTTAGCGGTAATATTCAAACTAATTTTTGACTATTAAAATAACAAACCAAATAAAATTATCTTGATCTGAAACTTTGGTTATATCATTAAAATATATTTATTTTGACATCCATATGCTTGGATCAATTAGAAATAATTTTAAATAAGTCGAAACACCAATACATGACTAAACACTAGTTACTAGTACTAGTCAAACTAATATTTGACTGTTAAAATAGCAAACCAAATAAAATTATTTTGATCTGTAACTTTGGTTATATCAATAATATATATATATATATTATGACATCCATACGGTTGGATCGATATTAAGTATTTTTATAATAATAAAAACAACAAATCAGGACTAAACACTAGTTAACGGTAATAGTCAAACTAATGCTTGACTGTTAAAATAACAAACCAAATAAAATTATCTTGATTTGAAACTTCGGTTATATCACTAAAATATATATATAACTTGACATCCATATGGTTGGATCGATGAAAAATATTTTTAAAAAAATCGAAACACCAATTCATTACTAAACACTAGTTAGCGGTACTAGTCAAACTAATGATTAACTGTTAAAATATCAAATCAAATAAAGTTATCTTGATCTGAAATTTTAGTTATATCACTAAAATATATTTATTGTGACATCTACACGGTTGGATCAATGAGAAATATTTTTAAATAAGTCGAGACACAAATACAATACTAAATACTATTTAATGGTACTAGTTAAACTAATGTTTGACTGTTAAAATAGCAAATAAAATAAAATTATTTTGATCTGAACTTTTGGTTATATCACTAGAATATATTTATTTTGACATCCATACACTTGGATCGATGATAAATATTTTTAAATAAGTCGAGACACCAATACAAGACTAAACACTAGTTAGCGGTACTAGTCAAACTAATGTTTGACTGTTAAAATAGCAAACCAAATAAAATTATTTTGATATGTAACTTTGGTTATATCAATAAAATATATATATATATATATTATGACATCCATACGGTTGGATCGATATAAAGTATTTTTAAAATAATAAAAATAATAAACCAGGACTAAACATTAGTTAGCGGTAATAGTCAAACTAATGATTGACTGTTAAAATAATTAACCAAATAAAATTATCGTGATTTGAAATTTTGATTATATCACTAATATATATATATATAAACATCGATACAGTTAGATCGATGAAAAATATTTTTAAAAAGTCGAGACACTAATACATGACTAAACACTAATATATTTTAAATAAGTTAAAATTAAAATAAAATTTTCCACATCGTGTCAAAATATAGCATATATGGTATGCAAAATGATTGTTGAAAGATGAAAAAATCTTACGGTCTGACCAGAAAAATCAAATTAAATTATTTAAGTAAATTAACCACTTTCTTGGCCCATCCTAACTAATACTAGCCCACTTTTCTTGCGCAGCCCAACCCCTTTCTTGATAACATTTCTTATGAATTATTGGTTATGTAGTTCTGATAATTGTGCTATTGTTGTGTGGTGCTTGGCTTTAAGCTTGTATGTTTACAATGGACTTGAAAGGAAAATATAAACCAAAAACAATCCAGGTATAGTAGAGTCTAGGATAATAACAATTGTATACAAAGGAAACGACAATCGCTTTGCAATAATGTTATGCAAGGATCAATAAAACTACAGTACATAGGTAAATACATGCATAACATGGCTCATCCGACATCAAGGGATTTCAGTGTCAAATGACTCAAATCCACGCTCGTGGAGGAACATGGGAAACTAAACCCGTTTGTTAATGATAGTCTTTAAGTTTCGGTGAAACTAGATAAAAATAGTTTTACTATTAAGATATGCATGACATGGTTCGTCTGAAATCCAGGGCATTTAGTGTTGGATCAGTTAAGTGCTTCCCATTCGGCATCCAGAGTCCACTCTAATTGGGCATCGGTACAGGTGGTTGACCATATTATCTTGCTCATTTTGCTTCAGTCTTCACCATATGTAGCTTCTTTCTTATTCTTTACGAATTCGAAAAAATATGCAACTTTCCATAGCTTAGCAATCAAGTAGATATCTTGCAGTTATATTGGAAATTACCCAATTTTTTTGTTCAAGCAGATTTCTAGAGGTGTTCAAATAAAAGGAATGTATTATATTAAAATTTAGTATTTACCTATATAAAAATACTCAGGATATATTTTATTTTCTTATGATAAAGTACTTATTTTTTGTTTAAATTATTATTTGATTAAAATGTTAATTAGTGAATTATTTTGATTAATTGACTTGTTATTGATTATTAAATTTGAAAAATAATTTATTAATCAAATTATTCGTAATAATTCGATAACAATTAGACCGCTTCTCCATTTTAAATGAAAAAAATGTGTCAAAACTCAGAAAATTATTATGCTTACAATAAAATTACTTTCAAGACCTAATTTCTTTTGTAACGAAAGGGTCGATTGTTTTCCAAACACTTTTGATTTAGATATTTTTCGAAAGGTCGCATATTGACCCGATTTCAGTTTTAAACACACTGAGCCGCATTTTTTGACGAACTGAGTTATATGTTATGTTCCTTATGTGTTTACGTGCTATGTGAATTATGTGTCCATGTGATCATTATCTATTATCTTCGGTTGGATAGATGACAATGATAGACGCATGGATTAGCCAATTATATATAGTCGATTGATTAAAATAGTATCTTTTATGACATATACAAATAGTTTAAGGCATTCAAGGCCAGAATGAGAGAATAAGAGTAAAGCTTGTTCATATGTGAAATCGGAGACGGTAGTCTCAGAAATGAGATGGTCTAAGCAGAACATAGTGAATGACGAGTAACAGTCAGAGAGTCTGCTGATTAAGACAAAAATAGACCAGATCCATTCCTAAAAGGTTTACGTGGTAGATGGTTAAAGATCATATACATGATCAATTAAGGCAAGTATTTCTCTCTAATTCTAAATTCAGAATAGTAATTTGTTTTACATTTCGCTGCAATAAATCTTGATTATGTCAATATCTCTAAATCTTGTTCTTTTATTATTATTTATTGCTCTCTAGAGCAAATACCTATTAATCTGGGTTATTTGTGAATCCTAAATTATGATATTTTAACCAAAATGGTTTATCATCAAATACTCTACGAACTGGATGGTTACGATTAGAGTTAGGGTTGGACTAGACCCTATAATTTATTAGGCCAAAGTGTGTCTGTGTAATATCCCATAATTTTAGTTCTATTTATTTTATTTTTTTAATATTATATATTTATAATATTATTTTTGTTATTAAATATTATGCTATAATATATATATATAAAAAAAGATATGCAATTGTGAATATAATTATTATTATGATAGCTAGTGGGATGCTAAGGCCCATTTATGTGGTACATATTTTAATAATATAATTATTATTAGTGAAACCCTAGAATTAGGATTTGCATTTTCTCTCAGCCGCTCTAGAACAAAACAGATGGGAACAAACAGAGAGGAACAAATTAACGTAATAAATTAACTAAGAAGAAACATGAGAACCCACAGATTAAACTAGCCATCAAGTATGATTGCAGTTAATTACTGTAAATATCGCCATATATTTATTTGTTTGTATCAAATCATTTGTGAATTCTTTGGTGGTTGTATGTTACTATTTAGGTTATGTTCTGTCATCTCCATGTCTGTATAATTTATCTCATGATATTTTGTACTATTTAATGACTACCTTACATTAATAAATTTATACACTTTCTATAGAAACTTTCCTATATACTTAGTACATTGCACATGTGTATATTTTCTTTTAATGTTTAATTAGATTCTCTCGCTAAACTACTCTTAAAGTATTTCTAACACCCTATTTTATAATAAAAAAGACTACACGATATAAACAAGTCTGAATTATATTAAACTGCAATAATGTAACAAAATCGAATAAAAATCCATGGTTTAATCCTCCAATAATAATAGATAAAGGATGTAAAATCCACTAAAAGATGTTCTCAAATTTATTAAGTCCACTAAGTTGAATCTCAACTAAATACTGGGCGTCACTCATCACTCTTCCCGCTTTACCCCTAATTACCTGCGGAAAGGAAACAATAAAGAGTGAACCAAATACTCAGTACGAATACAATCTAAACAATTTACGATGTATAAATATGAATAGATTGTGTCTTACCAACACGGAGATTAAAAATAAAAATGACAAAAAGGTCAAGAATATAGATCTGAAACAATGTATCAATATTTATCGAATCAACATAATATAATTTAAGACAATTAGGCTAACAATGAATCATAAAGTAAGGCTGAATAGCAAATAAGGTGGGTACAAATATGGGCCTCTTACACAAAACTATACTTGCTAAACTCCAATCACCAGCGAAGTATAGGACAATGGTTCCTTCTTCGGTAATCCAGAAGAAGAAATAAGGAATGTAAAATACACCTCAATAATATAATAGCGATCATGATATAATCACATCTCATACCCCAGAGACGCGCTCGTATACTCACCCACCGATACGAGTTGGTGCCTAGTTCACCTTGACTCCGAACTCCATGTGAACATTGTCCGTGATTAACCCACAAAGATCGGTCTAAGAGCCCAACAATAAGGTTACAAAGGTTGCTCGACTCGTTGCACGAAATGAAACAAAGTAAAACAATGTCGCAAGAAAAATGCGAAATAACAATATGAACGAGTCAAAGCAACAATAATTCCAAGAATAGGGAAACTGAAATGAAAATGAGAATGCGTACAAATAGGTACACATTGAGTACAATAAGCTCACAATTTTTATAAAATGGACCAACAATAAATTAAGGAATATTTTATTATTTCAAAATAAGAGAAAAATAGGGAATTTGTACCTGATATAAATATTGAGTTAACTTTAAAATATCTGGAATCAGGGGTGCTGCGAATAGCCTCTATTTAAATCTAGAAAATGAAATTTAGTAACGAAGTATTGGCACTAATTAGGACGTACATATATAAATATATATCAGTCAATACTTATTTCAGAATTATACACATATAATAATATATTATCAATGAAGCCACTTGAAGCCCCCAACGATACTAATAAAATAATGATTTGACTAAAGAGCCTGAGCGGACTAGCAGAACGGTCACTGCAGGTCTATAATTGATAGTAAAAATAGTAATAGAACAAGCTCAAGTATGTGAAGTCCGAAATTAATAAGGTTGGTTTACTATTAATAACTAATAAATTGTCATAGTAATTAAATATTAGCTAACTAATTAAAATTAATAAACAACTAGCACAACCACTATATTAGTTCACTCGAATAACTAACAAGTGAAATAAACGGAAAGAAGCAATAGCCCGAATATATCTAATTGGATACACTAATTTATTAATATTAATAATTACTATCATAATCAATACTAATAAAAATTATAATAAAAACAAATCAAAAATAATCTAGTCATGATTTATAAATGAACTCGGCAACACAAAACCGCATATTTTATCAAATAAGTTAATAAAACATGTGATCAAATGACTAAAGGCCACTTGATCATTCTCTCTGTAATAGCATATTAAGCAGGATACTTGATTACAATACTGAATCATGCATGCACAATAAATAAACTAAATAACTGTAGTTAACTTGAACATAAGCAACCACATCGGGGGGCTATACTACTTTAAGAGAAAATAGCAACATAAGTACAAGAGGTTGTTGTTTTTTTTATAAAGAAAATAATCGCATGGTATTATATAAAAAATTCATTTTATAAAAAAAATGATAGAAATAACTATAAAATTTTACTCTCAAAATCTAAGAGTTGTAAAATGATTAACATTATAATAACCAGTCACGTGTTGCATTCAAGTAAAATAATTATAAACACATACTTATAATAAATTACTAATGCACACATAATCATCCAAAATTAGTACGTCAATTTAATTAATAGAATCATACACATTAATAAACCGAATAAACACATTGATAGGATAAATTACACAAAATATATATTAAGAACTTACAATTATATGGCTGGATATTTAAACTCCAAAATAGCATATGTGGACCTAGAGATGTACCGCTGAAAATGTACACACAAATTATATAATCAATATCTCAAAATAAATATAAGATAATCAATTAATGATCAAGATAGTAATATCAATGGTATAACTCAATTATACTTACCTTTTACTTATAATACAAACTAGAGTAAACACTGGGCAATACCTCTACTCAGGAGTTGCTAGCCCTTGCCACTGCATAACAAAATTCAAAGTGTGGCATGAATATTTAACAAGTGTAAGTAGTGTACATAATAGACTACGCAACTCATTTGATACATACCTGATATCCCTTGCCTATTCAATGTACACTCGGAAATAAAATAGCAATCTTATATTTGTAGGACTTTTTAGATAAGTCCCATCCAATTACAAATAGAATATAAATATATCTTTTAAACAAATTTTGGCTTATCACTATCACCAAGAATTTGATTACAACTCCAATACAAAATTCTAAACACTTTTAGAAGTGTAATATAAACATATTTTAACACAAAATTAATATTTTATAAATCTTAATAAAAAAATAATTAAATAAAATATCGGGTATTAAATTCTTCCCCCCTTAAAAGAATTTCGTCCTCGAAATTTAAATAACGCACCTGATTCGAAGAGGTACAGATATTTTGAGCGAACTTAATCCTCCATTTCCCAAGTAGCTTCTCGAATATCGTGATTTTTCCAAAGAACTTTCACAAAAGGAATAGTCTTTTTACGCATAACTCTTTCCTCTCTTGCCAATATAGCTTCAGTTTCCTCCTCACAAGATAGATCCTCGTCAAATGTATCTAAAGGATACTGAACAATATGATGTGGATGATAAACATACTTTCTCAAAACTGACGCATGAAATACGTTGTGCACTCGCGACAACTAAGGTGGTAATGCAACTCTATATGCTACTACTCCAACCTTCTCGAGAATCTCAAATGGACCAATATATCTCGGACTCAATTTACCTTTCTGACCAAAACACTGAATGCCCTTTGTCGGAGATACCTTTAGAAATACCTTATCTACAACCTTAAACTCATACTCTCGTCTACTCTTATCCGCATAACTCTTTTGTCTAGATCGAGCTTGCCTAAGTTTCTCCAGAGCAAATGATACTTTGTCAGTAGTTACCTGAACTAAGTCAGGACATTCTAAAAGCTTTTCTCCTACTTCATTCCAACAAGTCGGTGTTCTGCACCTGCGTCCATATAATGCTTCAAAAGGAGCCATACCAATGTTCGCCTGCCAACTATTGTTGTACGCAAATCCAACCAATGGTAAATACTCATCCCAATTTCCAAACCATTCTAGTACACAAGCTCGTAACATATCCTCCAAAGTCTGAATCGTCCGCTCTGACTGTCCGTCAAACTGCGGATGAAATGTTGTACTATAATGCAATGTGGTGCCCCATGATTTTTGAAATCCCTGCTAAAATTTTGAAGTAAATCTCGGATCTCAATCAGAAACAATAGAAACTGGATTACCATGAAGTCTAACAATCTCATTCCTCTATGCTAGTGCTAAACTCTCCAAAGACATGTTCCACGAATCGGTAAAAAGTGAGCAGATTTAGTAAGCCTATCCACAATCACCCATATCGCATCATTCTTCCTCAAAGTTTTCGGCAACCCAATAACAAAATCCATGCAAATATTCTCCCATTTCCATGTAGGCAATTTCAATGGTTGTAATAATCCACTTGGTCTCTGATGTTCAATCTTCACCTGTTGACAAGTCAACCATTTTGAAACGAACTCAGCTATGTCACGCTTCATACCACTCCACCAAAAGTGTTCATTCACATCATGATACATCTTCGTCTCACCTGGATGAATTGAGAATGGAGATCGATGGGCTTTCTCCAATAATTGCTCCTTAAGTTGCTTATTATCAGGCACACACAATCGGTTACCCTTTCAAATTATACCATGTTCGTCAACGCGAATTTCTGGTTGATTTCCTGATTCCATGCTCTGTATAAGATACCTTATGTCTCCATCACCATCTTGAGCTGCCTTTATCCTAGAGATAAGACTAGGCTCGACATGCATACTAGCTAACATACCATCCGCGCCTTCATGATAAAACTCCAAGCCAAACCTTTCAATTTCATGCTGAAGAGGTCGTTGATGTGTCATCAATGCTGCCAAATTTCCAGAATTCTTCCTACTCAGTGCGTCTGCAACCTTGTTAGCTTTTTCAGGGTGATACTGAATACTCACGTCGTAGTCTTTCAAAAGTTCAATCCATCGCCTCTGTCTCATGTTAAGCTCCTTCTGTGTAAAAATATACTTCAAGCTCTTATGGTCGGTAAAGATCTCACACTTATCACCATACAAGTAATGTCGCCATATCTTCAATGCAAATATAATAGCGGAAAGCTCCAAGTCATGTGTCGGATAGTTCACCTTGTAAGGATTTAATTGCCTCGAAGCATATGCAATCACCTTTCCATGCTGCATCAGTACACATCCAAGTCCCTTCTTTTAAGCATCACTATAAATCACATAACCACCCATTCCAGATGGTAGTGTCAACACTGGAGATGTCACAAGTCTCTTCTTCAACTCTAGAAAGCTAGCCTCACATTCCTCGGTCCATATGAACTTGTTACTTTTACGAGTCAATTGTGTCAATGGCATGGCAATAGTCGAGAAACCCTCAACAAAGCGACGATAATAACCAGCAAGTCCCAAGAAACTCCTCACCTCAATCACAGTGCTAGGTCTTGGCCAATCGGTAATAGCCTCAACCTTAGCTGGATCCACTTTAATTCCATCTGTTGATACAATATGTCCCAAAAAGGCAACTTGATCAAGCCAATATCACACTTCTTGTACTTTGCAAACAACTTGTTTTTCCTCAATATCTCCAATACAACTCGTAGATGTTCCTCATGCTCTTCTTTAGACTTTCAATACACCAAAATATCATCAATGAATACAATCACAAACTTGTCGATAAAATCTTTGAATACCCTGTTCATCAAGTCCATGAAAACTGCTGGTGCATTTGTCAACCCAAATGACATGACAAGAAAACTCGTAGTGCTCATAACGAGTCCTAAATGCAGTCTTCGGGATATCACTTTCCTTCACTCTCAACTGATGGTAGCCGGAACACAGATCAATCTTTGAAAAATATTTTGCTCCTTGCAACTGATCAAATAAGTCATCGATCCTCGGCAATGGATACTTATTCTTCACCGTGATTCTATTCAACTCCCGATAATCAATACAGAGCCTCATCGAACCATCCTTCTTTTTCACAAACAAGACAGGTGCACCCCAAGGTGAAACACTAGGCCTGATGAAACCTTTCTCAAGAAGTTCCTGAAGTTGTTCCTTTAACTCTTGCAATTCCAATGGAGCCATGCGATACGGAGCCTTTGAAATCGGTTGCGCACCGGGAAGCAGGTCAATAGAAAATTCCACCTCTCTTTGTGGTGGTAGTCCATCCAAGTCCTCTGGAAACACATCTGGAAACTCACAAACTACATTGACATCCACAAGTTCAGGCGATTCCATAGAAAAACAATCACATGAGCTAAATATCCTTCACATCCATGTGTAAGCATCCTCTTGGCCTTGATGGCCGAAATAAATTTCCCCAAACCACTAGGCGTAGAACACTGGAACTCGAACTCGGGTGAATTTGGATCACCAAAAATTATTTTCTTCCTTTGACAATCAATAGTGACCTTATGTCGCTCTAACCAATCCATCCCCAAGATGACATCAAAATCTTGCATTGGAATAGGTAAAAGATCCACAAATAACTTACTATCATCAACTATGACTACACAATCATGGTACAGAGAGTTCACATATGTATTTACCCCAATAGGGTTACCAATAGAAAATTCTAATGAAAGTGTAGTAGGTGCAATGCATAAATGTTTAACATAAGATGTAGAGACAAATGAGTGTGTAGCACCAGTGTCAAATAAGACCGTAGCATTCCTATTGCCAATCAAAAGTGTTCCTGTAATGGTACCTGGGGTGTTTGCAGCATTCTTTGCGGTAATAGAAAAGACACGTCCACCAGTTTTCTGATTATTTCTCCCATTCTGATCGTTCTGGTCCCCAGACTTCTTCAGTGGCTGCTTGCAATCTCGAATAGTATGGCCCTTCTGGCCGCAGTTGAAGCAGGATCTAGTAATCCAATAACAAACACCACTGTGCATCTTCCCGCAGTGCTCACAAGATTTTCCTCCATTATGATTTCCAGCTTGAGTCCATGACTTGTTCTGCTGATTACCTTGACTTCCATTTCTCTGTTGAAAACTGCGAGTGTCGTACCTCTGTTCATTCGGTTTAAATTTACCGGCAGATCCGCCATTTTTCTGAAACTTAGAGGAATCATCATCTCTCTTTCTTTTCTGATTTTGCATATCTCGTTGTTTACGAAAATCAGTTTGATGAAGTTCTTGGTCTCTGGCACTGTCCACTAAACAATCCATCGTAGTGTAGCGATTAGCTATGATATGGTTATGAATAGAAGTCTTCAAGGCCCACTTGAATTTCATGATCTTATCCTCCTCAGTACCAGCAACAGATCGAGCATACCCAGCCAATCTCTGAAATCTGACCTGAAAGTCCGCCACAGACTCATCTTTTTTTTTAGCTATACTCTGATATTCTCGAGCATACTCCTCACGAATACTGGCAGGAAAGTAAAGCTGATCAAACTGTGCCTTGAACACATCCCAAGTGACAGTATTCTCATATCCAGCTGCGTGAGAAGCCACCACTGACTTCCACCAAATGTTAGCATCCCCCTCAAGACGGTATATAGCAAATCGGGCCTTTTCCTGCTCAGAACAATTTAAAACCTGAAATATTTTTTCCATGTGATCAATCCACGCTTCAGCATCCATCGGGGTCTTAGCTTCTTTAAAAAAATTAGGCCTTTGCTTCATGAATCGATCGAACATAGTCTGACCTTCCTGATTCTGCCCATTATTATTACCACAAGAATTATGTTGTTGTCGGGCTGCAACTTCCTGCACCATGTCCATAAAAGTAGATCGATCTATCACAATTTGATGATGGGCATTTCCAGTATTATTCTGACTTGCAC
This sequence comes from Apium graveolens, assembly GCF_009905375.1. NCBI lineage: Eukaryota > Viridiplantae > Streptophyta > Magnoliopsida > Apiales > Apiaceae > Apium > Apium graveolens. The sequence continues at coordinate 183,855,714 of NC_133656.1, read as the reverse complement.
TGCCTCGCGCCATCCTGTAAAACTTTTCTATAAGTGCAAATATAACACACAGAAGTAATACGATATTCAAATAAAGAATCGAGATTTTTTTTTTACCCATGCGAAGTCAACCCAAAACTCACAGGTCAATGCCTAAAAGACAGTCTACATAATCTATAATTGTAGCTCTGATACCAACACTGTAACACCCTATTTTATAACAATAAGACTACACGATATAAAAAAGTCTGAATTATATTAAACTGCAATAATGTAACAAAATCGAATAAAAATCCATGGTTTAATCCTCCAATAATAATAGATAAAGGATGTAAAATCCACTAAAAGATGTTCTCGAATTTATTAAATCCACTAAGTTGAATCTCAACTAAATATTGGGCGTCACTCATCACTCTTCCCGCTTTACCCCTAATTACCTGCGGATTGGAAACAATAAAGAGTGAACCAAATGCTCAGTACGAATACAATCTAAACAATTTACGATGTATAAATACGAATAGATTGTGTCTTACCAACACAGAGATTAAAAATAAAAATGACAAAAAGGTCAAGAATATAGATCTGAAACAATGTATCAATATTTATCGAATCAACATAATATAATTTAAGACAATTGGGCTAACAATGAATCATAAAGTAAGGGTGAATAGCAAATAAGGTGGGTACAAATATGGGCCTCTTACACAAAACTATACTTGCTAAACTCCAATCACCAGCGAAGTATAGGACAATGGTTCCTTCTTCGGTAATCCAGAAGAAGAAATAAGGAATGTAAAATACACCCCAACAATATAATAGCGATCATGATCTAATCACATCTCATACCCCAGAGACGCGCTCGTATACTCACCCACCGATACGAGTTGGTGCCTAGTTCACCTTGACTCCGAACTCCATGTGAACATTGTCCGTGATTAACCCACACAGATCGGTCTAAGAGCCCAACAAAAAGGTTACAAAGGTTGTTCGACTCGTTGCACGAAACTAAACAAAGTAAAACAATGTCGCAAGAAAAATGCGAAATAACAATATGAACGAGTCAAAGCAACAATAATTCCAAAAATTGGGAAACTGAAACGAAAATGAGAATGCGTACAAATAGGTACACATTGAGTACAATAAGCTCACAATTTTTATAAAATGGACCAACAATAAATTAAGGAATATTTTATTATTTCAAAATAAGAGAAAAATAGGGAATTCGTACATGATATAAATATTGAGTTAACTTTAAAATATCTGGAATCAGGGGTGCTGCGAATAGCCTCTATTTAAATCTAGAAAATGAAATTTAGTAACGAAGTATTAGCACTAATTAGGACGTACATATATAAATATATATCAGTCAATACTTATTTCAGAATTATACACATATAATAATATGTTATCAATGAAGCCGCTTGAAACCCCCAACGATACTAATAAAATAATAATTTGACTAAAGAGCCTGAGTGGACTAGCAGAACGGTCACTGCAGGTCTAGAATTGATAGTACAAATAGTAATACAACAAGCTCAAGTATGTGAAGTCCGAAATTAATAAGGTTGGTTTACTATTAATAACTAATAAATTGTCATAGTAATTAAATATTAGCTAACTAATTAAAATTAATAAACAACTAGCACAACCAATATATTAGTTCACTCGAATAACTAACAAGTGAAATAAACGGAAAGAAGCAATAGCCCGAATATATCTAATTGGATACACTAATTTATTAATATTAATAATTACTATCATAATCAATACTAATAAAAATTATAATAAAAACAAATCAAAAATAATCTAATCGTGATTTATAAATGAACTCGGCAACACAAAATCACATATTTTATCAAATAAGTTAATAAAACATGTGATCAAATGACTAAAGGCCACTTGATTATTCTCTTTGTAATAGCATATTAAGCAGGATACTTGATTACAATACTGAATCATGCATGCACAATAAATAAACTAAATAACTGTAGTTAACTTGAACATAAGCAACCACATCGGGGGGCTATACTACTTTAAGAGAAAATAGAAACATAAGTATTAAAGGTTGTTGTTTTTTTATATAAAGAAAATAATCGCATTGTATTATATAAAAAAATCATTTTATAAAAAAAATGATAGAAATAACTATAAAATTTTACTCTCAAAATCTAAGAGTTGTAAAATCATTAACATTATAATAACAAGTCACGTGTTGCATTCAA